>NC_140586.1:668430945-668752199 GCF_964204655.1 Triturus cristatus | reverse complement strand
CACCGGCAAGCACCGGCACAAATTAAGCACTGGGATAACTACAAATTCAAAGGTGCACAAATATTCACTGTTCCTAAACTCAATATCTTGTATAAGGTTTAGAAATGCATATGTTTCCTTCATACCCATTTGTCATTCTTTACATTTTATCATATAAATTACTATGTAGTCAGTACACAATTAGGCTCAGCTCAGTTGTTGGCTCTGGGTATCATGTATTTTTTGGAGAATCTACAAACCTTATGCATCACCACGACCAGAAAGGTCTGTCCAACGCGTATTGATTTTGTAAATCAGCCTCTGTGACAAGACGTTACAGATGAAAATGTTGTCCAAAATATCTGGGTTTTTTCTTAGCCATTTTCCTTATTTTTATATTTCAATATTTACTTTCCTTGAGAAAAACATGAGAGATCTACACAAATTACTCCATGCTAAATTCAGAATTTTGTCTACTTTTCGGAAATGTATAGCTTTCAGGACTCACCCTTGAATTTTGCACCTGTTTCCACCACAAACTGCAAGTAGCTTGAAACCACAACAATTCTGAAAAATGAACTACCTTTCAGATAAAAAATGCAAAAACTGTGGTAAATAAAAGTGTTTTTTATGCAATTGTGCTTGTTCCGGAAAGCTGGGTAGATGGTGATATTAGTAGAGCAAACCTTTTGTTTATTACATTTTTAGAAAACAAATATGCTTTCCTATGCAGCTTCATCCAAATATATCCAAAATCCCTGGTACATTTAGAATTCCATGGGTGCTAGAAAAAGTACACACATTATTGTGGAAAAGTTATGAAGGCTTAAGGATGATGTACTCCAAATAGAAAAAAATGGCTTAGCATTCTAGCAGGAAAAGGCTCAGCAGCAAAAGAATTACATTTTGGGTATAAAGTAGGTCACAATTTATGAAAATAGATAAGTGATGTTAATGTAAATTATGTTTTGGAAAAGTTTATCACATGGAAAATTAGATCTTACTGGTGACTGCTAACGCACAGTTCACTTCGACTGTATAGAACTGTAATTAATTACTTGACACATCGTGATAGATTGATAGATGTTTTTGCAACAATAATGTATTGAGAATACATTGTGAAGGCATGTGTTGCAGTTAGTAGGCAGTTTAGTCTGGAACTACTAAGGTAGGAGATATGTTTGTTTTCATACTAGGCCCCTAGGTTTTCAGCAAAAAGCAGATATGGCTTCATCCTCCCTCTAACTCCAAATCTCTCCCAGCTTCCACTACAGACAACACATCAAAATTGTATTACATCATTCTCTCTCACCATTCCAGATGCCCACTGAGACATACAGGGCATGGAAAGTACAAAATAGTACACAATATTTTACCACTCAGCACATAAACCAATGATTTCCATCTTACCAATCAAGAAAGGCAGAAAAGCGTCACGCTTCCTAAATTCACCATTTTCCAGGAAATGTTCCGGGTTAAAGATGTCAGGGGTTTTCCACTCATCCTTATTGTACAGAACAGATGCCATATGTGCCACCACAGTAGTTCCCTGTAGATTGAATAGACATGCATTAATATACTGGCTTTAATTGCTCTTCAGAGGTGGAAAAAATCTCATGAAAATAAATTCTTTGCTGCTGAACTTCAGTATATAGACAAAGGGGGAGATCTCCTTTTCTGAGAATGTTTGACAGTGGTAGGAAGAAAAAAGTTATGTACTTCATAAACACCAAAGGCCTTATTCAATTTGCTAGTTCATGTTACAAATTCTTGAGAACTTGAGAACAGGTGCTAAGATTACAGTTCGCTGCTCTAAGGCTTTTATGACTAGCACATGTCCTTTCAGCACCAAACACTGCAAATCAACATGCATATAAACAATAGAGACAGCCAAGCCTTTTGAATCTGTAATACGAATATAGAGCAAAAACGAACAATTATGGTGGCCACTCTAAGCAACAGAATACTGCATTTGAATTATCAGTATCTTGAGTGGAAATTGAAAAAGGCAGTTAGGTTTTCAATCAATTCCAATGAAATTAGTATCCTCCTTTGAGCAAAAATGTAAGCAAGGGAGAATCTTAGGGGCTGATTATGATGGCGGAGGGACCACAACTGACAGCCTGCGGTGGGGGTCCCTCCACCATCGTAATGCGGAATTCCGCCTGCCAAATTATGATGACGTGTGAAAGTGTGGCAGTCGGGAAGACCGACCACTTCGGTCCAGATGGGCGGATTCAATGCAACCCATCTGAATGACCACTAGTCCCTGCATTGCGGCGGTGCCTTCCAGGCACCACCATAGGGATTATGATATCCCTTTCCGTCTGTCATTCCGCAACGATCAACCTGCCGTGAAATGTCTGGCAGAAACAGATAGGGGGCCTGTAGTGGGTCCCCCTTTAGCCCTGGGGTTCGGACATGTGCCCTGGGGGGCACCTATGGTGGGCTCCTACATATCCCTGCATCATGTGGCAGGCGGTCCCAAGTACGAAACAATGGCAGACGGACTGAAGCCCGTCCGCCATCGTAATCAGCCCCTTAGTTCCCTCAATGCTCAACAGAAATCAAGACATTTGTAGTAAGAGGACCAGAGGGATTAGAAATGTACATCCAAAAAAACTGGCAACCTGAATTCTTTCTAAATATTAACAACAAATCACTTTAAGGAGTACTACCTCTGCATACAGAAGTGCTTTTATTTACCTACCTGGCTGTAAAAGATCAGACTCGTTCCAATGGAATCTCGAACGAAGTTCAGCACTCAGATGCCCTACAGCAAGGGTACATCAATACTGCTACATACATATCTACACCAGTGCCTCCTCCCATGTATCATGTCACATTTACACCTAAATTACTCCACCAGCTGAAGCAAAAATTTAAAGGAGAATAGAAGATGTTCCTGTCAAGTTCTTCTTTTCAGCAAAATATTCAATTTATGAATGTATCTGCTCTGTAGTCACTATATAACAAGTGGACCATGGATGGGAATGAAAATTCTTCACCATATTATCTCAAAGCCTTCCAATAAACCCTATCCAAATCCATCAACATCTTTTCCACATCCATATCAATGTCTATAAAGGTGGGTAAACTCTCCAGCATCCCCACGATAATACACAAAAATAATGTTTTGATGAGGAGACGTGCCCCTTGGAAAATCCTCTCTGGTCTGACCATTTAATTTTAGTCAACAAGGTTCTAATATAGATGTGAGCATATTGCTGCTCACTGAGCATGAATTTTGAGTGTGCAATGGATCATCTCTTTAGGGTTGAATTTCTATGTAGTTTATAAAGCAAATGTGTTGACAAACACAACACAGAAAGGACTGAGATCTAGTTGGAGATGACTGCAGGGTGTATTTCAGGGTGATATAAGTTGTGTATCCTGCAAAATATAATTAGTGATCCACTTAGAATTTTTTGTTGGTCCTGAATCAATGAACCAGCCTGGCATTGACAATCATATTTTTGATTACTTTTTATATCCTGCTTTATGCGGGATTGACCAGGGCTTTACCTTCTATGAAAGTATTCTAAGACTACCAGTTGTCGGCTACAGTGAACATGTAACATGATCAGTCTTTTAGCCAGTTTTTGCATTCAGTAGGGCTACTGCCATTGATTAACAGCCCTGAACATTGATTGAAATATCAAGTGACCCCAACTACTATTGTGCTACAGGTATTCAGACAAAATATTGAGTTGAAAATATCGATGTACAAGAATATCGGGTCTAAAGTATCGTGATATTGAAATATCGGTCAAGAATATAGATGTCAAGAATATCAATTTGAAGGTAGAAATATTGATTTTTAAAATGTAGTAGTAATTAATATTGTTTGAGAAAATATAGGGCTTGATTATGATGAGACTCGGAAAGCCTCCGACATCAGGTTGGAGGCTTTCTGAGCCTCATCGCAGTTTCAGTTTCGACTGCCGCATTACCATGCAGGCGGTTGAAAGTGAAACCGGCCGGTCATTTCGGCTAGATTCTGATGAGCTCAAGGAGCCCGTTGGCCAGTCAGAGATGGGCACGTAATTCCTATGGATGACATTTCCGCCGTAGGGATTACGATGTCAGTTTCAACAGGCTTTCCATGCTGGGCTTTCTGACATGGAAAGCCTGTCGGAAAGTGACTTTGGGGACCCCTAGCATGGCGCCCTTCTCCCTGCGGCCTGGGGCAGAGGGGGCACCTACGGTGCCTCTCTGGGAATCCCTGCAACGTGTACCTCACAGTGCAGGGATTCAGATAAGCTCCCATTTCTCTATTGGAGCTTGTACTACGGCCAGTTTACGGCCACAGCACAAGCTCCCATAGGGAAATGGGAGTTTGCCTCATTACAATGTCGTATGGAAAGACTCCGAATGGCATTTGATTTGGCCGTACCCGTGTCGGTATCCATGTTTCTGACTGACTTGGAAACCTTTCCGACCAATTACAATACAAGGTAGTCGGTCGGTCATTCTGAATCGGTTCCGACCAGCATTCAGAGAGTCCGAGTTGGTCAGAGTCAAATCGTAGAGCTCTGCGGGCCGCATTTTCTGACTGAACGAATATGATCTTGGATTCTGACAGCTGTTTTGACTCGGTCTCTCCGACACAAATCAGCTGTCGGAAACCAACTTTGGGGGACTGTAGCAGGCCCCCTACACCTGGAGGCCTCTGGTTGAGGCCGGTAGGGGTACCCATGGGTCCCCTCTTTCCAACCATGCACCACGGGGTGAATGCCACAGGGTGCAAGGTTCGGCGTTCAGAACCATCATAATCGGTCTGTCTGACTCCCTAAACCCGAGTCGGCCCGAAACGATTCCGACAAGGAGTCAGTCGGAGTGGTTTCGGACTGACATCATAAAGAGGCCCCATATGCGGTCGCATGGTCGCATTGTGATTAGGTATGCAGAACCTCCGCCAGTGGTCGGGCGGTTCCCATACCGATATGGTGTCGGCCGCCCAACATAGTAATAAGGCCCAAAGTTGTTTAAAATATTGTGTTTTAAATTATTGTTATGTATTTTAGTTTATATTTTGAATGTATAAGATGTAATCTTTTGTATAATTATTGTTTATGTTTTTTTAATATATTCGTTACGTTTTTTGTTGCAGTTATTATATTGAATTTTGTGTTGTTTAGTACCATAGCAAGTTGTGGGTTTTATAGGGATATAGGGTGAGATGTAATTTAGGGACTCATTATGATGTCGTGACGTTCACCACCGCCGAGCCGGCGGTGGCGACCTTCACGACAGTGTAACAAACGAAACCCCTGCCATATTAATATGGCAGGGGTTTCGCAGCAGACGCAAAGTGCGTTCGCTGCTCTGCAATCGTTACGATTGCCGGCCGGTCGGAATTGGCCCCTAATATGGTGGTGGTACCTAGCTGGCACCGCCATCCATATTAGGATGCATTGTTGTCAAGGCCTTTCGAAAAGCTGGCGGAAATTGCTTTGAGGGCCCGTTGCGGGTCCCCGGAGGGGTGGGGGGCCTGCATTTCTATGCACAAGGTGGCAGGCACCGCGCGGTGCCTGCCACGTTGTGCATGGGAAATGCACATCATGTTTTGGGGAAATTGCGGTGGGTGCTGCTGTGAGCAACAACCGCCGCAATGTTAACTTCCGGAATGCAAATTAATAATTTGTTAATTAATCATGTTAATTGTGTAAATCATTTTTGATCAATTTTACGAGTGTGTTAGGTGTGTTGTAGGGGTAGTACTGTAACTATAATTAATTAATAATTAAAGATAAATGGCTTGTTATTAAATATTTGCATTGTGTAAATATATATATTTTTAAAGTAAATTATTTGGTGCTGGTTGAGAGTTTTGTGAGGTTATACGGTGGTAAGTAAGTAAAATGTGCATAATAATTTTTTGGTAAAAAATTATTTTTCAATAAAAAAGTGTATTTGTATGAAAATTATTTTTGAATTTTATTTATAATAATATTTGTAGTAATGTGTGTTATGTATTTAACATTGTAATATGTTTTTACTTTTACATTTTTGTTAAATTAGATAAAAAAAATTATTTTATCAATTTAATTTGTTTTTGAAGTAATTTTATTTTGTTTAAGATATTTTGTTCCTTATGTTGTTGCACTAATTGGATAGGGAATAGTAAATGTTATACTTCCGCAATCCAACACTTTCCATACTATTGAACTTGCTGTAGTGGAAATAGTTCATTTTACCCCTCCACTATCCAACACTTTTCCTACTGTTGTACTTGCTGGAGTGGAAATAGTAAATGTTACCCCTCTGCTATCCAGCACTTTCCCTACTGTTGTACTGGCTGGAGTGGGAATAGTACATTTAACCTCTCCGTAATCCAACACTTTCCCTAATGTTGTAGTGGCTGGAGTGGGAACAGTAAATTTTACCCCTCCGCTATCCAACACTTTCCCTACTGTTGTACATAGTGGAGTGGGAATAGTACATGTTACTGTTCCGCAATCCAACACTTTCCCTACTGTTGTTTTGATTGGAGTGGGAGTAATACATGTTACCCTTCTGTTCTGCAACAGTTTCACTTCTGTTGTAGCGGCTCAAATGGTTATAAGAAACAAAACCTGTAATGAAATATGTTTACTACTATTTTATTTATTCGAGAGAGATTTGTAAATTTTACCAAGTTTTTTTATTTATGTATTGTGTGAAGTGGGAATTGTATGTTTTTATTTATTATAATACTTTAGGTAGTTTCAAATAAATTGTAGTGGGAATAGTTTATATGTTACAATTTATATATATATTTTTTATATTGTTATAATTTATATTATTGTCTTTTTGTTTATATAAAATTATAATATTTGTAATTATTGATTTTTTTATATATGGGAATCTTTTTACTACATTTAAAGAATTTTAAGTTATTTAGTTTTTTTAATTTAATTTGAATGGTGTGTTTTTAAAAAATACTTTTTTATTAGTATATGTATATATATGTATTTTTATAATATTACATTATTTTATAATTATGAAATTATAATAGAAATTTATATTAGTTTAAAAATTATTTCTTAAGTAGATATATGTAAACATATACATATTAATTATTATATATGTGTGTTTAACTTCTTTTAAATTGAGTTAATTTGTTACATTTGTTAAAATATATATTACATGCATTTTATGTTTTTTAATTTAAGTTATTATTTAATTTATTTAATATTTTTTAACTTATTTTATAAGAATTTAAAAAACGTTATTTAGTACAACAATATTAATTACATCGATATTTTTTTCAATATTGTTGTACTTCCCATTATAAAGATATGATGACGATATTTTTGTCATCGATATTTTGTTCGTGATATTTTTGTATGGCGATATTTAGGGGGTCGATATTCTGTCATTGAACCTGCGCTACACTTCTGAGAATGTAATGCTAATTTCTTTTAAAGATAAGTGACAGAGCATGGCGGCCTTTGATCTTCAAGACGCACCCTCAAGAAACAAAATGATGGAATGAATGCTTGAATTAATCTCAACCACTGGCAATCTCACAGTCAGCTATTCAGTCCTCTTTTAATAGCCCCCTTTACCTCTCTAGACAGAGACCTGCCATGTATCTCATGCTCACAGTGCCATAGGACTCAGGATACAGCTCACTAATAAGGCCTAAGTAAGCCAAACCTGGTCTGGGGCTACTTGTGCTGCCATCTGGAAGGGACCAAGCATGGCATTTCAGGCTGAAATATTCCTATCAGAGCAGGAATAAGTTTGATTTGGATATGGCAGGTCTCTGTCTAGAGGGACATTGTGGGCCAAAAACAATGAAGTAGAATGTTGCTCTGAGCGATGGCCAGTGGCTGAGATTAGTTCAACCATTCCTTCCATCACTTTATTGTTTATTGCAATCTTTCATCGCGATCATATCACCTTTTATCGTATGGGTAATATTCTCCTTTTAAATGAGTTTCTTTTATGAAAGCAAAGTTTGAGTACATTAAAGACATCACTTACGTTTTTAGAGTGATTGAAAATATCTGGGTTCTTGCTGTTTGACCTGCCTGCTTAAGAACCATGGGAATGTTTTGACAAAAAGCATATTGGCTGTGCCTTATGTTCAGCGGGGAAGGATAAGGCTCTATCTACCCTGCTTTCAAACTTATACCTAGTAACACTCTGAAAAAAAGGGCAACAAGTAGTGCAATACAATAAATAACTATGAAAGTTATACAATAAATGAATAAACAAATATGATTTATTCAGTTATATCAGCGATGACCCTTTGAACCATTAAATCAAGTTCAAGACACATTGGTTATCCTTCCTAGGACCCTAAGAATGCCCTTGTGTTTATATCAGGCCTCCACTGTTCAAGTAGTATGTATGGAATGCAAAAGGTATTTCTATGTTCACTGTTAGAGATGTGTGAAATACAAATCGGAGGCAGCATGTAATCCAAATACAAAGTTTATTGTAGGTCCATCTTCGCCTCACTCCGAGGATCCAATAATGAGCTACCAGAATCCTTCTCCACAGGGTAGAATTTAGCTACCCTGTTAAGGATCTCTATCCTGTGATCACTTGTTTTTAACACATTTTTAAACAATTTTACTACCTTGAACAGTTGACAATTTAGACAGCTTCCCTTCTTTGGGGATTTGATTGTTATCCAGTCCCCCTCCTGTACAACTTTCCTCTCATCATAGAGACTTGTCCTCTGCTCCTTCTTCTCACGCTCTCTCTCTGTCCACCCATCCTCTTTACCATCATGATTATTCACTTTCCTCCTGCTTTCAATCACCCAACCTGGAATAGTCTCACAACTAGGAACCCTCCCCTTAAACAACTAGAAGGGTAAGATACCCATAGTAGAGTGTGGTGTTAAGCAATATTCGTGCACCTTTCGTCTCATTTCATTCTCCCACTCCACACCACGCACCAAAGATTGCTGAAGGCAGCTTGATAAAGCGCTCCACGACACCACTGGATTCAGGGTGGTACAATGCTGCCTTCTTATACTTGATCCCTTTGTCCTTCAAGAAAGACTCCACTACTTCAGAGGTTAACTGGGCACCATTATCAGTGAAAACAAAGGAGGGGAAACTCTCCCTCTCAAATAGTTCCTTCAGAAACGTTATTACTTTTCTGGAGTCTACCGAGTTTACGATCTTGATCTCTGGCAACCAAGAATATACGTCTATGCAAACAATGACATACCTATCACAAGACTTCACCCTGATCGGTGCTAAAATGTCTAATGCTATGTACGCCAAAGCCCAGTAGCCTCTTCTCTCACAACCATGGGCTGAGTCCTGCATTTAAGTACCTTATCACTCTTTACACACTCCAGACAGTGTCTTACTTCCCTCTCAATTAACATGTCCATTGCTGGACACTAGTAGTTCACTTTAACTCACTCCTTTGTTTTTTAAATGCCCATATGGCTGGGGTGGGCATGGTTCACCAATCTTTTCCTGATACCACACGGCTGAATCAACTTATTCCCTCTCAACAACAAACTGTTGACAACACACAATTCATCTTTAACTTGCCAATGCCCTAAAATCTACTGGTCACACCTTCATTTGGAACACCAACCTCCCAAAATCATGCCCACTATCTTCTGCAGCACCTGATCATTCTGGAGTCATCTCTTCCATTCTGACTCCTGGATGAGCACCTCAGTTACCTGACACACCTTCACTTCTTCATCAACATCTTCCCATGCAAAATGGTCTCCATCCGCCACACTATCTTCCTCATGTGTGTGACACAGCCTCGAGAAGCAGTCAGCCTGAATGTTACATACCCCCGGGACATACGACACCTAAAAAAAAACGACTGAATGGCAACCACCCATTTACGGATGTGTTGTGAAACTAAGTAAATGCCTTTGTTAGAAAAGAACTTCTTTAAGGGGCTTGTGATTGGGTTTGACCACAAATATGTCCCCAAAGAAACTTTCTGAGCTTCCTTAAGTCTCAATAAGCACTAAATGCCTCTTTTTCCACAACCGAGTAGTTGACTTCAGCACCCCTTAAGCCTCTTGAAATGGAAGGAATCGTCCTGCCATGACCACCAGACCTCTAGACTGCCCCAATCCTTTAGAACTGGCCTCAGTCATAACCAGTGTCTCATCCCTAATGTCAAAATTGCCTAAATCATATATGAACCCTTCAAGTATTCCTTTATGTCATTAAACTCTTCCTCACAAGATCTACACCACACACACTCTTGCCAAGCAAAGCCCTCATACACATGGTTCTCTCAGCAAGCCTGGGCACAGATTTATTATAAAACTCAGCCATGCCCAGGAATTTCACACATTCCTCTTTGTCTTGGGGATACGGTATTTGATGGCACACACCAAAGCACTCTTGAATCAAATGCCATTTCCCGTGATCAAATGACCCAAGTACTCTATCTATGACACATTAAAGTTGCACTTCTCAGATTTTAATGTTAGTCCACTCTTCTGCAACCTCCTCAGCAAATCACACAACCTCTTGTCATGCTCACCACGATCAGTCCCTACACCAGTATGTCATGCTGATAGACCTTCACCCCTTTGCCATCTTCCAAAATTCTCTCCATGGCCCATTGAAAAACTGATGCTGTAAAAACAAAACCATACGGCATCCTGAGAAATTTTAAGATGCCAAAGGGTGTGATAAAAGTGGTGAGTTCCTAGGAAGAAGGATGTAGCTTGAGCTGGTGATAAGCCAATGTAAGATCTAGCGAGGAAAAATGTTTGGCACAATTGAGGGAACATAAAATGTCATTGATATTCGGAACAGAGTAATGGTCCACAACAACCAACTTGTTAAGTTCCCAAAGGTCCACGCAAAGCCTGGCCTCACCACTAGCCTTGTGTGCCATCACAACTGATGCGACCCACTCTGAGGCTTCAATTGCCTAGATGATGCCATTGTCCACCAACTTATCTAATTCAACCTTCATACTTTCCCTTACCAAAATCTGAACCCCTCACACCATGGCAGCTTTTGGTTGTGCCCCAGTTTTCAGCATGATCAAGAGTATATATTCTTTGAGACAACCCAAACCTTTCCTGACGACCTCAGGAAACTTTTCCACCCATACATCACCACAAGTTGCAATCGTCCCTACTGTGGGGACATCTCTGACCCTCACCAGGGGATCCTCATTAGGGTCAAGATATGCATTTGAGTCACGTTGGTGAAACCAACAAAGTAGGGAATCTCCCTTGATCAAAACGTAGATTTTACCTGGTATTACACGATCCTTAAACTCAATAGTGCCCCAAAAGCACCCTAGTAACTTAATAGGTTCACCTCCGTGCCACTTCGGTTTCACATCCAGTTTCAACAATTTTACCTTTGTTTTCAAACAACGGTCATAGAAAGACTTTGGACTGAGTGTTATCTTTGTGCCTGAGTTGAGCATAATTCTGACGGGCACCCCATTAACAAGAATGGTCTCGAAAGGTCCATCAGGCATACCATCTTCCATTTGCTGTACGGTTACCACCCCAATTGAACTGTCATGATC
Organism: Triturus cristatus; assembly: GCF_964204655.1. Lineage (NCBI taxonomy): Eukaryota > Metazoa > Chordata > Amphibia > Caudata > Salamandridae > Triturus > Triturus cristatus. The sequence continues at coordinate 668,740,730 of NC_140586.1, read as the reverse complement.
GTCAACATCATCACACCCAACCTCACATACCTTCTATGCCGTGTTTGAAGATCTGCAACACTTTGCAAAGTGCCTCTTCCTCCCCCACTTGTTGCATACCAGCTTCCACGCAGGACAGTCCTTGTTGTTGGCCAGGTGGCCAGCATTCCCAATCAGAAACATTTCCCCACAAACATTTTGTTTTTGGTTGCAGCATTTTCTTGCATCATTTTATTTTTCGCAGTTTTGTCTTGAACCAATTTCACCGCCACATTATCTGTTTTTTCTGTACTATCATTGCTGCTCATAATGAACTCCACATACGCTTTTGAATGTTCATACATCTTAACAATTGTGGAGCATATTCTCAAGAACGTGTGATAACCATCGCAAATTTAGCTTAACCCAACTCTTCACATTGCAGTCTATCGCGGGAAAACAACTCCGTGTTAACGTAGTATTCTCAACCTGGGGGCACCATGCGATAGTCTCACAATAACGCGACAAATGCCCGCGTTAAAATTAATGCGATGCTGAAAAAATGTGAATCCCCAACGCAACAAAAGCGTTGATGTGCCAAAGCGTGATACAAAAAGCAGCGATAACCAGCGACAGCCCTGCAATTCCCACGCCTCATGCGGGAAAATACACCATAAAGGCAGTCTAAAAAGTAAACCGCGTAGCACCATGAATGTACCTGGACCGAGTGCAGAGGACAAAGCAAACCCCACAAGCCCCACAGACGACCAGTCCACGACCTCGGGGCAGGGAAAGGCAAGGACAAGAAGAAGAGGAAGATGCGGTTCAGACCGCAAGAAAACAGGATCTTGATAACGGAGGTGACGGAACACCATCAACTACTGTGCATCACCTCCACTGTGTCATTAGCAAACAAAAATGGCATATATAAGAGTCCATCATGGACAAGGTGAATGCAGTCGGCGTGCTGAAGAGGTCAATGGAAGAGCTCAGGAGGCGCCGGAATAATGTCAAGCGCAAAACCAAGCAGATACTCACCAACAACCAAAAGGCAGCAATGCAGACCGGAGGTGGGAGTCCAGCGCCACAGGAGGAGCTGGATGAGATGGAGGAAATGGTCTCCACAGTCATCAGTGGGGAGACGGTGGCAGGAATTGGGGGACCCGACACTGCTCAACAAGACCTGACACAACAGCAACATGGTGAGCAATGATGACCAGAGACTGGGGGGATTGGGGGAGATGGGCACAATGACACACATGCACAATTAAGTACAGCACACTACACACCCACAGTGACTCTGAAGCATGTCCCTGATCCCCCTGCCACACTGCAGCACATCTAGGAACAGCAAGTAGGCCACCGTCCACTATGTGCCCAGAGGGGCCCCGTCACACACACCACCAATCCCATAACCAACCCATGCACATGTATCAAACCCAGCAATGCGGCGTGTCTGTGAGCAACACTGACAAAGCAAGGGACACTGCATGACGAATAGCATTGCCGCAGTCAACATACCATGAAATGTTGCATGCCACAACACTGAGGTGGCTGAGTGTGGACCACATCCAGAAAGGAGCAGTTTACACTCTGACACATCCACATGCACAAACAACCCCTGACGTCAACGAAACATCTGCGGACAAACCATGCCCCAGACCCCCAAATCCCAACAAGAGACCACAGTACCCAAGTATGCAACATCTCAGCACAGTAGAAGCACAGAAGTCAAAGGCACCCTGCATGAAAGGGATAAGGAGCACCAGAATCAGAGCTGCAGGGGTGACTCTCCCAAAATGCAGCACACACACATAACATGCAGAGCACATCGTCATTGACAACAATGTGGTACAAACTGCAACACATCCAAAACAGAACACGGGACACAACTGGGGCCGCTCTTATATGTAGAAACTGGCCAATCACTTTTGGCATTGCAGGGACATGTGAGTTGAAAATGGCCAAGTACAAACACACATCGGTGATGTCGTTGAAATGTCCACTGTCCTGCATCAAATAGTCAGCTCCTCACAAACGGTCACAATGTACATTGTCATGCAGCCTGTATGTAAACTTGTTCAATGCGTCAACATACATGTCAACACAATGTCCACATGTATCTCCCCTTCACATGGCAGAGGGACAATAAACACCTCCTGCAGGGCAGACCAGACAACTCCTCAGTGACGATGAAGAGGACAGCCACACCGTCGCCCTACAACAGCTCATGGACATCTACGGCAACCCACCTCCAGGAGCAGGTAATTCCAGTTGCTTCCCGGAGACCCCACCCCCTGCACAGACCACACAGCAGGAAGTACACACCATCACAGCTGGCTCCCAGCACCTCACCCAACCACACATCGCATTCCAAGGCCAGGTGTCAGACTGCCAGAGGGAGGCAGCTGGACAGGTGTGGGTGGGGTTCGAACTCATGGCAGCTGAACTAGATCACATACTCGGGTGTCCAATTCACATCATGGACCACTTACACTCAACAACGGACACACATACTGCGACATAGACACACGCATTTGCACATTTCCAGTACTGAACCACGCCCAGAGCCCCAGGATAATCATTCACACCGGTCCACTCCTCTAACGTATTACTGGGGGGACAACCGAGCTACATGTCCAAGGTCTTACCCACTGCCTAGGGGTGAATAGGTTGCATCCGCTGTACACCACACAATGTAATGTGCTAGGCCCCGGGGCCACCATGCATACGCAATGAGCACAAGGACACACTGTGATAGTCATTTGAACTGGCTACGGGCAAGTGCGCCCGGCCACTGTTTATTACCAGGCTCACATAACCAGTGACGCCTTTGCTGGATGGCTGTGGGGTGAGTGTGAATCAGCCCTCAGGGAGTGGTTGGAGCTGGCAACAACTACAACAGTGATCTCTATTGAAGCGGAAACAGAAAACACCCACATAACATAAACAACTGTGAAGCATCATGGTGGTACATGGAGCAAGTACAGAGGACATGCAATATTCAATCAGAAGGGTCCGTGAGTTGCAGTGCACTGAGGCAGGGGCACCAAAGCAGAGTGTGCTCATGTGAGAAATTGTTCAGGATTGTGTCCCTTTGGGATATCCCTGCTGCAGCTGCAGTAGGGTGTGTTACACCTGCCACGTCTCCCCCATCATCGTCCCAGGTCCTCCACACTGCCTGAGGTGACATAGTTGCATCCGCAGTCCACAGCACAAAACTCATGCATAGCTCCTGGTGTGTAGCTGGACTACCACCTCCAGTCTGCATTCCTGCCTTCTGGTTGTTGCCTCCTGCCCTCCTATTATCTGTGCCATCTCACATCCGCACACTTGCCTCATCTTCCCCATCATCCTCCCAGGTCTCCCCCACTGCCTGAGGTGATGTTGTTGCATGAGCTGTCCACAGCACAAAACTCAATCAGAAACGGTCCATGAGTTGTGGTGCACTGAGTCAGTGCCACCTGAAGAGCTGAGCAGGTCATCTGGATGATGATGGCATCCATGACAGGTGTGTGCAACTCTGATAGCCTGGCTCTAAGACTCTTTCGAGTCTGGCAGTTGTCATTTGGAGGTGGTCCTGGCGGTGGTGGAGTGTGCGTTGTCCGGGCAGGTCCGGACTCAATTTGATGTGTGAGCCCTGGTGGTCCACAGTTGAGGCCGGAGGCAGCGACCAGCGCAGGGACACAGGTACATGGTGTTGATGATCCCCAGGCCATCGACTTGAGCTGCACAGAGTTAGCGGCCCCGGATGCAATGCGACCGGCACAGGCACACCGCCATGGGACGGTGACTTGCAGTGCAGTGAGATAGGGGCACCAGAGCAGAGCAATTCCTCGTCGATGTCCAAAGTGAATGTCGCGGAGTGTTTTGGGGGACAGTGGAAGGTTTTCTTCCAGGGCATGATGCAGAGGGTAGAACCAACAAGACACAGGCAATATGGAGGAGATGAATGCTACAGACACATTCTCAACATCAAGTCAGTATCGGCTACATGATGATGATGATGACAACAACCAGGCCATTGGCTCAGATGCCACCAAAGTTCACCCAGAGAGTGTCCATGAATTACGGGGCACAGAGTTAGTGGCACCAGAGCTGAAAGGGAATGCAGTCTGCGATGAGGCATGTACAATGGCATAAAATCAGCAATCAATAAATCATGTCTTAGTTACAAATGTGTGACCTACTGGACCGCAGGGTATGCCGGAGGCAGCGGTCAGCAAGGGCCCACAGACAGGTGTCGTTGGAATGCTATGCACAGAGTTGGTGGCACCACATCGATGGGAGTACAATGATATAAAATCTGCCAAGAACACATGTACTCCGCCATCGTGTAATCAAGACTCAGTTCCACATTTGTGCCCTTCTTGACCACAGTCTAGTCCGGTGGCATCGCTCTGCAGGGGCCCACCGCCACGTGTTGTTGGCTTGCGGTGCACAGAGTTAGTGGCACCAGAGCAGTTGTTGGTAGTGTTTGTTCACTTTCGTAACGGGGACCCTTTCTTCCTCCGGACTGAACCGCATCATGCTCTTAGTCCTCTCCTTGCGTACAATGGTATGTACTCTGCCATTCAGAAATCAAGACTCAGTTCCTCATGTGTGACCGACTTGACCACGGTTGAGGCCGGAGGCAGTGGTACGCGTGGACCACCCGCTGTTCAGCCAGCTCCTCCTGGAAGTCTAACACATGACGTTGGAATGGCATGTGGCGATGATTTGTGGCTGATGGTGGTCTGAGCACCAGAGGTGTGAGTGTGTGCCGCCAGTAATGATGACGTGTCCTGCCTGGTCCGGACTGGATTGGGTTGTTGTTAGGCCTGCTGGGCCGCAGTGCAGGCCGGAGGCAGCGGTGGAGTACGTCAACGAGGAAGGAGTAATGGGGGCCTGTGTCACGGGTCTCGGGCTTGGAGTTTGCGCCGGCATGTGGTGGGCCCTCCTTGTCGGAAGGTGTGCAATGAGGCCTGGGTGCGCAGGGGCGGCAAGACGGTTCTTGGGACCAGCGGCCTGGGGTGTAGCAGGCGCAAAGGATCGCAGGCACCACCGTTCACGGAATCAGCCTCGTGGCGGGGTGAGGAACGCCGCCCTGGCAGACACATTGGCTATTCCGGAAGAGAACCACGCCCAGAGCGACAGGCTTTTTATTCACACCCCTACGCTGGCCTGGCATATGCCGGGCCAGCCCACTCCGCTCACGCCTACAGGGGGGGACGTAACAAGCTACTCTTCTGTGATCTTCCCCACTGGCTGAGCTAACATGGTTGCGTCCACTGTCCAGTATACTGCATACACCAGCATTGTATGTTGCCATGGAAATGTCCGTGGTCTGCATACTCAGGTCTGTCCGTCACAACCTCGCCACACTTGGCATTGTGTACATTCACATTCATAGGTCACTTGCCCCCTTCGCACATGCCAGGTTCCCACCTCTCCCCACATTCTGCTATTGTGTGGCTGAGGTGCCATCCCATTGCTGGCTTGTGTACATGGCTAGCCCAGGTTGCCACAGTAAGTTGTGTTGTCGTGTCTGGTATGTGGGCATGTTGGTTGTCCTGCTGTATGTGATTTTGTGACGTGTGTATTCCCATGGATGTGAATTGTATGTTGGTGGAGTTGAGGTGTGTTGTGTGTTCAGTTGTTACTTACCGACGAGCAGTGCATATCCATAAATGCCATCCTGGAAGCGCTGGTTGATGATGTACTGTCGAAAGATGAAGGAATCATGCACACTGCCAGGGTAGTTGGCGACGCCATTGGTGGTGAAGAGTCCCCGGTGATCCACTATTGCCTGCACATTGATGGAATGTGTGTGCTTCCTGTTGCGGTTATTGTGTACAGTGGCGGCTGGGGGCACGAGGTGTAATGTGTGCAGTCGATTGCCCCCAACACGTGCGGGAAGCCAGCTATGGTATAGAAGCCTTGCTTGGTCTCCAGCTGTTCCTTCGCGGTGTGTGGGAAGTAAAGGTGCTGGGGTAATGAGCTGATAATGGCATCCAAGACAGGTGTGATGAACTTGGATAGGGCTGGCTGTGTGACTCCTCCGACTCTGGCAGTTGTTGTTTGGAAGGTGCCAGAGGCCAACAAGTGCAGCACAGCCAGCGGCTTTGTCTGTGGAGGGATGTTGGTTGTCCACTGTGCTGGTACCGTCAGCCTGTGGGCAATGAGGGTCAGGATGCGGAGGATGGTTGTCCTTTTAGGCCTGTAGTGGGCAATGTCATCCTCTGATGTTGGGTCTGTGAGGCTGGTGCATTTCCTAAAGGTCCGCTGTCTTTGTCTGCACTGCCTCTGTGTTGTTCTGGGGGGGTGGCGGTCCTTTGGGTGGTGGCGGTGGGTGTTGTTGCCCTCTCGGGCTCTGGGATGCATGGTCAGTGGCTCCATGGCATCTGTAGTTCTTCATGTGTGGTTGTGGGCTGGGCTCCCTTTGAATGGTGCAGGTTGTCGTCCGACTTTACACCAGGTCAGAGCAGGTGTTAATTTTATGCTGCTAACGCGCCTTATCGCCTGTTTCATGTTCTTATCGCAGATCTGGCTGGTTATTGAGAATATTGAGGTGTGGTGTTGTCGCGGAATTTTGCTCGGGAACACCTACCAATTAAGTACAGCACACTACACACCCACAGTGACTCTGAAGCATGTCCCTGATCCCCCTGCCACACTGCAGCACATCTAGGAACAGCAAGTAGGCCACCGTCCACTATGTGCCCAGAGGGGGCCCGTCACACACACCACCAATCCCATAACCAACCCATGCACATGTGTCAAACCCAGCAATGCGGCGTGTCTGTGAGCAACACTGACAAAGCAAGGGACACTGCATGACGAATAGCATTGCCGCAGTCAACATACCATGAAATGTTGCATGACACGACACTGAGGTGGCTGAGTGTGGACCACATCCAGAAAGGAGCAGTTTACACTCTGACACATCCACATGCACAAACAACCCCTAACGTCAATGAAACATCTGCGGACAAACCATGCCCCAGACCCCCAAATCCCAACAAGAGACCACAATACCCAAGTATGCAACATCTCAGCACAGTAGAAGCACAGAAGTCAAAGGCACCCTGCATGAAAGGGATAAGGAGCACCAGAATCAGAGCTGCAGGGGTGACTCTCCCAAAATGCAGCACACACACATAACATGCAGAGCACATCGACATTGACAACAATGTGGTACAAACTGCAACACGTCCAAAACAGAACACGGGACACAACTGGGGCCGCTCTTATATGTAGAAACTGGCCAATCACTTTTGGCATTGCAGGGACATGTGAGTTGAAAATGGCCAAGTACAAACACACATCGGTGATGTCGTTGAAATATCCACTGTCCTGCATCAAATAGTCAGCTCCTCACAAACGGTCACAATGTACATTGTCATGCAGCCTGTATGTAAACTTGTTCAATGCGTCAACATACATGTCAACACAATGTCCACATGTATCTCCCCTTCACATGGCAGAGGGACAATAAACACCTCCTGCAGGGCAGACCAGACAACTCCTCAGTGACGATGAAGAGGACAGCCACACCGTCGCCCTACAACAGCTCATGGACATCTACGGCAACCCACCTCCAGGAGCAGGTAATTCCAGTTGCTTCCCGGAGACCCCACCCCCTGCACAGACCACACAGCAGGAAGTACACACCACCACAGCTGGCTCCCAGCACCTCACCCAACCACACATCGCATTCCAAGGCCAGGTGTCAGACTGCCAGAGGGAGGCAGCTGGACAGGTGTGGGTGGGGTTCGAACTCATGGCAGCTGAACTAGATCACATACTCGGGTGTCCAATTCACATCATGGACCACTTACACTCAACAACGGACACACATACTGCGACATAGACACACGCATTTGCACATTTCCAGTACTGAACCACGCCCAGAGCCCCAGGATAATCATTCACACCGGTCCACTCCTCTAACGTATTACTGGGGGGACAACCGAGCTACATGTCCAAGGTCTTACCCACTGCCTAGGGGTGAATAGGTTGCATCCGCTGTACACCACACAATGTAATGTGCTAGGCCCCGGGGCCACCATGCATACGCAATGAGCACAAGGACACACTGTGATAGTCATTTGAACTGGCTACGGGCAAGTGCGCCCGGCCACTGTTTATTACCAGGCTCACATAACCAGTGACGCCTTTGCTGGATGGCTGTGGGGTGAGTGTGAATCAGCCCTCAGGGAGTGGTTGGAGCTGGCAACAACTACAACAGTGATCTCTATTGAAGCGGAAACAGAAAACACCCACATAACATAAACAACTGTGAAGCATCATGGTGGTACATGGAGCAAGTACAGAGGACATGCAATATTCAATCAGAAGGGTCCGTGAGTTGCAGTGCACTGAGGCAGGGGCACCAAAGCAGAGTGTGCTCATGTGAGAAATTGTTCAGGATTGTGTCCCTTTGGGATATCCCTGCTGCAGCTGCAGTAGGGTGTGTTACACCTGCCACGTCTCCCCCATCATCGTCCCAGGTCCTCCACACTGCCTGAGGTGACATAGTTGCATCCGCAGTCCACAGCACAAAACTCATGCATAGCTCCTGGTGTGTAGCTGGACTACCACCTCCAGTCTGCATTCCTGCCTTCTGGTTGTTGCCTCCTGCCCTCCTATTATCTGTGCCATCTCACATCCGCACACTTGCCTCATCTTCCCCATCATCCTCCCAGGTCTCCCCCACTGCCTGAGGTGATGTTGTTGCATGAGCTGTCCACAGCACAAAACTCAATCAGAAACGGTCCATGAGTTGTGGTGCACTGAGTCAGTGCCACCTGAAGAGCTGAGCAGGTCATCTGGATGATGATGGCATCCATGACAGGTGTGTGCAACTCTGATAGCCTGGCTCTAAGACTCTTTCGAGTCTGGCAGTTGTCATTTGGAGGTGGTCCTGGCGGTGGTGGAGTGTGCGTTGTCCGGGCAGGTCCGGACTCAATTTGATGTGTGAGCCCTGGTGGTCCACAGTTGAGGCCGGAGGCAGCGACCAGCGCAGGGACACAGGTACATGGTGTTGATGATCCCCAGGCCATCGACTTGAGCTGCACAGAGTTAGCGGCCCCGGATGCAATGCGACCGGCACAGGCACACCGCCACGGGACGGTGACTTGCAGTGCAGTGAGATAGGGGCACCAGAGCAGAGCAATTCCTCGTCGATGTCCAAAGTGAATGTCGCGGAGTGTTTTGGGGGACAGTGGAAGGTTTTCTTCCAGGGCATGATGCAGAGGGTAGAACCAACAAGACACAGGCAATATGGAGGAGATGAATGCTACAGACACATTCTCAACATCAAGTCAGTATCGGCTACATGATGATGATGATGACAACAACCAGGCCATTGGCTCAGATGCCACCAAAGTTCACCCAGAGAGTGTCCATGAATTACGGGGCACAGAGTTAGTGGCACCAGAGCTGAAAGGGAATGCAGTCTGCGATGAGGCATGTACAATGGCATAAAATCAGCAATCAATAAATCATGTCTTAGTTACAAATGTGTGACCTACTGGACCGCAGGGTATGCCGGAGGCAGCGGTCAGCAAGGGCCCACAGACAGGTGTCGTTGGAATGCTATGCACAGAGTTGGTGGCACCACATCGATGGGAGTACAATGATATAAAATCTGCCAAGAACACATGTACTCCGCCATCGTGTAATCAAGACTCAGTTCCACATTTGTGCCCTTCTTGACCACAGTCTAGTCCGGTGGCATCGCTCTGCAGGGGCCCACCGCCACGTGTTGTTGGCTTGCGGTGCACAGAGTTAGTGGCACCAGAGCAGTTGTTGGTAGTGTTTGTTCACTTTCGTAACGGGGACCCTTTCTTCCTCCGGACTGAACCGCATCATGCTCTTAGTCCTCTCCTTGCGTACAATGGTATGTACTCTGCCATTCAGAAATCAAGACTCAGTTCCTCATGTGTGACCGACTTGACCACGGTTGAGGCCGGAGGCAGTGGTACGCGTGGACCACCCGCTGTTCAGCCAGCTCCTCCTGGAAGTCTAACACATGACGTTGGAATGGCATGTGGCGATGATTTGTGGCTGATGGTGGTCTGAGCACCAGAGGTGTGAGTGTGTGCCGCCAGTAATGATGACGTGTCCTGCCTGGTCCGGACTGGATTGGGTTGTTGTTAGGCCTGCTGGGCCGCAGTGCAGGCCGGAGGCAGCGGTGGAGTACGTCAACGAGGAAGGAGTAATGGGGGCCTGTGTCACGGGTCTCGGGCTTGGAGTTTGCGCCGGCATGTGGTGGGCCCTCCTTGTCGGAAGGTGTGCAATGAGGCCTGGGTGCGCAGGGGCGGCAAGACGGTTCTTGGGACCAGCGGCCTGGGGTGTAGCAGGCGCAAAGGATCGCAGGCACCACCGTTCACGGAATCAGCCTCGTGGCGGGGTGAGGAACGCCGCCCTGGCAGACACATTGGCTATTCCGGAAGAGAACCACGCCCAGAGCGACAGGCTTTTTATTCACACCCCTACGCTGGCCTGGCATATGCCGGGCCAGCCCACTCCACTCACGCCTACAGGGGGGGACGTAACAAGCTACTCTTCCGTGATCTTCCCCACTGGCTGAGCTAACATGGTTGCGTCCACTGTCCAGTATACTGCATACACCAGCATTGTATGTTGCCATGGAAATGTCCGTGGTCTGCATACTCAGGTCTGTCCGTCACAACCTCGCCACACTTGGCATTGTGTACATTCACATTCATAGGTCACTTGCCCCCTTCGCACATGCCAGGTTCCCACCTCTCCCCACATTCTGCTATTGTGTGGCTGAGGTGCCATCCCATTGCTGGCTTGTGTACATGGCTAGCCCAGGTTGCCACAGTAAGTCGTGTTGTCGTGTCTGGTATGTGGGCATGTTGGTTGTCCTGCTGTATGTGATTTTGTGACGTGTGTATTCCCATGGATGTGAATTGTATGTTGGTGGAGTTGAGGTGTGTTGTGTGTTCAGTTGTTACTTACCGACGAGCAGTGCATATCCATAAATGCCATCCTGGAAGCGCTGGTTGATGATGTACTGTCGAAAGATGAAGGAATCATGCACACTGCCAGGGTAGTTGGCGACGCCATTGGTGGTGAAGAGTCCCCGGTGATCCACTATTGCCTGCACATTGATGGAATGTGTGTGCTTCCTGTTGCGGTTATTGTGTACAGTGGCGGCTGGGGGCACGAGGTGTAATGTGTGCAGTCGATTGCCCCCAACACGTGCGGGAAGCCAGCTATGGTATAGAAGCCTTGCTTGGTCTCCAGCTGTTCCTTCGCGGTGTGTGGGAAGTAAAGGTGCTGGGGTAATGAGCTGATAATGGCATCCAAGACAGGTGTGATGAACTTGGATAGGGCTGGCTGTGTGACTCCTCCGACTCTGGCAGTTGTTGTTTGGAAGGTGCCAGAGGCCAACAAGTGCAGCACAGCCAGCGGCTTTGTCTGTGGAGGGATGTTGGTTGTCCACTGTGCTGGTACCGTCAGCCTGTGGGCAATGAGGGTCAGGATGCGGAGGATGGTTGTCCTTTTAGGCCTGTAGTGGGCAATGTCATCCTCTGATGTTGGGTCTGTGAGGCTGGTGCATTTCCTAAAGGTCCGCTGTCTTTGTCTGCACTGCCTCTGTGTTGTTCTGGGGGGGTGGCGGTCCTTTGGGTGGTGGCGGTGGGTGTTGTTGCCCTCTCGGGCTCTGGGATGCATGGTCAGTGGCTCCATGGCATCTGTAGTTCTTCATGTGTGGTTGTGGGCTGGGCTCCCTTTGAATGGTGCAGGTTGTCGTCCGACTTTACACCAGGTCAGAGCAGGTGTTAATTTTATGCTGCTAACGCGCCTTATCGCCTGTTTCATGTTCTTATCGCAGATCTGGCTGGTTATTGAGAATATTGAGGTGTGGTGTTGTCGCGGAATTTTGCTCGGGAACACCTACCAATTAAGTACAGCACACTACACACCCACAGTGACTCTGAAGCATGTCCCTGATCCCCCTGCCACACTGCAGCACATCTAGGAACAGCAAGTAGGCCACCGTCCACTATGTGCCCAGAGGGGGCCCGTCACACACACCACCAATCCCATAACCAACCCATGCACATGTGACAAACCCAGAAATGCGGCGTGTCTGTGAGCAACACTGACAAAGCAAGGGACACTGCATGACGAATAGCATTGCCGCAGTCAACATACCATGAAATGTTGCATGACACGACACTGAGGTGGCTGAGTGTGGACCACATCCAGAAAGGAGCAGTTTACACTCTGACACATCCACATGCACAAACAACCCCTAACGTCAATGAAACATCTGCGGACAAACCATGCCCCAGACCCCCAAATCCCAACAAGAGACCACAGTACCCAAGTATGCAACATCTCAGCACAGTAGAAGCACAGAAGTCAAAGGCACCCTGCATGAAAGGGATAAGGAGCACCAGAATCAGAGCTGCAGGGGTGACTCTCCCAAAATGCAGCACACACACATAACATGCAGAGCACATCGACATTGACAACAATGTGGTACAAACTGCAACACGTCCAAAACAGAACACGGGACACAACTGGGGCCGCTCTTATATGTAGAAACTGGCCAATCACTTTTGGCATTGCAGGGACATGTGAGTTGAAAATGGCCAAGTACAAACACACATCGGTGATGTCGTTGAAATATCCACTGTCCTGCATCAAATAGTCAGCTCCTCACCAACGGTCACAATGTACATTGTCATGCAGCCTGTATGTAAACTTGTTCAATGCGTCAACATACATGTCAACACAATGTCCACATGTATCTCCCCTTCACATGGCAGAGGGACTATAAACACCTCCTGCAGGGCAGACCAGACAACTCCTCAGTGACGATGAAGAGGACAGCCACACCGTCGCCCTACAACAGCTCATGGACATCTACGGCAACCCACCTCCAGGAGCAGGTAATTCCAGTTGCTTCCCGGAGACCCCACCCCCTGCACAGACCACACAGCAGGAAGTACACACCACCACAGCTGGCTCCCAGCACCTCACCCAACCACACATCGCATTCCAAGGCCAGGTGTCAGACTGCCAGAGGGAGGCAGCTGGACAGGTGTGGGTGGGGTTCGAACTCATGGCAGCTGAACTAGATCACATACTCGGGTGTCCAATTCACATCATGGACCACTTACACTCAACAACGGACACACATACTGCGACATAGACACACGCATTTGCACATTTCCAGTACTAAACCACGCCCAGAGCCCCAGGATAATCATTCACACCGGTCCACTCCTCTAACGTATTACTGGGGGGACAACCGAGCTACATGTCCAAGGTCTTACCCACTGCCTAGGGGTGAATAGGTTGCATCCGCTGTACACCACACAATGTAATGTGCTAGGCCCCGGGGCCACCATGCATACGCAATGAGCACAAGGACACACTGTGATAGTCATTTGAACTGGCTACGGGCAAGTGCGCCCGGCCACTGTTTATTACCAGGCTCACATAACCAGTGACACCTTTGCTGGATGGCTGTGGGGTGAGTGTGAATCAGCCCTCAGGGAGTGGTTGGAGCTGGCAACAACTACAACAGTGATCTCTATTGAAGCGGAAACAGAAAACACCCACATAACATAAACAACTGTGAAGCATCATGGTGGTACATGGAGCAAGTATAGAGGACATGCAATATTTAATCAGAAGGGTCCGTGAGTTGCAGTGCACTGAGGCAGGGGCACCAAAGCAGAGTGTGCTCATGTGAGAAATTGTTCAGGATTGTGTCCCTTTGGGATATCCCTGCTGCAGCTGCAGTAGGGTGTGTTACACCTGCCACATCTCCCCCATCATCGTCCCAGGTCCTCCACACTGCCTGAGGTGACATAGTTGCATCCGCAGTCCACAGCACAAAACTCATGCATAGCTCCTGGTGTGTAGCTGGACTACCACCTCCAGTCTGCATTCCTGCCTTCTGGTTGTTGCCTCCTGCCCTCCTATTGTCTGTGCCATCTCACATCCGCACACTTGCCTCATATTCCCCATCATCCTCCGAGGTCTCCCCCACTGCCTGAGGTGATGTTGTTGCATGAGCTGTCCACAGCACAAAACTCAATCAGAAACGGTCCATGAGTTGTGGTGCACTGAGTCAGTGCCACCTGAAGAGCTGAGCAGGTCATCTGGATGATGATGGCATCCATGACAGGTGTGTGCAACTCTGATAGCCTGGCTCTAAGACTCTTTCGAGTCTGGCAGTTGTCATTTGGAGGTGGTCCTGGCGGTGGTGGAGTGTGCGTCGTCCGGGCAGGTCTGGACTCAATTTGATGTGTGAGCCCTGGTGGTTCACAGTTGAGGCCGGAGGCAGCGACCAGCGCAGGGACACAGGTACATGGCGTTGATGATCCCCAGGCCATCGACTTGAGCTGCACAGAGTTAGCGGCCCCGGATGCAGTGCGACCGGCACAGGCACACCGCCACGGGACAGTGACTTGCAGTGCAGTGAGATAGGGGCACCAGAGCAGAGCAATTCCTCGTCGATGTCCAAAGTGAATGTCGCGGAGTGTTTTGGGGGACAGTGGAAGGTTTTCTTCCAGGGCATGATGCAGAGGGCAGAACCAACAAGATACAGGCAATATGGAGGAGATGAATGCTACAGACACATTCTCAACATCAAGTAAGTATCGGCTACATGATGATGATGATGACAACACCCAGGCCATTGGCTCCAATGCCACCAAAGTTCACCCAGAGAGTGTCCATGAATTACGGGGCACAGAGTTAGTGGCACCAGAGCTGAAAGGGAATGCAGTCTGCGATGAGGCATGTACAATGGCATAAAATCAGCAATCAATAAATCATGTCTTAGTTACAAATGTGTGACCTACTGGACCGCAGGGTATGCCGGAGGCAGCGGTCAGCAAGGGCCCACAGACAGGTGTTGTTGGAATGCTATGCACAGAGTTGGTGGCACCACATCGATGGGAGTACAATCATATAAAATCTGCCAAGAACACATGTACTCCGCCATCGTGTAATCAAGACTCAGTTCCACATTTGTGCCCTTCTTGACCACAGTCTAGTCCGGTGGCATCGCTCTGCAGGGGCCCACCGCCACGTGTTGTTGGCTTGCGATGCACATAGTTAGTGGCACCAGAGCAGTTGTTGGTAGTGTTTGTTCACTTTCGTAACGGGGACCCTTTCTTCCTCCGGACTGAACCGCATCATCCTCTTAGTCCTCTCCTTGCGTACAATGGTATGTACTCTGCCATTCAGAAATCAAGACTCAGTTCCTCGTGTGTGACCGACTTGACCATGGTTGAGGCCGGAGGCAGTGGTCCGCGTGGACCAACCGCTGCTCAGCCAGCTCCTCCTGGAAGTCTAACACATGACGTTGGAATGGCATGTGGCGATGATTTGTGGCTGATGGTGGTCTGAGCACCAGAGGTGTGAGTGTGTGCCGCCAGTGATGATGCCGTGTCCTACCTGGTCCGGACTGGATTGGGTTGTTGTTAGGCCTGCTGGACCGCAGTGCAGGCCGGAGGCAGCGGTGGAGTACATCAACGAGGAAGGAGTAATGGGGGCCTGTGTCACGGGTCTCGGGCTTGGAGCTTGCGCCGGCATGTGGTGGGCCCTCCTTGTCGGAAGGTGTGCAATGAGGCCTGGGTGCGCAGGGGCGGGCAAGACGGTTCTTGGGACCAGCGGCCTGTGGTGTAACAGGCGCAAAGGATCGCAGGCCTCACCGTTCACGGCATCAGCCTCGTGGTGGGGTGAGGAACGCCGCCCTGGCAGACACATTGGCTATTCCGGAAGAGAACCACGCCCAGAACGACAGGCTTTTTATTCACACCCCTACGCTGGCCTGGCATATGCCGGGCCAGCCCACTCCGCTCACGCCTACAGGGGGGGACGTAACAAGCTACTCTTCCGTGATCTTCCCCACTGGCTGAGCTAACATGGTTGCGTCCACTGTCCAGTATACTGCATACACCAGCATTGTATGTTGACATGGAAATGTCCGTGGTCTGCATACTCAGGTCTGTCCGTCACAACCTCGCCACACTTGGCATTGTGTACATTCACATTCATAGGTCACTTGCCCCCTTCGCACATGCCAGGTTCCCACCTCTCCCCACATTCTGCTATTGTGTGGCTGAGGTGCCATCCCATTGCTGGCTTGTGTACATGGCTAGCCCAGGTTGCCACAGTAAGTCGTGTTGTCGTGTCTGGTATGTGGGCATGTTGGTTGTCCTGCTGTATGTGATTTTGTGACGTGTGCATTCCCATGGATGTGAATTGTATGTTGGTGGAGTTGAGGTGTGTTGTGTGTTCAGTTGTTACTTACCGACGAGCAGTGCATATCCATAAATGCCATCCTGGAAGCGCTGGTTGATGATGTACTGTCGGAAGATGAAGGAATCATGCACACTGCCAGGGTAGTTGGCGACGACATTGGTGGTGAAGAGTCCCCGGTGATCCACTATTGCCTGCACATTGATGGAATGTGTGTGCTTCCTGTTGCGGTTATTGTGTACAGTGGCGGCTGGGGGCACGAGGTGTAATGTGTGCAGACGATTGCCCCCAACACATGCGGGAAGCCAGCTATGGTATAGAAGCCTTGCTTGGTCTCCAGCTGTTCCTTCGCGGTGTGTGGGAAGTAAAGGTGCTGGGGTAATGAGCTGATAATGGCATCCAAGACAGGTGTGATGAACTTGGATAGGGCTGGCTGTGTGATTCCTCCGACTCTGGCAGTTGTTGTTTGGAAGGTGCCAGAGGCCAACAAGTGCAGCACAGCCAGCGGCTTTGTCTGCGGAGGGATGTTGGTTGTCCACTGTGCTGGTACCGTCAGCCTGTGGGCAATGAGGGTCAGGATGCGGAGGATGGTTGTCCTTTTAGGCCTGTAGTGGGCAATGTCATCCTCTGGTGTTGGGTCTGTGAGGCTGGTGCATTTCCTAAAGGTCCGCTGTCTTTGTCTGCACTGCCTCTGTGTTGTTCTGGGGGGGTGGCGGTCCTTTGGGTGGTGGCGGTGGGTGTTGTTGCCCTCTCGGGCTCTGGGATGCATGGTCAGTGGCTCCATGGCATCTGTAGTTCTTCATGTGTGGTTGTGGGCTGGGCTCCCTTTGAATGGTGCAGGTTGCCGTCCGACTTTACACCAGGTCAGAGCAGGTGTTAATTTTCTGCTGCTAACACGCCTTATCGCCTGTTTCGTGTTCTTATCGCAGATCTGGCTGGTTATTGAGAATGTTGAGGTGTGGTGTTGTCGCGGAATTTTGCTCGGGAACACCTACTCTGCATCTCATTAGCAATAGTTGCCGGGGTCATTTGTGGCGATGTTTTTTGCGGATGATATCGCGGGTAAACTGCTGGTATCGGCTGTTAGCACCACCTTGTGAATGGGGCGATAAATGTATTGCGACTTTGGCTGCAATAAAGTGCCGATAACTTGGCGATAGCTCCTTGAGACTACGCCCCTGTGAGTACTTCTCGCAAAGAAGGACTGTCCTTCTGCCACATATTTTCCTTTTCTTTCTCTAACAAGCACCCCAACATAAACTGGTCCCTCAGACATTCTCCGCAGTTGCCACCAAAACCACAAGTTGAAGCCAGCCTGGGAAGCTTTGTCAGATACTGCACCACTGAAACACCTTGTCTTTGCATCCTCTTCCCAAATTGGTAATGCTCAAGCACTGTGTTCAATTTGGAAAGATAATGCAAGTCAAATATTTTTTAGACAAATCTCATATTTGTCAAGATTTGCAGCATCAGGATCAGACAGATGAGGAAGGCGTTCGAACACCTCCTGACCTTCGGTACCCAAACAATGCACCAGCAAGGATGATTTGGCTCAGCGGTAAGTGATGTCCCACACACCCTTGCCCAGTGACTGAACACCTTCCATTTCAACCAAGGAACCGGTACATCACCCAGCGATGCATGGAAAAACCTAGGAGGTGTGATAGTCTTCATGATGCACAAAATAAGGCGAATAACCGTAAATTAGCACTAAATGTGTTCAGCGTTCTACCACTACAGTAGCCAGCTGGTTGAATGACCCCTATATGAACTAACATACAATCAATACCCTAGACCACATCACATGATGAAAAATAATAAAATATACAAGATGTGCAAAGTCAAGGTTAATATGGTAGAATGAGGAGGAACAGCAGACAGGAATGTAGTAGCCTCTGCTCATCAATCATTGCTCATTAATCATTGTTTTCCCCCACTACTGGACCCTTTACGGCCCCCCAGGTTGTTTGACCCTCGTTTGGGCCTCAAGCCCTGCCACACACCATGCCGCGCGGAGCAGCACTCCTTCAGCCCTGGCATCAGACCTAGATCGGCTCCAAGTAGCGGGGGACGGGGGGGGTTGCAGCAGCAGCTATAGTGGTGTGGCTAGCTGGGGGAAGGGAGAAACAAAATGTGAATTCTGTGGGGGATACTGGTGGTCATTGTTGGATACCGTGGCTACAAGATGTGCTAACCAAGGAGCCATATAGCCAAAGAGAAGATCCCTTACAAAGTGCTCACTGGGCGCATAACACTAGGTCACTGGTTTCACCTCAGCAGAACCATTCATTGGGTGAATCCATTTAGGTCGACGTCTCCACTGGCTGCCTATCCCTAACAGTCTGACAATCACAGGAACAGCAGGATCATCGCTCACAGAGAACTATGCATTCAGGTAAAGAAAGACCCCCTTTTCCCCCGTGAGGAGGAAAAAGAAACTTCAAGCTTCAGCAATCTAAAAAATAATTAAAACAAAAACTATAGGGGGAAAACAACCTTTATTCTCACCAGTTACTAGTATGTTTGAAAAATCGATGAAAATCCCTCACAAATTCGACTTAATGAAACACCCAACCAGACCTATGTTAATACTACAACTGAAACTCATAGCCTACAAACTACAATCAAACCAGAAATTAAGACGCAAGACACGTGTCATGGACAAGTCTTGGGAGTCTCAGATTACCAGGATATAGAGGAAAATGTGGATATTCAGTGGGGGCACATAAGAGACTTGGCGATGGGCCGTCCGCATGAATCAGGATATGACTATTCAATCGGATAAAATAAAAAGATCTAATTGCCAGCAAAAAATTGAGGAGGAACAGTGTGAGGATACAGAAGGATATACAATAGAAAATCCAATACAAAGAAGAATTAAGGTTCTCCAAACTTCAAAATATTTTTATAGGAAAAATAAGTCGACACGCACTTGGAACCAACTTGGTTGTTAGAGTCAACAAACCTGCAGATGAGTTTGTCAAAAAAAGAATATACATCCATCTCAGTAGATGAAAATAAAAAACAATCAACAAGCATAATGATGATAAGATCCAACTTATCTTTAAACCAGAATATCAGTCTTGGGGTAGGCACGACACACTGAATCAGTCAAATAGTTTAAGGCTTTTTAAAGCAATCCCATTGCTCGAACAAATCACAAGTAAAAACATAGAAGCCATTGGATTTCTACCAAATAAAGAAGACAACCTATAACTGACATTAGTAACATTGAATTCTACCTGTCTATCAGAACTAATCCTCCATGAATGCGAAACCTTTCTAAACTAGGGAATAAAAATTAGCAGGCCACCTCAATCTGTATACCCAAGCCCCTTTACATTACAAGAGAGATCTGAGTACCAACGGAAAAACATAAATAACTGAGTATTCTCAACATTGAAAAACCCTATTGACAAAACAACTAACTTACCATCAACAATAACTAATTAAACTCAAGAAGAAAAGCCTATAAAATTAAACCAAGGATGGTTGACAGCGGCCTTTCATTAGGTAATACAACCCTGACAGGAAAAGCATAAGAGTGTTAAGGAGAAATCACTTAATCAAAGGGATACAACAAGATTTTGGTCGTGGAATATAAATGAGGTACAAGCCAAAATACAAAATGCGCACCTAACATTCATTTCAAGTAACTTTCAGATTATACTTCTGGAAGAAACCTGGGCAACCCAATCTCTGATGTTAGAGGGTTTTGCAGGGTATTTCCTACCGGCATTTGAACCAAGCAAATATGGGTGTCCCAGCGGGGGTCTAGCAACCTTTAAAGCAATAGACTTAAAATTGGAGCACGAACAAATAGTCACAAATGACAATAACATCTTAATAGTAAAATTACACTACAAGAAAAAAAAACTTCCATTACTTATAAACGTATATATATATATATTCACTTAAAAAACCATAGGTTTCACACATGTTATAGTTAGCTGGACATTTCACTCGTAAAAAAACAATGAAATTCCCCCGTTATAGTTAGTGCAGGCAACTATAACTCACGCGACCGCAATCCTCTGCTGATGACGTCAGATATTACATCACTGTATTTAGACACTTATTTACCCATGTCTTCTTCCATTAATCTTTAGCTATACATATATTACAAATATTTATTTTTCAGAAAGACACATATGTCATCAGTGATGTAATATCTGACGTCATCAGCAGAGGATTGCGGTCGCGTGAGTTATAGTTGCCTGCACTAACAGTAACGGGGGAATTTAATTGGTTTTTACGAGTGAAATGTCCAGCTAACTATAACATGTGTGAAACCTATGTTTTTTTAAGTGAATTTGCAAGGTTTTTTAAATGCTAATTCGTAACTATAATGTGTGTGAAACCTATGGTTTTTTCAGTGAATTTGTACGGTTTTTTAAATGCTAAGTTATGTATTTATTAAATGGTTTTTTTTTCAGGTTTTTCACCGTGTGCGCACCGTGCGCTTCACGCACTGTGCGCGCGCTGTGGGCGCTCGGTGCGCGAAGCGCACCGAGCCCCCACGGTACGCAGTGCGTAACGTGCACGCACGGTGCGCGCACCCCGCGATTTGTATCTCCCTTGGGGGTCCTTCTGTGACCCCCTGACCAAGGATAGGGGGTCAGGAACTGTCCACCCTGCCCCCTTTTCACGTTCTCCACCTTTGTTTTTCACCCCCTCAGACTGCGAGAGACAAAATGGCGGCCGACACTTCCTGGTTTCGACCGATTCGAATGTTTACCGACATCTAGCAACCAATCAGAATTGCGCTCGAGCACGGCAGGGTGCGCGCACTGTGCGCGCACGTTGCGCGCGTATAGATATTTATATGCTTTTAAATGCTATTTTCTCAGGAAATACTGAACAGATTTACACCAGACCTGCAAAAGGCACTTCCCTGACCTGAGGACTACCTCTCTGCCAAATTTCAAGTAATTCTGTTCAGCCGTTCGGGCTGTACCTTCGACTAAAGGTCCTATGGAAAAATGCATGGGGAAAACGCGTTTTGGGACCCCCCTCTTTTTCTCGGCCCCTGCTTGACGAATCACCCCGAGACTTTCAGGGTAGGAGCTGAACAGAGCGCCCCATTTGTTTTGAAAATTTCGCGAGGATTCGTCAACCGGCGCCAAAGTTATTCAAAATAGAATTTTGAGATTTCCTATGGAAACTAGGTTGTAACTATAACTATCTACTGGCGACCGCCAGTAGATAATATATATATATATATATATATATATTTATATATATATATATATATATACACCCTGACGCAAGAACTAGGAAAATTATGGCTACTAACCTTACCAGCATTGTATTTCATCAACTGAATGAGGATTTACATATCTGCTATGATCATACACCAGAGACAATGCAATATTACAACAGGACCATCTATGGGCAATAGCTCAACAATTATTACCCCCGGTGAATAAAGCCCCAGGAGGAGGAGGAGGAGGAGGAGGAGGAGGAAAAAGCCTGTTAAAAGACCTGGAATCGCTGGGCTTGAGAATATTAAATCGGAGGTTCTCACAATACATACTGCTGACGTGGATGTACCACACCACGGTCACAAATGAAGATAGACTACACAATAGCATCCCTGAACTTAGTTCAGATTATATCATCCTTCCAGAGTGCAAAAACAAATGGAAGTGATCACGACCAACAAATATTAGAGATAAGGCTCCAATGTACAAGGTACCAGAAATGTAAAACTCTTCCTGAAAAGACTGGAACAGTAAACTATAGGAGACTGTACTGGAAAGATGACACCAAAGCACCCACCAGTAAATTGACACTTAAACTTGTTGAGGAAAGCTTTGAAGGGGATTCTCTCACTGTAATTGAAAGCTGGGCACTATTTATAGAGAAATTAGTTTCCACCTATGCATCGAAACATTATAACAAACAACAATTTAGCAGTCAAGTCGAAGCAATACATAGATTTAAGCTATCCTATTCGAGCCGCCTTCTATAAAGAAACCGCAACAGACTACTGAGACAGACAAAGAAATGGCCAGACAATATAGCCCTTTGTTCCAAATTAAAAAGTATTACCTATGACCTGTGAAGGTTAATTTGGGAAGAAAAAACTCAACTAAAACAAACACTCTGGGCAAAAGCAATATACAAAAGTAAAATGAACAACTTGAGATTTCTGGAAACTGATAAACGGTTTATTTAGAACTAGCAAGATGACTGTAACATCTAAACGGAAGCCGTCTGGATAGGATTTTTAACAACTCACTTGAGTAATAATCCGGAAGTTAAACAAAACAAAAATACACTTAATTACATAGGAAAAGAAAAAAGGAATCCTGAAAATGAACTAGGTACAACTGAAGATCAAGTATGTAAACTAATTTGAAATGAAAAAAAGACGGAACCCTGGCCCAAACAGGATTCCATTTGCTTTACACAAAGAAACCCCTGCTTTCTAGGCAGAATATCTCACAAGAGTTTTTAAGAAAGCAGTTCAATCTTTATCAATACTGGAATCATGAAGGGGTTCATTAATATCACCTATATAGAAAAGTGGCTACTTGGCACATCCAGGCAATTATCGACTATTCACAGTATAAGACAAGGACGACAAACTCTTTGCAGGAATCCTACTGTCAGAGCTATCTAAATGAGCAACTGAGAAGCAGATAATCCCGCCTAATCAATCAGGTTTTATGCAAGGGCTAGGAACAGCGGCGAACATACTAGTCCTAGCAATACTAATTGACAAATACATAGTAAAGAAGCAACCACTATATCTTTGTTTCGTTGACTTTAAATCCGCCTTCGACTGTGTGCACCAGCAAATCCTCTGGGAAAAGTTGAAGAAGTAAGGAATACCATCTTCCCTTTAACACCTGTGTTAGAGTCCGAACAGGCGATGGCTCATGCTTATCAAGAAGAAGTGCAACCTCTTTGGGCCTGAAACAAGGGTGCGTTCTTGCCCCATGTCTTTTTAACTTGTTTTATCAGACCTAACACAAGCCATAGACAAGGTGAATGCCTACCCTTCTAAATTAGCTGGAAGACACATATCAAATTTATTATATGCGGACGGTGTTATCCTATTAAGCCAAACAAAGATAGGGTTACAACTTCTGATAAATAGTATATCAAATAATTCCTTGGCAAATGGCATGGTAATAAATGACACCAAGGCCAAAGTAATAATAAGATAAGATATTAATAAGGTATTGACAAAGTAAAAGCACAAATGATATCTCCAAAAGTTATCAACTAGAGCAAGTAAAAACATACAAGTACCTGGGTGTACTTTTCGATGATAAGGGAACATTTCAACCACACAAGATAGATCTGCAAAGGAGAAGTGATATCTTATTGACTGCATTTCGATCCTTGCAGAAGTTTCTTAAGGGACGGACCTAGCTATCTCCCACTTCTAAAAGTGATAAAAGCAAAATTATTGTCAAGCATAACATACGGTAGTGAAGCACTGTGCAGAAAGGAATCTACATGCCTAAACAATGCTCTCACTAAAACCTTCAAGTTACTTTTCCAGCTTCCAAATAATGCTTCGCCTGACCAAATTAGACTAGAATTCGGGCTACTTAACCAGCTCATTGCTACAAAAGGCCAATTCATAAAGGCGTGGAAAAGAATAAAAACAGACACCAAGAACCAAAGGTGCCAATTTTTATGGCATGACATAGAAATAAATCAGAAATCCTAATTTTGGAAGTATTTACAAAATGCCTTAGATGGGTACTCAGCACATGCTATTTGGGATATGTCTATAACAACAGAATCTTTTAAAAAGACTATCAATAAAATAACAAAATAACTATAGATGCCGAAAGACAAAGAATCCCACGCAAAAAGATTGCATACATGGATAATCATGAAAGAGTACAAAAGGGCCAAGCCACAAAGCTATTTAGAAACTACTTGGTCCACAAAACTAAAAAATACTTTTTTGAAAGCACAATTTGGCCTTTTTCCAGGATCATCTCACGCAATGTCATGGCTGTGCACAAAAGAACCAATGCCTTGTCGATTATGCAAAAAAGGAGAAGAAAACATTATCCATTTACTTTGTATATGCCCAGAGATGAAGGAAGAAAGAAGAGCGACATTTAAAAGCCATTTTAACACTCGCGGAATTTGGTCTTGCAGACAAGCACTTATAAGATGTCTTAAATCAAGTAATATAGTCTTGAACTCTGCTTTTGCAAAATGTATATTAATGGCAATAAAGAAATTGGACTCCGGTGATTAGACGTCAGCAATACTGCAGTGAAACTTCCAGAACTAGTATTAAAGAGTACAATTGGGACATGTATAATAGTGAGATTGCACTTTCCAGGTATCAGTATAAGGGAAATTACAGTTTATAAGTGGAATTTTCACAGATATATGACGATTTGTTTCCCTTTAAAAATGCGGAATCTCCTATCCAGATAACGAATAACACGTTTTTATGCCTAAATGCTCATTTTTTTATATGAACTTGGTCTTGCTTTTATAAGTATATAGTGTATGATTTTAAATAATCAATCAATAAAAATTACTTGAATTGAATTGAACATCCTGACCTGGATACAGAACACCACAACATGCAATCACTATGCATGAAGGCAGTGGTTGCATATTTGTTATATTGTCTCGGTGGGTGCTAAATATTCCGAACTAATTATGCAAAGTAGACTCACAGAATGAATTCACGCTGTGGGACAGTGAATCATTATTTAGGTTTTACAGACAAACTGTATAAAGGTTGATTTTCAGTAGTCTGTGTGCAATATTCCTTATTAAAGCCGCTGAACAACATTTCAGAGATACACAGTGCTGAGGTTAATTGTTAGCTGCACTAAATATACAGAGTAGAACATTTAATCAAATAACCTTAGAATGCTGTAAGTAAGGCAAGAGGATGCTAGGAGGTTACGCATGCAACACCGTGTGTTTGTGTCTGCTCACATCACTATTCTGAGTGTGGTAATGTAAAGTGTAAACCTACATGAATCAAAACAAGTCAAATTAGACTTGTGGATATGGCATTGGAAAAATTTATTTTGTATTACCAGTACAGAATAAATGAAACTGCTTGTGTCTTTTAGGCTCTGCCCAACGATTTATAAATTACTAATTAATAAAAATAAAAAAGGTTGGATCAATGAAGATGTTGATAGTGTAACTATTTCTATATTCAATTCTTGTAGAAAGGTCTAAACAAATGCAATTTTTGTAGCTTATATCTAAGTCGTTGCTGCAAATAAATTTGAAATAAACAAAGTTCATAAAGGTCAAATACCTCTTCATGGCTGAATCCGGGTACATAATTGTTAAATGGTCAAGAGAGTTATCAAATTGTCCTTTCACAATCAGATGGGGGCATTGCCTGAGGTTGAACAGGGGTCCTCAAGGTCTAATCAGCATTACAAAAGCTCACGGTGAGAAACTTTACAGAAAAAGGAAAAGAGCCAATTATGCTCAAGTGCTGAAAATACATGCAAGGCTGTGTATTAATCAAACTAATACTGCTACCTAGAGAGGTCTAAGCAAGAGCCTACGGTAGTACAGTAAATGTATACGTTGTTTGTATGTAAAGTTTTGCCACTTGAAAGCAAGGAGGATTTGTGGGCTTTGATTGCCAAACATTAGACAGGAACCATTTAGAGATGGATCCCTCTGTTCTTCCATCCTCCAAAGCTCCAAGACTGTATAATCTTGGCAAACTGTTTTTGTGAAGTTGTCCTCTTCTTTAGTATGCATGCAACAAAGTGCATCTAGAACTACACTCCCTTATGTCATGCTGGAGTTTATTTTAATTGACGATCACAGTTATGCTTGTAAACTAGTTTAATTTGCTTTCAGTGCTCCTTTATTTCCTGTCTATATTTTTATAATTTGCTTTCAGTATTCCGATACGTCACGCTTTCTTTCTATGCTCCCGTATGTCCTCCCTGTATGTCTTTCCCGTTTGCTTTACGTGCTCCTATATTCATCCTGCTTGTATGTCTTTCCAGTTTGCTTTCAGGGCTCCCAAATGTTCTACTTGTATGTCTTTCTAGTTTGTTTTAGTGCTCTAATATGTTCTGCTTGTTTAGACGTATTATAACTATTATATTGTTTAGCATAGATACCATAGGAAGACTTTGTCATTTACACCAGATTCTAAGGGGCTGATTACAACTTTGGCGCAGTTGCGCCGGCTCTCTGCCAGCACAGCTGCGCCAAAGCCGCACAAGGACCACAACCTGATTACGAATTCAACTCGTGAAGGCGGACAGTCCTTTTGCCTTTCCCATGGCGGTGCCAGAAAAACAGGAACTGCAATGGGAACGTCAAAAATGTTCCAGTACCGCATGGACTGTGAAGTCCATGCCGTTCTGGAACTGGGGGTGTAAGCATGTGCCCCCCTGAATGCATCCCCATGGCGGGGGTGCACGGGGACTCTCTGGGGCCCCCTTTGTTTCCCACCGCCAGACTTCTCATGGCAAACTCGCGTCCATGCAAAGATTGGTGGTAGGTAAACTCATAATATGATGGGCGAGAATGCGCCAGTCCTGCACAGCATATTGCATTGCCCCTCCGCCGCACCACCGCCAGGGATTGGCGGTTCTTTGGCACAGCCAATGGTCCACCTCCAGACTGACTCAGAGAGTCGTAATCCGGCAGATGGTGGATGGACAGGCCCTAAATCTGGTAATTGTGAAGAAGGAACAGTTGATAACAAAAATCCTTACCCACTGTTGGCACGTCATAAAGGCTATCCAGGCTAGAATGACAGGTCCCTGTGAGAGGCTGTCAGTGCAGCACTGCTTGTGTGCTTTGACTGAAAGCAGAAAACACAGCAGCAGAAAGGAGATGGAAGGCAGGAAGGAGACCGGTTGTGTTAAGGATGGCTGGTAAGGTATTTTTTCCCATTTGGGACAAAGAGGAGAGGCAGTATTATGTATGGCATTACTGCTTTGAATCAGCATAGCATAGCAGATATAAGAAGGGGCAGTTGATTTTGAAGGCCATATGTAACATAAAATTAGAAATGGTAACTGTGAGTTGCAGGGATGTTTTTTACCTCAGGGATTTGAGCGACATCATAGACATCTCGAGCTTCTCTCTCATTGTCTTTTTTATCTCACTCGGTGAAAAAGATCCCTGTAACTTACAGTTACCCATCAATAAACCTATATATTAATTGACACTGTCACATTTATTCCAGTTTCCCAATCTAACTGCTGGTGGATGAGAGGAAGAGAGTGTTTACATTAATTTACATAAGTGTTTCTAAAATGATAATCTTTTTCTAAAGCAGCTATCATTGTATTTTTGCTTAACAAGCCCAACATGCAAGTAATGGTATTTTGTTTCATTATATATTGGTGAAGTTTGGGTATTCGTGTTTGCCATTGATGATAACTATTGAATAATTCAATATCAAATCATGTACCGATTAAGGTTTCAGTGTACTTTACGGTCCCGTTGGCCATTGTAAACAGACAGCTGAGGCAGCCATAATAAATGTATCAAGGAAGAACTGTTATCTAATGGACGCTGCCTTATCAAATAATGCTGAACTAATGACAATAATACCTCCATCACTTTATCAGGTCCCTTATACTCATGGCCACGTCCAATGGAAGTCATTTTGCCTAATTATATTGTGTGCTAATGTTTCTTTAGACTTGCTGCGTGTTCCGCGTTCATTATGGAAGAAAAGGAAGAAATGTACTGAAGGCTTCTGTTTAAGAATGCTAGTTAATTTATTAAAAGTAGGTGCTCACACTCTGCCCTACAACACTCAAATGTTCTTCCAGTGCTTTCAAATGTGAGAGTACATGTATTTTATACTAATAAAGCGCTCATGTCCACTTGCCTCAGATCTATCTAGCTATCTATCTGTGCAAACACCCATTTGCCTGACTATCTAACTCTCTCTAGCTCTCTTATTTATGTAGCCCTCGCTACTTGTCTCTCTCTAAGTCTATACAAATCTAGGTATCTGTCTATCTATCTATCTATCTATCTATCTATCTATCTATCTATCTATCTATCTATCTATCTATCTATCTATCTATCTATCTATCTATCTATCTATCTATCCATCCATCCATCCATCCATCCATCCATCCATCCATCCATCCATCCATCCATCCATCCATCCATCCATCCATCCATCCATCCATCCATCCATCCATCCATCCATCCATCTATCTATCTATCTATCTATCTATCTATCTATCTATCTATCTATCTATCTATCTATCTATCTATCTATCTATCTATCTATCTATCTATCTATCTATCTTCCTATCTATCTCTCTGTCATCTATTTATCTAATGAAACCACCGTTATAAGCTTAGGTATAGCTCTGGCTCAAATGCACAGAAACACGGAAATGTGTCTGTTAAAGCTGCACACTGTTATATCCTGAATCATGTAAGGATGCAGCATTTCCGAGGAACATTTGGTTATGAAGACATGAAGCTGTTGAATGGAAGGCTGCTGATTGCTGGCAACACTGTAGAGTTCATTCTTGAAAAAAACGTATTATCCACATCAAAACCTATTGGATCTTTTCATTAAGATGATGAACTACAACACACAGCATCTGCAAAATTCATTGGCAAAACCAGCAGTTCGAAAAGATGAGACCAGTCAATGCTTATTGTAAATCTATAGGTACTTTGGGCTGGGCCTGATTTCCTGCATTTCTATTCAAATGAAGTGCCAAACGTTGCAGGAGGCACACTAGAGTTTTAGAAACGAATCTGCTTCCTTTACATATGCATTTTGCATTTTGTTCTGCAAATAATGCCTTTCTCCATAAAAAGATTTCACCAAATAACTCACGCAGGGCCTGATATAGAGTTTGTCGAACAGGGTATTACACCACAAATGGGATGGAGTATTCCCTGTCTACCCAACACTGGGCCCGATCCACAGAACTAACTTAAGACAAAATCCTAAACTTACTACCATTTTGGTATTCACAGAAGGCACTTACTCATTTTGGTATTCACAGAAGGCCCTTACTCATTTCGGTATTCACAGAAGTTAGGAGTCCTAACTTTACTACTCCTAAACTGAGAAAAATCCTAACTTTAAGACTTTCGGTACTCGCAGAAGGCATTTAGGAGTCCTAAAGTTAGGAGTCCTAACGTTACTACTCCTAAACCGAGAAAAATCCTAACTTTAAGACTTTCGGTATTCACAGAAGGCATTTAGGAGTCCTAAAGTTAGGAGTCCTAACGTTACTACTCCTAAACTGAGAAAAATCCTAACATTAAGACTTTCGGTATTCACAGAAGGCATTTAGGAGTCCTAAAGTTAGTAGTCCTAACTTTACTACTCCTAAACTGAGAAAAATCCTAACTTTAAGACTTTCGGTATTCATAGAAGGCATTTAGGTGTCCTAAAGTTAGGAGTCCTAACTTTATTACTCCTAAACTGAGAAAAATCCTAACTTTAAGACTTTCTGTGTTCACAGAAGGCATTTAGGAGTCCTAAAGTTAGGACTCCTAACTTCTGTGAATACCGAAATGAGTACGTGCGTTCTGTGAATACCAAAATAAGTAAGTGCCTTCTGTGAATACCAAAAAGGTAGTAAGTTCAGGATTTTGTCTTAAGTTAGTTCTGTAAATCGGGCCCTGACAGTGTGCCTGTGCTATTGAGAGTTGAATGGACCGTTATGTCTCTGACAGTGGTGGCCACGCTAGCTCCACCAGGAGTAACCCTACACCATTCAGCCAATGGAGTTGGTGCCATCTGTGTAGGTATATAGACCGTCCACCATATTTAGAATGGATGGTTTGATGTTATTTTTGTTGTTAGAGACCACCACAAAACACTGGTGTTCTCAAGGCCTCAAACAGGAAAAAATAGAAAAATGACCACTCCGCCATGATGGGAACACCTCTGAAGGAACAGAAATCTGCACAGGTCCTGCGTTGATCTCTATGTATTGAGGACGGTGGCCCTAACAGGATACCTCTGCCACTCTAATGGAAAGCTGACCACCAACCAAATTTGAAATTAGGCTCATGCCATGGTTGCAAGCTTTAAATAATTATCACAAGAACGTTATGAACTGGATGTACCAACAGGAACTATCAATGAAATGAAATTTAAACCTAATTAGGGCCAAACAAAGACACTTATAACAAGCATTAGCAAACATGCAATTTTACTTTTTTTAACCTGCTCCAGACACACATTCTGGTCCACGATAATGGACATTCTGATCAATAAGCTGGTTTTATGCCAGAAACATGCTGACTTTGTTGTTATTTATTAATGCATTATTTCCTTTTTTTCCCAAATAGGTTGGACAGCCAACACCAAGACAAGTAGGTA
This sequence comes from Triturus cristatus, assembly GCF_964204655.1. Taxonomy (NCBI): domain Eukaryota; kingdom Metazoa; phylum Chordata; class Amphibia; order Caudata; family Salamandridae; genus Triturus; species Triturus cristatus. The sequence goes on along the minus strand of NC_140586.1, from coordinate 668,710,210 downwards.
CCACTCATATAACAAAGCACAGAAAATGGTAGCAGTGGTATACAGGGTAGCACATCAATTAGCAAACAGTATATTTTTTTAATTATTCAAAAAGCCAAGTTCCAGTGTTGGTGCCTCTCAAGGTAACATACGACACCCCATTACCATGGATGTCACCACAGACAAGTATCAAAGAACTCCTATGCTAATCTTAACAAAACAGATTGACCTCGGCACTCTTCAAGTTTTTGTGTCACTATTATTAAATAGTGTAACTTATTTGTAATCGACCAAAGTGACAGCTCACAGGTAAGTAGTCCAACAAATCAATTTATACAAAAAATCAATCTAATGACATTTGGTAATATTCCATTCCAATTGTGGTGACCTCATAGTTAAAAGTGCAATCCAAATACATAGAAGAAAATGCTACAAATGTTGCTTTCGTTAGAAATTCCACGGAGGTCCTATTCATATAACCTCTCTGTTGTCAGCGATGGAAACAGCCGAAACGTGTTTCGTTACTATTGTAACTTCTTCAAGGCTGTAAATAATGCAAAAAACAGTACAAATATCTACCAAAATGAACAATAAGCAGTCAAAATATTACCATAGAGGTGAACCTCTCTATGTGTTTCCAACTCATTTCACCCACAGAAGTATGGTTAGGTTAAACAAATAAACACAGATCATGTGCACCAAATCACCACGGAAAACCTACACGGGTATGTGAAACAGGAAAGCCACAATAGAAATCCAAACCACCACCAAATCAGCTGTCTTACTCGTGTGTGGAAAAAAGAACTTGTCCCACGCGAGTTAAGGATACATGAACCAAAGTATCGTGAGAAAGAGACTGAATTTAGCGAAAAGAAACTAGAGAAAAGTCAAATAGATAATATAGCTATAGTGAAAAACATCAAAGTATAAGAGGCAAGGCTATGTAACATCTAAGACTTAATATGAGTGTCATAAATGGCTATATGAACCTTATATGTCCACAAACGTTTGTCCAAATAATTGAGAAAGCTCCCATATATGTAAGGAGCACCCGCTATTTATGTAGGGGTATTGAGAGACCCTGGAACAATAAAGTAAGAAAATACGTGTGAACATGTCACAATAGTAAAATAGGCTAAAAAGGGCACACCGTGGCCTTAATTTGAAAAAAAGGGCCACTTACATACAATAGGTATCAATCTCCAGTGAGTCGAATGATCAATGGAAAAAAGTAGCTAGTGGAAAAGGAACTTCCAGCATTCGTCCTCCCGATAATTCTATGCTTTGTCGCTGCCCATAAAAAGGATAAGAAATATACCTCTCATTTCTATTATGTAAATGGGCCCATTAGACTGTGATTTTGACAGAAAAAGTTATCTTGACGTTAGTGAGCATCTATGTGTAAAAGATCTAAATTGTAACAACTTATCAGCATAAAAACAATATTTTTTCTTAAGGATATAACTCACAATATATGTATATCCTACTTCATGTAGTTGGCGTAGGCTTGCAAAATATATAGGTTCATACGACAGTCCTAGATACCAAAAAGAAGAGAAACAGGTAGAATAGCACCAAAACCTAATTTGTATTCACGTTTATCATCATTATTATTTAACATGTCCTTAAATTTTGGAAATTGAAACAGAAATTCATAATATAGTCTGAAAGTGCTTTCGAATCTGCCAGAAGATGTCAATGTGCAACTTATTATTACATGAATCTTCTACAAACATCAGGAAAAATACCCAGAAACGAAAAGTATACAGATTAAAAAGATACGGGAAACATGTGAAACGTCAATTGGAAAGTTGCCCTTTTGTCGAAACCTAACCGGCCAATCGTATATGTGAAACCGTCACGATAAAATGCTAGGGGACACATATCATACTCTAGAGACACCATGGATTATAAGTGAAAAACGAACAAGAACATGGACTCCCTCCCGTCAGAGACGTGGACATCCGCCCAATTATAAATATGGCCTTTCACTTACTTGAAATTATTAGTGTGCAATGAGGGCTATGATTTGCCTCCTTAAGATATAGAAAGACAAAAAATATACAAAAAAGCCATCAGGAGAGAAGGACTTGGGGCTGAAAATCACCATCCCCCTTGTTATATACATAAAATAAATAACATTATAGCGGTTCTTTTTCACTTACCCAATGTCGGCGCAAAGCGCCGTATTGTTCTCGTAGTGTCCCCAGTCAGGCAAACAATTCCTTCTCTGACTGTGGCGCTATATTAATGTAGTCCAGTCACTCTGTTGGTTGATCACAGGACGGGGCGGATTCGCGCCAAAAAAGAAAATAATGAGACCGTCCCCTGGAAGAGAGAGTTCTAAGCTAATGAGAAGCCCCTGAAAATAGACGAAGGGCTAAAAGAGTTCCCATATATTCAAAAGCGGCGGCCATATCTAGATGATATAAATGTACTCAAGTTGTGTGACGACGGCCATATTAAAATGATGTTAATATACTTGAATTATATTAAATAGCCAGAGAAATAGCCCTTAATGTTTAGTAGTAGCTGATTAATTGATCTCTCTCAGTACCCAAAGTATATGTAAAATAACTAAATCAGAATAAGGATGGTCATTTATATTTACCGATTATTTGAACAACGTCCGTGAAGAAAAAACTCGGTGGTTACGTAATCGGCCGAGAAGAAAAGATCACAGTTGATGGGAAGACCAGGGAGGATAGTTTAGTAAAAAGCAGACACCACATAGATAAGAAGTGGTCAATGACTGCTCATTGTTCATTTTGGCAAATATTTGTACTGTTGTTCGCATTATTTACAGCCTTGAAGAAGTTACAATCATAACGAAACACGTGTCGGCTGTTTCCATCATTGACAACAGAGAGGTTATATGAATAGGACCTCCGTGGAATTTCTAACGAAAACAACATTTGTAGCATGTTATTCTATGTATTTGGATTGCACTTTTAAATATGAGGTCAGCACAATTGGAATGGAGTATAACTAAATGACATTGAATGGATTTTTTGGATAAACTGATTTGTTGGACTACTTACCTGTGAGCTGTCACTTTGGTCGATTACAAATTAGTTTCACTATTTATTAATAGTGACACAAAAACTAGAATAGTACCAAGTAGATCTGTTTTGTTAGGTACCACTCATAGTCGACACAATTGTGGGGTAGGAATATTCACCCATTATTTTCATTCCGAAGAAGCATCACAGATCTTTTTTGACCACTAGGGGCACAAAACATGTTGACCGGAGTTTGACCCTGGCAAGGGTGCAAACGTCAGACTACTATGGTACTTCATTACCCCATTAGTAGCACTAACCTATGAGGTTTTTTAATCTGACAGGGAAATCAAGGTATTAAACGTTTCGGTGATATCCCCAATCAGTTTTAATTCACATCACACCCCACCACCCCACTTAGATATTACTTGAACTCATCAAACGTCAAAAAAGTGACTCTTCGGGGGATCTGTAGGGCATTGCAGCACCAGCCTGACGAGGAGCATCCGCCCTATGATGAAGCATGACATCCCTAAGGATGTGTGAGGGCAACGTGAAACAGTCTCGTTGACTGTGTCTCTCGATCTGTCCAGCCTCGATAGAGCTCCTCTTCCTCTTCCCTATTTAGGAACAGTGACTTCCCGCTCAAGAAAATAATGTGAAAAAGTAACATAATCTCTCATATTACATCACTCATGATGTGTTAAATGGCATCACATCATGATAGGACAGTCTACAGTAATATGTGAAGTCATAAGCAGTTCATAATGAGGGTGCAAGTTATAGTTAATTGACTAAACTATACCTGGCATAGTTCAGTGGTCTTGGGGTTTTTAAACTTTTTTGTCTAATTTCAACACCTTCCTATAACATCACTTTAACTTTTATTTTTGTCAGTGAATTTCTGTGATTGTTTGATTATATTCTAAATGAGTTCCCAAACCTTTCTGTGCAACGGCCTTAGGCCGTGTGCAGCGGAGTTGGCCTATTGGCCAGGCCCTGTGTGCAGCACTCTACTGGCATCCAATCCCCGTAGCACACGGCCTTTGGCCATTCGCATTGAGGGTTGGCCGCTTTACCTGCCCCCAAACCTCTGCAGGCATCCAACCATCACTGTTCACAAAGTGCATGGTGTGGGTTACAAGCCGGCTTTGGCCTCACAGCTAGGCCCTAAGGTCTACCCTGCATAGAAGACCAAATCTTGCTGCACAAAAAGTTTGTCTACCAAAGGTTTTATTATTTTAAAATTAGGGAGCTGGTAAGTAACTGAGAAGGCAGGAAATGTGAGTAAACAGATTGGAAAGGGGATGCTGTACTAATGCAAACGTCTCCCATTTTAACAATTTTTCGCCCCTTTAAAAATACATTAAGCCTTAAATTACTAAAGAGCCATACTTCTCACATTTTTAAACCACTGGTTTCATACCGGAGTTAACATCTGTAACTTGAGCCTGCTTCTCAGGAAAGCCTTCAAATTCAACAGCTCCTATTCCAACAAAATGGATTTCAGCGGTGCCTCAATTTTGTATGAATATGCAGTTGATCACCAGGAAGTGAAGTGACAGACTGCTGCTGGTGTTGGAAATAAATGATTCACTCAGAATACCAGACTTTTTTTCTGACAGTGACGAGGAAGATATTTGAGAATTCATAGAAGATGTCCCTCACTTTATTTTTTCTAAAGCACTAGCCATAACGGCACGAAAAAATGAAAATCCTAATGTTGTAATGTATTAATAGATAATTTGAACTCAGCAATAAGAATTATACAGTCGCTGGGGTGCAATTTAATACTGTGAAATTATGTGTTCAATTCAACTCAACTCATGGTCAATATAAAATGTATTATGCTACGAGTTTTCTGTAAATGGAAATGCCTAATTGGATGTACATATAATATGAAATTCATGCTATTGTATATTATTGCGAGTAGCAATGTAGTCTGTCTTCACTCATGATGACACGTCACGCTGTAACCTGTTTAAATGTGGTAACAAAATGGCGCTTCTTTATCTGTAAACAAGGCTGCAGGGCGCCAAAACTCGTCAGGGTAGCACACCAATAAAGGCATTCTAATTAGCTTTCCGATAAGCGTTGTCTTCCTTGCGGTTTTACGAGGTGTTGGTGAAGAGATTACAGACATTGCTGAGTCAGTGTAAAATGACGCACACTTCATTTTGGTGCATGGCGGCAGCCAGCATAACAGAAAACGGACGCTACAAGCTGCCGAGCCCCCAACTGAATGGAGAAGCCGAGGAAGGTAGTGACAGTTCTGGTGTTGGTATAGCGGAGACCGGTGAGTCGGAGGACCCCTGGTAACCGAGGCACGGCCCAGGTAAGATTTCATGCTTAACTGGCGTGGGAGAAGGGAGAGCTGCTGCACAGTCGCAAGCTCCAGCAAATATGTGAGAGGGCCAGGCAGGAAGAAAGCAGCACTTACGCACTTTTATGCTGCTTAATGTCGGCTACTGAGGTGAAAGAGTAGGAGGAGAAAGCGCTAACAGAATTTGTTGATGACACAGCCATAGCAGTAGGACTCCATGAAAGCAGCAGTGCCCAGCTACAAGGAGATTATATACTTTCCAAATTAAGGAAGTTGGAGAAATTAAAGCGCACTGAAATATTGAAATGGTGGGGTGGCAAGTCACTTCAATGCTACTTAGAAGTGGGGCGTATCTGTGGGGCTTTTGAATTCTAGTCACACCGGGTTAAGAGAACCCAAATGCTGGTATGCTGCAAGGGTCTTCAAAAAGAATGCTGGGTATTTTCTCATAAAGTATGCTGAAATTGGCAGGAAGAAAGTATTGGAAGAGATAGACCGATCAAACAGATATTATCAGCACGTCAGACCAAGAACAGGTGAAGAAGTTCACTAGCGGCATGAAAGAAAGACTCGTTAAGTTGGAGGAATCCATCAAGGTCAGAAAATATAAAACTGACTACGAATGTGGCCAGAATACATTCTCGAAGAAGTTTGATAATTTCAGCAGACAACGGCTTCGGCAAACTAATAAGCCGATACATCTGAACAGAACAGCAAATTAAGTTCAGAAATTGATACCGACATTGAAGAAGGGGCAGGATTTTTTACGATAAGATCGTCGACTCAATTTACGCTCAAGACAACAGCAACTAAATCCAAAGCCATCAAGCAGAAGAGGCAGAGGAGGAAGAGGCGAAGAAAGATCAAATCGAGGGAGAGACAAAACGGCGAAATGGGACAAGACTAACTGATGTAACAACCAGTGTTGGTAATACCATCATAAACTTCATGAATATCCAACTAACAAAAAAAAGGAAGAAATCCTAAAACTAGGATTATCATTTTTCCCTGAGCAGAATGTGAACTATACTCACCACAAGACTGATGTGTTAAAATTAGTTCAAACTATGAAATTGAAAAAGTTCTTCATGTTGCAACCGGAAAAAAAAAGGTCAACACTGATACAAATGATGAGGGACAACACTGCATGCTGAAAGTTACAGATATTAACTTGTAAAGAGAGGTAAGAGAATTGGAAAACAATAACATTGGCATACAAGTTTCAATGTCTGAAGAAGCATTAATTACAGAACAAAGCATTGATGTATATGGTGATGCTGCAACGAAATGTAGACCCAAATCAAAATTCACACCAACGATGACAAGAAAGCCTTGGAATGTCAATGAACTAGTAACAAGTGACCTAAAGAACCTGTATTCCAACACTAGTAAGTTAACACTGCTTCTCAAAAAGTATATCAAGATCTAATCAATAAATTGCAATCTAAAACCGAATGCGTGATTAGAAACACCAATAAGGGAGGGAACTTGGTATTGTGGGTCAAGAAGTAATACATTACAGAAGCTGACAATCACTTAAATAACACATAATGTTACACTAGGACAACTAATTCCACAATGAAACCTGTAAGATTTTAATATCACTCAGAGCTGATGGAGTGGTGTGATCAAAGCCTCCTCAGCCATGAGGAATACCAGTTTTGAAAGTAGATTATCCCAGAACACCAGGCCTGTATCTGATTCCTAAGGACACAGATAATACACCAGGGTGCCTGGTAATTTCTGCCACAGAGAGTACTTTTGAAAATACATCAAAAAAATATGTTGAATGCTTTCTTAGGGATTTTTTCAGAAGAATCCCACCCTATGTTCGGGATACAGGAGACTCTTTATGAAAAATATAGGATTTACCATGAGAAGATGACTATCTCCTCACTATCGACACAGCAATCCTGTACACAAGTATCCAGCATCACGATGGCCTAAGAGCAATGGGTCAATTTTTGGGTGCTAGACTTTTAAATCTTTGCAAATACACTCAGAATGATACAGAGGTGTCTTGAGAGTTACTACTTTTTTTCAATAATGAGCTGCTCTACCAGATCTGTGGCACGGCGATGGGCATCTGCTTTGCCCCCAGATATGCTAATTTGCATATGGGCTGGTGGGAGGAGCAGGTGATCCAGGTTGAATATCAACAGGACTGGGAACAACGTGATACACTGGAGTAAGTATATTGATGACCTCTTTATTGTATGAAAGGGTACAGAAGAAAGTACTAAGGGGTTCCTAAACAGGATTGAAGTCAGTGGCCTCAACTTACATTTCACAAGCATAATGAGTAAAACCGAAGTCAACTTTCTTGATCTCACAGTGTATATGAAAGATAACAAACTGGAAACAAAACTCTACTGGAAGCCTACCTTAGGGAACACCCTATTACACTCAACCAGCTTTAATCCTCATAGTCTAACTAGATGCATCTGCAACGGTGAAAGATTACGGTTGAGGCATAATTGCAGCAAAATAACTGAAGAGAACATAGCATTGGAGGATCTGGCAATTAGATATAAGGAAAGGAGCTACACATGCACCTGCACAGAGGAAGCAAAAGCAAAGCAAAATTAAGACCTAGAGAAGAGCTTCTATTTAAGAGATAAGACACAAAGAAGCAACTCAAGATAGATCCACATTTCAGACTTATAATAACTTACAATAGACAGGAAGTACAATCTATAATTCAAAAGTACTGGTATTTAATAAGGAATAACTCCATACTGGGTAAGGTGGCACCAAGAAGACCGCGAGTACCATTCAGGAGACCCAGAGCAATGAGAGAAGACCTGGTTAGGAGTAGTCCTGAATGCAAACTATCAAAAGCAACTTGGTTCGATCAAACACTGGCTTTAGAAAATGTGGTAAATGCAAGGCGTGCCAAAATGGTAAAAGTGTCACTCAATGTAAATCACCTTTAACGCCATATTTGAAGCACATAAAAGGTCAGTTTAACTGTAAAACCGACAACACAGTACACATCCTCCAATGTCCCTGTTGATTAACGTACGTGGGGAGTATTATGCTCCCACTACATAGGTGAATCCTATGAACCATTAATAACCGGGACAGAGCATACCTGGTAGATCAGTACTTTGAAGAAGTACATGGAAGTGTAGTGTCAGGTCTAACCTATTATGTGGTGGATGCAATTGCTGTAGCTTTTAGAAGAGGGAGGATAGAGAGAAACAACTGAGGCAACTTGAGCCCAGATACATAATAGAAATGAATACAAAGATCCCAGGGGGCCTCAATATGGAGGAAGATTTGCACACACATCTGTGAAATGTATACTATGACATTTCCCATCTAACGGAAGCCTGTTTTACTTCCACACTATGGAAAATTGCAAATTGTGACTCCTCCCAAGCAACTGAAGATGTTTTTTTGTTGTTTTTCATTGTATTTAGATATATTTTTTTCACAATTTGCACTGTGCATATTATCACATATCAGTAAAGACACTACATGGAAGTCAGACTACAATAGCAGCAATATATTGCACAACATAGAAAGGTAGCACCTGAGGTGCCTGCCCACTCTGGCTTGATTTTGCAACACTTAGCAATGACATATTTGATAAATATGCCACATTCAGTAAGCTCACTAGGACTGTATACGTTAGCACTAATCGCTTGGTGCCTATTTTCACAAAAGAGAGATAGCGCTGCACTAGATCACGAAGCGCCAGATTTAAGGTGCACAGAACTAACTGTTCATTGTTTTTAGTGTTTTTTTTAAACTAATTTTAATTCTTGCTTATGTGACTCACTTGTATTTGTGGCGGGATCTTCTGTCTACCTCCTCGGTCCGCCGCAAGTCCTTTTGCTCGATTGTTGCAGATGGAGGCAGGCACCATCTGGGGTTTAGACAACTTCCGATCGCCCTGCGGGGAGTACTTCCCGTGCAGTTGGCGGTCTAGTGTTGGGGCCAGAGAAGCATTTAAATACACATGCTCACATGGACGCTCAGCGGGCGCGCCAGAGGCAAGCCCGTCTGCTCTTGTCCACGTCGGGACTGCGCCCGGCGCCAGGCATGCTGCCCAATCTGACCCAGCCGGTTTAAAACCCATTACTTCCTCAGCAAAAGTGCTATTAGAAATTAGAAATGCTGCAAGGTGCAAAAACTGTATAGACACCATATTTTGCACAGAGACTGAATCAGATTATCCTAGTCAAGCTTGCACCGCATGCGGCTTTTCGATCTCCTCCCAAACACACTCTATAGCTAACCACAAAAAGGGGAAACCGACAACCCCACTGGCGATCACACCAGTTGACATAAAAGGCTACAAAGGACTATTGCTTAATGCACGAGCTCTTATTAAGCATAAAACTGCATTTTCAATACTCATTGAGGATCAGGAACCTGACTGGGTTTTTGTAAATGAAACCTGGGCAAACGCAGCCTCAGGGCCTGATCTAATTGATGCTATTCCGGATAATTATACCATTAAAAGGTCAGATAGGGTTGGTTGCATAGGTGGGGGGCTAGCTATTGTTTTTAAATCTAATTATAAGTGTATCATTAAACCCGATCAGAAGACTCTTACCTGTGAGGCTTTTAACTTTAAACTCATTCTTTCACCCACCTGTACGTTTGTAGGGTTACTGATTTATAGACCCCCCGGTCCTAGGGTGCCTTTTCTGCAATAAATTAAGCAACTTCTAGAGACAGTCATAGCCGATCACTCACAAACTATCCTAGGTGACTTTAATTTTTATTTAGAAGAAAGGGACAAGACAGACTAAAATACCCTCCTAGAGACACTCGAGAGTATGGACTTTGCCCAATTAGTGACAGCACTGACTCATAAGGAAGGACATACGCTGGATGGTATTTTCTCAAATGATTCACGTATTGCCTTCCAACACACAATACCTATCTGTTGGTCAGACCACAGTGCAGTTCAGTTTGAATTCCTGCCTCCAGTAGCAAGCAAAGAACAGAGACCCTCCCAAGGCCCTAGTACATTTAGAAACTGGAAAGGTATTTCAGCCGCCACTTTGATTAATTTCTTAGAAAATACTCCCTGTACTATCAAAGAGGATTCTAATCTGGGAGCTGAGGCCTTTGATACATGGCTTAAATCAGCAGCGGATAAAGTGGCACCTCTTAAGTTATATACTCAGAAAAAATGTCGCTCCTCAGCTCCTTGGTACAATGACAAATTAGGGCATTTAAAACAATGCTGCCGTCGTGCTGAGCGGGCGTGGAGACGAACCCTAGAGGATCAGGACAGAATTATATATAAAGCTAGGGTCAAGGAATATAAAGGTGTACTTGGGAAAGAAAAATCTATGTACTGCACACAGGTAATTGATAATTCTAAATCTACCAAAGAACTGTTTCAGCTGGTACAACAGCTTTTATCGTCCCAATCCTTGGCAGAACCGGATACATCACAAATATTCTGTGATCAACTAGATACCTTTTTTCAAAATAAGATCTGGGACATATACACTGGGTTGGAGTCAAACTCAAATATGCCCATTCCAAATTCAACAGTCAACAGCCCCACTAAAGATGGTCCACTAATGTCCAACAGGGAACACATAGGTCTCTCAACATTTTGCGATCTTACGCCTCCTAGTCTTGTACATTATCTTAGGAGAACGCATTCAGGCTCTCCTATGGAGGCATGCCCTCCGGCAATTTTATATATGGTTGCAGATACCATAGCGGAACCCCTCTGTAAGCTGATGAATATTGTTATCGATTCCGGAATTTATCCTCATTCTTCGAAACAAGCTCTCATTAGACCTCCTGTGAAGAAACCAAATCTGGACTCTAGGGACTGTAAGAATTACTGTCCCATCTCTCTGCTCCCTGTTCCAGCAAAAATTCTGGAATCACATCTCAAGAAGCAGCTTATGGAAACTGCAGATCGCCAATCCTGGCTCAATGAGTCGCAGTTTGGATTCAGAAGACATCACGGTACAGAAACGGCCTTGGTTTCAGCCTTGGATTACATCAGGTGAACGGTGGATGAAAGGCAGGAAGTAGTGCTAATTCTCTTGGATCTGTCAGCAGCATTTGATACCATCTCTCCTATGCTGCTTCTGGACAGACTCCGGAGCCTTGGTATCTCTCATCAAGCTCTTGCCCTTCTGTCCTCATTCCATACAGGGAGATCCCAAAGGGTGAACTTAAAATCTTTTCACTCAGACTCCTATTCACTTCCTTGTGGAGTCCCGCAGGGGTCTTCCTTGAGCCCCACCCTTTTTAATCTGTATGTGGCACCTCTCGCTACAGTAATCCACTCCTTTGGATTAGAGGTGATATCATATGCAGATGATTCCCAAATTATTGTTACCACCCCTAAGGGGCTGGGCTCATGGTCAGAGAATGTCCGTGCATGCATGTCTGGAGTAGCAGACTGGATGTCTGCTAACTTCCTCTAACTTAACGGGGAAAAAACGGAGGTGATAATTTTCGGATCAGGGGCAATAAAGTGTAACAGTAACTGCTGGCCTCAGTCTCTAGGATGCTGTCCTGTCCTGAGTGAAAAGGCTAAGAATCTGAGAGTCCTGATGGACACGGAACTTAGCTTTAAGGCCCAAGTGAATTGTACCATTTCCACATGCTCCTGGCTCATAAGAATGTTAAAAAAACCTTACCTTTCATCCAGCGTTCAGCTAGGATCCAGGTAGCACTGGCTCTGGTAATGTCCAGACTTGATAATTGCAATGCCCTGTGCCTGGCCGCAAGTATGGGCTTACAACACAAACTCAAGGTACTGCAGAATGCATTGGCAAGACTTATTCTGGACATTCCCAAAAGACAATCAGCCAAGAAGGGACTAGAACACCTACACTGGCTTCCCATTGAACAACATATTAGTTTTAAAGAACTGTGTATGGTCCATAAGTTGCACGCATCCTATCCTCTAAGGCTGAAGACCATGTTCAAATGGTATTCCCCAAGCCGATTACTTAGCTCCTCACCTCAAATGCAACTTCTGGTACGAAGAACCAAGAAGAGGAAGTGGGGGGATAAGGCTTTTTCAGTGGCAGCGTGTAAGCTCTGGAATTCCCTACCCCTGGCACTCAGATCTATCCCTCTTCTGCTCCCGTTCAGAAAAGCCCTTAAGATCTGGCTGTTCTCAGGCAAACGGTGAGCTGAAGATTTCTCATTTTGCTTCTGGACTCCATGGTATGTGCGGTCTTTCTCTAGCGCCTTGATGTCCTTGGGTAACTGCTGCGCTATATAAATATCAAAATCAAATAATGTGATAATGCTGAGTGAAATAATGTTTTCATATTCACGCTTAGCAATATCATTTATACAGCCACTGCGGTGAAATTTAGTGTTGTGAAATTATATATCCAATTCAACCCATGGTCAATTTAGAATGCTGTACTATGCTATGAGATTTTCTGAAAATGTGATTATTTTATTTGATGTACATATAATATGTAATTCATTCTATTGTGAATTATTGCAAGCAATTAGGTAGTCTGTCTTCACTCAGGCTTAATTTTGTAACACTGAGCGATGATGGATTTGACAAATATTTTGAATTGGGTAAGCCCACTAGAGCTGCATAGGTTAGTGCTAATAGCGTAGTGCCTATAATAATGATAAGTGAGATCATGTTTTAATAGATAATTTGCACTCAGCAATATGAATTATACTGGTGCAGCAGTGCAATTTATTACCGCGAAAGAATTTGTCCAATTCAGCCCATGGTCAATTTAAAAAATATTATGCTATGAGTTTTTCTGTAAATGAAATTCCTTTATTTGACGGACATATAATATGAAATCCATGCTATGGCAAATTATTCCGAGTAATCATGTCTGTCTTCACTCATGATGACATGTCTTATAGCAACCTGCGTAAATATGATAACAAAATGGCACTTTTTTATCCATGAACAAGGCCGCAGGTCAGCCGAAACGCGTTAGGGTAGCAGGCCAATAAAGGCATCTTAATCAGATTTCTGATAAGCATTGTCTTCCTTGTGGTTTTACGAGGTATTTGTGAAGAGATTACAGACATTGCTGAATCCGTGTACCACGATGCGTCCTTCGATTTGGTGCATGGCGGTGGCCAGCAAAACAGAAAACATATATAAATAGGGGGGTCCTAAAACATGTTTTCTCCGTGTTAATTTCCATAGGAAACTTTTGTCGCAGCTACAGCCCAAACTGCTTAACAGAATTACACCAAAGGTAGCTCTTGGTCCAGAGTGCACTCTTAGCTTTAAATGGTGTAAATCCGTTCAGTAGTTTTTTAAATATTAAAGAAAAGAAAATTGTATATCTGGGCTGAGCCTAAACAGACATCTCATCGTGAGATCTGATTGGCTGTCAGCACTTCATCCAAGAAGTGTTGGCAACCATCTTGGGACCAATATACTTGATAACACCCCATCAAAATGCATTGTAAGTGAATGGAAGGTTTTGAGGGACACCAAAAGGAGAACGTATAAAGGGTGATAACAGACTTTAGTTACATTACAAATCATTTGTTGATGGTATCATACTAATTTTAGGAATTGTGGTGTGTTCTAAGGTGATTTTAACCTGTGAAAAGCCTTCTGCTGGTATATCATGAATCATGTTTGAGAAAAAAACATTTTCTCATGCTTTTCCCATAGTGGTTTGGAAGGTGCTATTGAAGCTAAAATTAGAGCATATTTTCTGTAAATTCTCAGTCATGTGAGAATGAAGTCTGACATTCTCAGTAAAACATGTACATCCAACAAGGGCAGAGACTGTCAGTTGATTCCTTTGTGTTCTACTGCAGCTTCCCAGAGTGTTCTAAAGAACAATTAGAGCGCTAACTGTCTTACTTATGAAAAACGTGTGGCACACCTGAAGCCATCTTGATTGGAATAAACTGGTAACACTTAAAACATTTAATTTAAAAGGGAACAAAATGAGGGGGTTCATTTTGCCATAGAAAGTATGATTAGTGCTGCAGAAAGAAAAATTAGGCACATTTTGAGTGACTTCTCAAATCCTCTTCTATCCATTCCATTAAAAAATTCTGACATGCAGACTGAAACATGCACTTTCAATACCAGCAGCAGACTTCCAGTTAACTCCCTGGTGAGCAGAAGCTTTACTACAGTGATCTAATGAGCACCATTTTGAATTTATGGTAAATGTGTGACACGTCTGAATGCCTTCTTTATGAATCAAAGTATAAAACTGAAAGCATTTCCTACTGAGGACACTGCAGTAAATGAGGAAATTAGGAAACTTCATAATAAATAAGTCTCCCAAGATGGCCACCAGAGAAAAAAGAGCCCAAATATAGCACAAATATCACCCAGATATAGCCCAATGACAGAAGTGTGCAAAACACTTTTTATTTTTTGTAGTTTTATATAGTGCAGACCGGTCAGGTATTGGAGTGTTGCATCTTACTTGAACCCCTTATTGCGTATTTTTCATGAAGTACTTGAGATTGATCTTGCAAAACATTAAACTTTACTATTCTGTTAAAACCGAAGTTGAAATTTCGCCGGGCCTTGTAACACCTGTTTTTACCTACTGGTTTTAATTAATTCTCATTGTATTGTATTAAGAAAGAGGATTTACTGTTTTTATGTACACTTTTATGATCTATGTTTCTAAATCAGATCGAATTAAGTTTATTGAATTGAAGTCTCCCAATATGGCCACCAGAAAAAAAGGAGCCCAAATGTAGCACAAATATCACCCAGATGGAGTCCACGTATAGCCCAATGACAGAAGTCTGGAAAACCCTTTTTTTTTGCAGTTTTATATAGTGCAGACTGGTCAGGTATTGGAGTGCTTTACATGAGCATTGGTTACATCACACAAGGACAAATTCATTTTGGTTGTAGGCATGGGGAGATTAAGTGATTTGACCGGAATCACAGAATGTCGAGCTGAAGCAGAAACTCCAACCTGGTTCCCCAGTTGCAAAGACTTAAGCTCTGGAAGTAACACCACATCCTCTCCTCTAAGTGCAACATTTAATCAAGTGGTCAACTGGATAAAAAACATAAACATAAATAAGTGCTTTGTCGCTATTTGAACAGTTTTTTAGAGCACTGACCATAGTTTTGATGCAAATAAGACCCTCTCATTTCTATAATTTCTAAAGGAAATGTTTTAGGTATTACAGTTTTGATTACATCAAGATGGCGTCAGGCATGCCACACTTTTGTAATAAATATAGAATGTTAGCAATCTAGTTAGTTGTTCATTAGGATACTGTTGAGAGGCAGAGGTCAGGGGCACTGACTCGGAAAATTGAAGGCAGGTAGGAGGGTGCAGAGGCAACAATTTGACCACACTTGGCACACAGGAAGGGCAGTGGCAGCACAACAGACTATGGAGGGCAGTGGAAAGGGGGGCAGGGGCAACAAACCAACAATGCAGGACAGGCAAGAGATGCTGTGGTAATATAATAGATCATTGTGGGTGGAAGGAAGAGGCAGTGGTAGTACAACCATACCTGCCAGCACACCTGATTCAGCCAGGAAACGCCCAATGTTTTTAAGCCCAAATGGGCTTTATTTTATCTGTCTCCTGTCTGCAATCTCCTCTTTTTCAATGGAAGTCAATGGGGAGAATCAATTCCCCAGTTTTGTTTTCAAAATCTCCCTCTTACCAAGATCAAAATGTTACAAGTATGGTACATTTGATCTTGGAAGGCAGGAGGAATTGGGGTAGTGACATAGACTCGGATAACGGAGGACAGGAGGGACAAGGACAGGATCACCAAACTGACCTTACAGGGCAGGCATCAGGGTTTGCAGCAGTACAATACACCACACAGAGCATGCGGGTCGGCAGTGCACCACCACAATCCATGGAAAGCAATAGGGAGGGGACCGGACCATGCACATGGACAAAAAAGAACAGAGGGGAAAGAGGCAATGGCAGCAACTAACCATAATGGACAGACAGGAGAGAAAGCTGCAGTATAACGGACCATAATGGGCAGGAGAATGCGATCAGGGGCATTACAATGGAACAGACAAGCCAAGAGGGACGGAATAGGGGAGGGTGCAAGGGGGAAGGGCAGGAGCAGCAAGCTGACCATGGAGGTCTGGCAGGATGGGCACTAAAAGCACAACACACCATGGAGGGCAACAGTGAGACTATAATGGCATACACACAGACCATGGAGGGAAAGTGGGAGGGGGTCAGGGGCAGCTAGCTGACCACACAGGGAAGGTGGGAGAGCCGTGGCAGCACAGAAGACCATGCATGGCAAGTGGGAGGGTTAGTGGCAGCACAATGGCCATGATGGGCAAGAAGGAAGGGGCAGGGGCATGCACCAAGGACCATGGAGGATAGAAGGGAGGGGTAGGAGCTCGGTACAGACAAGAGATTTCAGGGGATGGGGCCTCACAACAGACCACGTGGGGTCAGCAGGAGGAGCAGTTGCAGTGAGTGCAACAGACCAGGGAGGGCAGAAGGGTGTGTTGGTAAATGGAGGACAGGAGGAAGGGGATAGGGGCATGGAACGTGGGCAGGCAGGGCGTAGGTGGCAGGGACAGGTTACAGTCATCTGACAATGCTAGGCAGGTGGGAGGGGAGTAGCAGCTCAATGGAACACTCAGAGTAGATAGAAGGGGCAGGTCCATGGAACATGGTGGGCAAAAAGGATGGAGCAGGGGCATGCACACAGACATCGGACGGCAGGGGGAAAAAGAGTAGGGGCAGCAAGCTAAGCACAGAGGCTAAGCAAGAGGTCAATGAATGGGCATAGAATTGGACAATGGAGGGCAGGAGGAGTGGACTGGGACATCATGCTAAATGGAGGGCAGTGACAGCAATCAGACCATGCAGGAGGGAGGAGGCTAGTGTATGGATTCAGACAACAGAGGATAGGGAGGAAGTCGATGGGGCAGCAAGCTAACTGTTCAGGCGAGAAGGCCAGTGGCAGAACAACGGCCACACAGGGCTGTAATGAGTCAGCAGGGGCATGGACTTGGACGATGGATGGCAAGGAGGAGGGGAGGCAGGAGCAGCAAGCTTGGGTGGTGGCAGCATGAGGCCAGGCCTTGCTTCCAACCCCCAGCATCCATTGTGATAGGCATCTTACTTAACAGTAAAACAAAAACTAGAAATTCGCTGAAAAAAACTGATTACAGGGATGTTATAGTTAGACTCAGATTTCACTCGTACAAACCCAGCGAAATTCAGCAGTTATAGTTCCCCGAGCTAACTATAACTGACGCCCTCACAATGCACTGCTTATTATATCATTCATGACATGGTCAGTGAAATCCCTCATGACATCACTCATGCCTTCTCAAATGAGCTGTGAATGGAATGGAACTATAATTGCTAGAACTTTATTTAGGGATAGTGTGTGTATATTAACACCCTTTTTAGGTCTCGCCTAGGCAGCGTGCATCCGCTGCTCTAGGAGTGACCTTTAGAAATTGGTCAGCTCTTTTCAAGCACTCGTGCTTGTGCTGGCATCCACCTTGCGGGAGCGAGCAGCGGCGTGCAGGGGCCATCTGTTTTTTAATTAGCGTGGCCGCGCTCGCTTGCTTCTCCACTGCCTGTCTCACCCTCGCTCTTCCTTGTCAACTTGTTTCACTTGCAACCTTCCAAAATATGCATCTTCTGTTAGACACTTGAACTAAAAATTTAGGCCGAACTAGCGTTTACTATGAAAAACATTCACATGAGCAAAAACGTGTAAACATGTTTTCAAACCCATCTAAATACGTAAAATACAGTGAGCGAGTATATGGCCCTCACAAAACACCTAGAGGGATAAAACAAACATTATTGCCGCAGCTGAGAACTCTTCAGTCACTTTATTTTAAATAAAAGTACATTAGTTCCTGGTTGAAAACTGTTAGTAACAGTGCTGACTACTGAGAAAATGTGCCCCGGCTGGTTTCCAAAACATCTCCACCTCGATGTATATTCCAGGGCAAAACAATCAGAGGTTTGGAATCGGCGAGACTTGGCCGTGTAAAAATAGGCAGTCTGAATTTCTTATGTGCATGTCTCAAAGGCTTCACTTTGCGCGATTCAATCTCATTTTAGCATTTTAAAGTTTATAACAGGGGAACTACGGTAAGCTTCAACACAAAATGATTTTTCGTTTAAAATGAATGTAGCAGACTACAGACAGACGGATTCTGTAACTATCAGTCTAACTCTTAACGTTGAATCTTTTTTCTTTTAAGTGCACACTTTCCTGTTCACCACCTTTCACAAAGGATCAAGTCCCCCCTTAAAAAAAGGTGTATAATTTCAGAGCAATTCTAGCACCTATCCAATAAAAAAAAATCGATTTCCCATCCTGTCCTCGCAGCATTTTTTTTAAACAGTTTGATCAACTTGAGAAATTAGGTAAATATAGGCCACCAATTCTTTCCCACTGGATTTTCACCTTTAATAGACTACCTCCTGGTAACATTTGATGCCGTAATCCGAGCTCAAATTCCTAGTTCTTGTTATTTTGTTTATTTCTCTTACCCTCCCATCACTCATTACTCACTGCAATATTTTTCTAACATTTGGGAGTAGAAGTCTGTCCAACACCAAGCATCTGTTCACAAATATCTATGTATAAAATTATATCGCTCGTGTTTTTTTGTTGTTTTTTTTAAATTTCACCACCACCAAAACAAGCATTGGCATAGCCAATAGGTCTCTCCTTTGGGACCTCATAAGTGTTTAATTATCCAGCACAATATCCTTGGTGCAACAACATCAACTGTTGCATGGCTAAACACTTATAATGTCCCAAAGGCGAGACCTATTGGCTATGCCAATGCTTGTTTTTCTTTTCTTTCGTGTAAGAACCTGTCACGATGTAGGACCCTGGGCTGGTTTTGTGGGTCTATGTTTCGAGGGGGACCGTTCTAAAGGCAGACACATGGAGGCAGGTTGGGCGATCTTAAAGGTGTTTTTATTTCTCTACGTAGCGTCTATGCGGCCAGCAATTTATATGGCTCAGTCATGCGGTATACACAAGTAGCGACAGAGTCTTTCTGTGGGTGTTCTTCCTTTTAGTTCCTTGGACGGGTTGGTATGCTGCTATAGTCCCTGGAGGGTTCTCTGGGCTCCGGATTCAAGGGCCGGCCATCAGTGGAGCATGGAAGGCAAGAGAAACAAGAAGAGCGCTGTAATTGCCTGTCTCTCTATGTATCATCGGGGAAAGGGAGTGAGGGACACCGGTGCGCTTATGTACAGAACGTGCAGTGATCCCGGGAAGGACGCCAACACACAGAAGGGGGAGCCGACTACACCTTCCCCCGCCTCCCGAACCACCCTGCCATACGCCCGCGTACCTGGGTGAGCCACGCGCCTCCAGGTACGTGGCTGGGCGAGACACCTTCCGGATGGCCTCCTGGCTTTCGTCCTCTGCCTCCGCCGTCGTCCGTGGGACTCCTCGGTTCTCCGTCCTCCGTGGCGTCTCCCAAGCTCTCCGACTCCTCAGGGTCCAACGCAAGGTCCTTCCCGTCTGCTTCTCGTCCTCGAGGATTGGTTCCCCCGACGTAGAGAGTCCGCTCCCCTTTCAGTGGTAGAGGGCAGGTCACATGGTAGTTGGGGGCGGGTTCAGCCTCAGTCCCGGGAATCTTAAAGGCGCCTGTCCTGCTTATTGGATCTCCGGATCCAAAGTGGCCGTAATGCTCCTCGTGAGTCTGTTGGAAAAAGACAGGTGAATGGATATTGGACGTCACAGGGGACCCCGTGGCCCCGTGACATTCCTCCCCCCTAGGATTCTCCCGATCGGGGAGAGGTAAAATGCGAGATAAAAAGTCCGCATTCCCATTCTCACTGCCTTTTTTATGTTTGACGGTAAAGGAGAAGGGTTGTAAGGCCAGGAACCATCTAAAGACCCTAGGATTGTGTCCTTGGTTTCGGCTTAACCATTGGAGAGGGGCATGGTCCGTATAGAGAGTGAAGTGGGTCCCCTCTAAATAGAATCTCAATTTATCTACAGCCCATTTTACTGCCAGGCACTCTTTTTCGATGGTCGGATATTTCATTTCCCTGGGGAACAGTTTTCGGCTTATAAAGAGAACTGGGTGTTCTATCCCCTCTCTCGATAATTGGGACAGTACGGCTCCAATCCCACACCCGGAGGCATCGGTTTGTAACATGAAGGGCCTAGTGAAGTCGGGTGATACCAGTACTGGGCTAGACGTGATGGCGAGTTTGAGGCTTTCGAAGGCTCGTTTTAGGGTCTCAGAAGGTTGCTGTAGAGCTTTGGCCTTTACATCCTTCTTTAACACATCAGTGAGAGGTCCGGCTATCTCTGAATATGAGGGGATAAACCGTCTATAGTATCCGAGGAGACCCAGGAAGGCGCGTACCTCCCTTTTAGTGCTAGGAAAGGGGGTCTCTCGGATAGCCCTGACCTTCTCTTCTTGGGGAGCGATCATCCCGTGACCCAACACATATCCTAGATATTTGACAGAGTGGTACCCTACTCGGGACTTCTTGGCATTGACATGTAAGCCCGCCTCCCGTAAAGCTCCCAAGACCAATGTGAGGTGCTGTAGGTGTTCCTCCCACGTGGTGCTAAACACGACAATGTCGTCGAGGTAAGCTGATGCGCAATGGTGGACGTCTTTCAACACCTCATTCATGAGGCGTTGAAATGTTGCCGGTGCCCCATGTAATCCAAAGGGTAGTACCAGAAACTCATACAACCCGTCAGGGGTGGAGAAGGCGGTCTTTTCTCTGTCTGCGGGATGTAAGGGGACCTGCCAATAGCCTTTTGTAAGGTCCAAGGTCGTAATAAAGCGTGCCTCTCCTAGTTTTTCAATTAAGTCGTCCACCCTGGGTATGGGATATGAATCAAATTTCGATATTTCATTGAGGGCCCTGAAGTCCATGCAGAAGCGAATGGATCCATCGGGTTTCGGAACCATCACGATGGGTGAATTCCATTCGCTTCTGGAGGGCTGTATGACCCCCATCTTTAACATGTCCCTCACCTCCTGCCGTACAGCTTCCTGTCTGGCAGCAGGAATCCTATACGGTCTCTTTTTAACCACCCGACCCGGGAGAGTGTGTATCCTATGCTCGGTGAGTGTGGTTCTACCCGGCAAGTCAGAGAACAGCTGGTCATACTGCTGTAGAAGGGTATTGAGCTCTTCCCTGTGTAGGCTGTCTAGCTCTGCGTTGACTACCAAGTGCTCTAATGTAGAGTCGGTTGCCTTTAGAGAGGGTAAGGTAAAACCCACCGTTTGGGGAATCGGGCCTAACCACTTGCGAAGGAGGTTAATGTGGTACGTTTGTACTCTATAGGGCTTTATTTGGAGTTTATAGCTGGTTTTCCCCACTGTCCCTATGATTTTATAGGGACCCTGTTTTTCGGCCCTGAACTTGCATGAGGAGGAAGGCAACAGGACGAGTACCCAGTCTCCTACCTTTAGGAGTCTCCACTTTTTCCCTTTGTTATAGTGGTACGACTGTTCCTTCTGTTTTCTTTCTAGATGGGAGTATGCCAGGTCTCGCAACTTCCCTAAGCGGGATTTGAGATCCCGTGTGTACTCCAGCATTTCCTTGGTGCCTATCTCCTCTTCTTTCTCCCATGCCTCCCTTGTCATGTCCAACAGCGACCGAGGTTGTCGTCCATAGAGCAGCTCGAAGGACGAGCAACCGAGGCTACTCTGGTATTGGCTCCGGATAACATAGAGAGCAAGGGGTAGGAGACGGTCCCATTCCCTACCCTCTACAGACAGCATTTTTTTGAGGATGAGTTTTAACGTCCCATTGTATCTCTCAACCATACCATCCGTTTGTGGATGGTATACTGAGGTACGGATGTGAGACATATCAAGGAGGGTACACACCTCCTTCATAGTACGGGCCATAAAAGGAGCGCCCTGATCCGTAAGGATCTCCTTGGGAAATCCGACTCTCGAAAACAATTCCACAAGGCAATTAGCTATGTTTTGTGTGGTCGTACTTCTTAAGGGAAATGCTTCGGGGAACCGGGTGGCGTAATCGACCACCACAAGTACATATTCGTGTCCTTTTCGGGTCTTCGGTAAAGGACCTATTATATCCATCCCCACCCTGGTGAAAGGTGTACCAACAATCGGAAGAGGTTGCAACGGTACATGGGGTGGTTGATAGGGGTTGCGTTTCTGGCATATGGCACACTCCTGACAGTATTGTTTCATTTCTTGGTATATCCCGGGCCAGAAGAAATGACGTAATACGTTTTTTAAGGTTTTCTCCACCCCAGTATGCCCAGCAGTTAGGTGAGAGTGTGAGAAGAACATAATCTGTGCACGGAAGGCCCTAGGTACCAACAATTGAGCCTCTTCTTCTGGAGCCGGCTTTCTGTACAACATGTCCCTATCAATAAAAAAATAGGGGTGGCTGGTATTGTCAGTTTTGTTCCTTCTCCTAGCGCACTCCCAGGCATTACGTAGAGTATCACAACGAAGTTGTGCAAACTTGAAGCTTCTGTCCAGAAGCCATGGTTCTTGGGCAAGTAAGTTGGGAGTGACTGTCGACCCTGCTGAGGTTCTGTCTGGGTGTTGAGCCTGTGCCCGGAGGATGTGTTGAAATTGGTCGAGGAAGTCGGGGTTATCTGTACCTATTATTAACGCTTCCGGGAGCCCTGACATGACACCCACCCTGATGGCGTGAGGGGTTTTCCCGGGGTATGCGATATCCAAGAGGGCTACCGGGTATGGCTTGATATCCCCGTGTACACATCTAATGTGTACCTGTTCCCCGGTCACTAGCTGGTTGGGCCTCACTAATTCCCTTTGCACCACTGACTGCCTACACCCGGAATCCAACAAGGCCTTTACCGTTAGATCATTCACCAGGACACTCACATAAAAAGCATTCCCGAGCTCGGCCGTGTATAGCACTGTCTACGGTAAATACCCAACCTCCATGGGTTCTTCCTGAGTACGTTTCTTGGGGCATGCTCTCGCAATGTGACCCCAGTCACCACAGTCATAGCACTGCGGCCCCTTCAGCGGTCCCGCTTCCACACGTCGTGAAGGTAACCTAATATATTCCGGAGGGGGTTTTCCTGGTTTTTTTCGGTTTTTTGGCTTTGTAGCCGTGACCCACGCTCCGCTTCCAGTTGGGGTATTCGTGGCTGGGCTCGGGCGAACGTAGAGGCCATCTCGATGGCCGCAGCAGTGGTGAGACCAGAGTGTGGGCGTAGCCACCGTTGAGTATTATAGGGGAGGGCCTCTAAGAATTGTTCTAGGTATATTTTATCAAGAATTTCTTCTTTCGTGCTCTCTTGTGAGCGCAGCCATTTATCTGCCTCGCTCTTCAAACGATAGAAAAGGGTCTTGGGGTTCTCTCCCGGGACTCCCTTCTCTTTACGGAAACGTAGGCGATATGCTTCGCAGTCCATGCCAAGGTGGTCAAGGATAACATTTTTGATGGTTTCATACGGTGTGATCCCGTTCGGGTTTGCCACCTGATATGCCGCCTGAGCATTCCCCGTGAGCAGGGGAGCTAGTATAAAAGGCCACTGCTCCACTGGCCACTTACAAGCTCTTGCGGCTCTCTCGAAGTTCAATAGATACGAGTCGGGGTCTTCACCCGGTATATACTTCTGGAGGGCGATGCCTGTGGGGCCTGTAGGAAAGGACCGGGGTACCTCTGTCCCCCCACCTGTTTTGTCACTGGAGGACTTTACTAAATGATCCAGTTGCGCCGCAAAGGAATCCTTAAAGACGTCCCTATCTGCCTGAGCAGACGCCATCTGCCGTTCCACTGCCCATTTGAGTTCATCCTGCCCTTTTATTAGATGCTGGATGACGGCTTCCATTATTGCGGTGCTAATGGTGGCTATGCCCGCATTCTCCACCAAATGTCACGATGTGGGACCCTGGGCTGGTTTTGTGGGTCTATGTTTCGAGGGGGACCGTTCTAAAGGCAGACACGTGGAGGCAGGTTGGGCGATCTTAAAGGTGTTTTTATTTCTCTACGTAGCGTCTATGCGGCCAGCAATTTATATGGCTCAGTCATGCGGTATACACAAGTAGCGACAGAGTCTTTCTGTGGGTGTTCTTCCTTGTAGTTCCTTGGACGGGTTGGTATGCTGCTATAGTC
This sequence comes from Triturus cristatus, assembly GCF_964204655.1. Classification (NCBI taxonomy): domain Eukaryota; kingdom Metazoa; phylum Chordata; class Amphibia; order Caudata; family Salamandridae; genus Triturus; species Triturus cristatus. The sequence continues at coordinate 668,685,875 of NC_140586.1, read as the reverse complement.
CCTGGAGGGTTCTCTGGGCTCCGGATTCAAGGGCCGGCCATCAGTGGAGCATGGAAGGCAAGAGAAACAAGAAGAGCGCTGTAATTGCCTGTCTATCTATGTATCATCGGGGAAAGGGAGTGAGGGACACCGGTGCGCTTATGTACAGAACGTGCAGTGATCCCGGGAAGGACGCCAACACACAGAAGGGGGAGCCGACTACACCTTCCCCCGCCTCCCGAACCACCCTGCCATACGCCCGCGTACCTGGGTGAGCCACGCGCCTCCAGGTACGTGGCTGGGCGAGACACCTTCCGGATGGCCTCCTGGCTTTCGTTCTCTGCCTCCGCCGTCGTCCGTGGGACTCCTCGGTTCTCCGTCCTCCGTGGCGTCTCCCAAGCTCTCCGACTCCTCAGGGTCCAACGCAAGGTCCTTCCCGTCTGCTTCTCGTCCTCGAGGATTGGTTCCCCCGACGTAGAGAGTCCGCTCCCCTTTCAGTGGTAGAGGGCAGGTCACATGGTAGTTGGGGGCGGGTTCAGCCTCAGTCCCGGGAATCTTAAAGGCGCCTGTCCTGCTTATTGGATCTCCGGATCCAAAGTGGCCGTAATGCTCCTCGTGAGTCTGTTGGAAAAAGACAGGTGAATGGATATTGGACGTCACAGGGGACCCCGTGGCCCCGTGACAGAACCATTATAATACGCAACGTGCCCAGATCAATATGGCCGATAGGCTTTCACTTTAAAGTAATGTGTAGCCCATTGTTTATGTAGATGTTTGCAATCGTAAGAGTGTTTATTATGAACAAGTCACGTTGACGAACATACAGGTATGGCGGTCACGGGACAAGATATGGTGAAATGACATTGTGTGCATATTAACATATGTTTTCTTTTCTTTATTGTATGAGTTCCTGAATTTTTGCATCGTGACCAGGCCAATATGGGCGCAAGCTTTTTAGATTAATGTAATATGTAGTCCTTTGTTTGTGTTGGCAACTGGAGGCATTTGTACATTTAAACAAGGAAGCTACTTTGACGTCTTGTATCAAGATTCGGACAAGCCGAAATGCAGGGATTGCGTCCTTTGCAGATTAAATACTTCCAAACTACAACCTGACTGCTGATTCCTTCCTTGTAAGAGCGGGAGGAGATTTAATACATATATATAAAATGTACTGATGACATCTCAAATGACATCATCCAGTGACTGTGAGTGTTTCTATAAAGTTTAACAATGTGATATATATATGTGATGATTTAGTCAGTGTGTTACTGTATAAGTGAGTGATTATATGTGTCTGGGTGAATGTATGGGTGAGTGAATAATCTGTGTGAATGTCTGTATCAGTCTGTCAGTTGGTGTGTAAGTGGCCGCGTGGGTTGTTGAATATGTACATGAGTATTTATATGGGTTATTGATTGGTTGTCTGAGTACCTGTATAGGTGCCTGAGTGACTGTGTGTTGTGTGACTACCTGCATGGATGTGTGAGTGGGTGATTCACTGGGTGTATGGGTGCATGAGTACGTCTGCAAGGGGCTGTATGGGTGAGTGAGTGTGCATATGGCTGTGTTAGTGAGTGAATGGATGTCTCAATTGTATATTTCTGAGTAACTGCATATGTGAATGGCAGTATATGTGAGTGTAGGCGTATATAAGTGACTGTATGTGAGAGTGAGTGATTGTGAGAGTAGATGTATGGATGAGTGTGTGCTTGTATCAGTGATTGCATAATTGAGTAAGTATGTGTTAGTGTCTATGAGTAAGTGAGTGTATGTATACAAAAGGCTATTGAAAAAAGATTTTTCTTTTGCCTAGAGGGTGGAGAGGATTCTGGGTCAGAGTAACACCTCCCTATATAATCAATTACACAATTAATTTTACTCCAACTGACCAACAGGTGGTCGATATCAATACACGTGGATGGAACCATGTGAAGGAACTAGTGAGGGGAAATTTTAACTTCACCAATAGGTGAGCAAGGAAGCAATTCCTTTTGATTTAGGTACCCTCACACACCCTAGTGGTGTCATGCTTCATCATCGGGTCACCCCGACGCCTAAAAGTCGGGGTGGGCTCAACCACAGTGTTGGGAGCTCTTTGAAGATATTGTAGACCAGGGGGGCTAGAAGATTAAAAAACCTCAGGCAGATTCCCAGTATCCCTTTATTATCGGGTCTGTCTGGGTCTCATACATCTGGCCCTTACTGAAAACTTCTTCACCTTTGAAGATCAACTTTATTTACAAGTACACGGTACTTCAATGGGCAGCACATTCGCCCCTAGTCTAGCAAGTTAACAAATTGTGAATTGCAATCGCTATGAACAAAACATTTGCAATTTAAAATTGAGAAGGGTCGCAAAACAGAAGTTTTGCAGTTACTAATTACCATGTCCTCTACCATGGTACCTTCGCCCTGGAAGCTTGCCGTTGTCTTGGCCATCTTGAAAAACCCCACCCTAGAATCTTATAGTCCTAGTAACCACCCCCCAATTTTTTCTTCAACCAGTTCCTATTAGATGCTGGAAAAAGTCATAGCGTCCGTTTTGGATTCCAATTCCATACTTTCCTTAGTGGCTGCAGCTCGGCTCTTATTCTTCTTTATCTCCTTTCCCTTTCCATCCAATCTCTCCCATAATTACTTGCAAATTCGGCATTCTGAATTTGGCATTTTAGGACCAACCTTGAGATCAGTGGGGTCTTATTTACAGGACAGAACCCAAGCAATTAAGATCTCATCCTGCATCCAGATGTGTAAGGCAAGGTGTCCAACAAGACTCTTGTCTATTACCAAGTTTGTTTAAAATAAATGATGCTGGATTGCTTGATCAGTTCATATGGTTTCACCTTTATGATACACAGCTTATCATCTGCTTGGATGGTCTGCTTAGCTGTATCAAAGAGAAGTTTAAAAAAATGCCTTTATGATGTTGCCTTTTCCATGAATAAAAGACGCTCTAAAATTTAACACAGACAAGACAGAAGTTCTTATCCTAGACTATTCCAATGAAGTCACAAACATGGCGGCCCAAAAAACTGGGATACCCCACCCACCCCCCATTCCTGACTGTTAAAAGCCTCAATGTCTGGCTGGAGTATTTGCTTACCTTCGGCCCATGGGTTGATAAGGTTACATCTTCCTGCCTCTTCTATTTGAAAATATTAAAGAAAATGGCTCTCCTACTGTCTCTAAATGTTCCCAAACATATTTACCACTTTTGTTGAGACTTGATTATTGTAATAGCCTGTAATTTGGTCTGCTGAAAAATTGATTCACAGGCTTCAGCTGATTCAGGATTGGACTACATGCAAAATTTTCAGCTTGGACAGACGGAGAACATCTACCAATACAGACGCCAATTACACTGTCTGTCCATTTAGCTAAGGGTTCCATTCAAGCCTGAATCGTTCATTAGGTGTTTCATTGTGTTTACTTCAGTGTAAATTTCTCACAAAATGTTGCTCTCATCGTCTACTGCTAGGCTAAGCATTCCATTCTATGAATGAGACTTTGGTGGGGGCTGCTGTTTCAGGGTCCTAGAAGCCAAACAATTGAAGAGCCACCCTCCTTCCCTGAGATAAATCCTGACCACTTTAGAATATGATAGTTGCTTGAAATATATTTTTTCTAATCACACTGTAAGCATTAGAAGTTTTTACCGGGTACTTTCAGATTAACATCTGAACACTCTCACTTCCAAAGCTGCAAAGCTCATTTACAAAGCTATCATGCCCAGCCCTCCCACTTATCTTGCAGACAAGCTCACCACCTATCATAGATCCCTGCATACCTGCAGCAAGGACTCCATTCATCTGTAGACTAAGAAGTGTACAAAAAGAAAAAAACAAAACAGCAGACCTTTTCCATCTATGCACCAAACATCCCCGTTCTATCAGGACCTCCCCAAAGCTGCTCCAATTACGGAATGAATTGAAGACTCTCCTCTATGAAGAATACTACATAATAATGCAGTAACCTTTCACAACCATAGCTTCCTCTCCTCTTTATGCATCTTGCACTAAGTACAGCACTCCACTGCCTTTTGTCTAGGCCCACGCTATAGAAATACCATATACATAAATACGAACATACACACATTGTTGGTTAAAATTAATATCTATATTTAACTTACAAACAAATTTCAGGAAATTTAGGACAGCAAACTGCCTAATTGTGAATTTTCAATATTGTAGTATGTGTAAAAGAGGCATGTATTAATTTGTCGTTCTAGCTCTATGGCAATTGCAAGAATCTGCACTCCTTAAACATCCAGGTTGTGTGCAATATGGACCTCAATCACTGACATGCTGCTTATGCTCAATGGCACCTCGCTCTCCTATACAGTGGTATCTAGTTGCCCAGAATACATTTTTTTACGGGATTGCAGCACTTCCAGGGTGGTTTTTATCTGACCCAGGTCCTTGCAAAATCATGGCAGTAAGGTACCCCTTCAGTCTAGATATTTATTATATAGTGAGAAAGGACACTGGAGGCTGTGACTAGTCCCTCCACAGATCTCCCACATCCCTTAATGCATGGACACACATGCTGGCAATTTTGTGACTCTCATCTTTAAAAGTGCATCGAAGGGGGGTGTGGCCTGGCATCAGCCAAGATGGCCGCGTAGAAGGAGAGCTCCGCCGAGATAACAGCCCGGAATATCCTGTACTTATCCAAAGGTTGCAGAGCTAACTTTGTACGTGTGCGGGAAGCCTCCCTCTTTCATATGCGCCTCTCCCCGAGGAGCTGAGCCCTGTGAACACCGAGAAACACAACGCTGAAGTCGGAGGAGTGGCCTTGCGTGGTGGCCTTTGGACCGTATGTGTGGTCTCCGGGCAGCAAGTTGAGGCGACATCCAGGAGGGGTGACGCCTTCGTGTATATCCTGTGGGCACCGGAGCTAGGGCCCCACTACCCTGAAACCGCGCTGCCATACCCACCCAGTACAGGTTTGGATGCCGGGCGGTGTCGGTGGCTGCAGACCTGCCGAAGCAGCGACAGAGGAGTGATCGGGTGATCGGGCGGATTGGGCCCCCGAAGTGAGTGACGGCACTGTGGAAAGGTGAGTGAGGGGTGGCCCCATTGCTGGGGGGGCCCTCTCGCCACTGCGAGATCGCCTATGTGTGGCCCGGGTGCCGCGGCTGAACTTTGGCAATAAGCAGCCGCACCTGCCCGAGCATGCGGTCCCTGCTGGGGGTCCCGTAGAGCCGCGACGAGTACTGACATCGGGGTAAGGCAATCAGCCGTCCCCCCTGATTGTTGTTGAATGGGAATGGAGCGCGGGAGCCTCCCCCGCTCTGCTATTACTGACCCGGGCGGCATGGGGACTCCTGCTTGCATCCCCAAATCAAGTGGCGGAGAGATTCCTGCGGTGTAGTGCATAGAAGAGCCGGAAATAGTGGTTCAGGGAATTTTCTAACGCAAGGACAGATATTCTTAAAACTGTAGGCCCGCTTCTGCCCCTTTAACGAAGCGGGGGCGTCCTAGGAGTTGAGTGGCACCCTCCACTTTTGCTGATAGACCTGGCTAAGCTCCCTGGGTCCCTGGTGAAGGGAGAGTGACCCAATGTAGTGAACTGGGCCTACATGATTGCGGAGCACGTCGGTGGCCCCCATCTGCATCTGGTCACGGTTGATCAGCGCTTCTATAGCTGTTGTATACATCAAGAGCCGTCCCGCCACTGTCTGGCCAAAGGGACTTGCCTATTGCCTGTGTCCACCGTGTCCTGCTTTCCTCGCCGTTCCTCCGTGGGACTGACCTGCGCCTGGTGATCAGTGTGCTCAGCGGGGTGCTGGCCTGACGAGATTGCTTCTGCAGCGGCGCTAAGTCTAGAGCCCGTACATCCCACGGTGCTCTCCGGACGGCGGTAGGTCACGGTGGCCTTAGGAGGCCCACCTGTGGAATCGATCACCGCGTTTTACACAATGAAGCCGAAAGGGGAACCTCCGGTACAGTCGATTAAATTGGACAAGTATGCGGTCCCAAAGCAGTCACCCTCGGAAGAGGGCGCTACGGGCAGCCAGACCGACACCTCGGAACCGTCACTTAGTTCCATCATGGCGGCCATTCAGGTTTTGGGAACAACGGTGGAAACCAAAAACTTCTGAACGAGTCACCACAACAGAAACGAACATTGTCGAGCTTTAATCTGCCACGCGTAAGCTGGAGGAAAAAAATCAACAGCTGGTCCATCAACACAGTCAGGTGGCCATGAAGCTGGAGGACCAGGAGAGGCAGGCCTGCCGGAAAAATACCCACCTGGTGGGGGTCCTGGAGGGAATAGAAGGCCCCAGTATGGACCTTTTCCTTGAGGACCTGAAATTAAATCACCTAAAGCCCAAACAGCTATCTACCTTCTTCACAGTGGAAAGGGCGCACAGGGCACCGGTCCCTCCACCAAAACCTGGGACCCCTCCCAGAATGATCATAGCCAGGATCCTTATTTATAGGGACCGGGACGCCATCTTACAGGCAGCTCGACATCATGGGGACCTCCCGTACGAAATACGACAGTGAGGTTGTTCCCGGACTTTACTTTAAAGGTGCAACAGGAGCGACGCACCTTTGACGGAGTGAAGCAAGCCCTAAGAGAGAGGGGCATCACATATATATATTTTTCCGGCAAAACTCAAAATCATCGCTGATGGAAGGTCCTGGTTCTTTACGAATCCGTCTGATGTACAAGCCTGGCTTGATGAGGCACGAACGCAGAAAGACAATCTATGTGTGACGGGGGACTGGAGAGACACTTGCGAGCATTCCCCCGGCTCCTCCTGCGGACGAGAAGGAATGGATATGCACGACCGGCACTCCTAGCACTCCAAATCATTGAGCCCAGTGAACTCTGAATCACACTGAAAAAGATCTCACTGCTGCAGATATCTGAATTTGGGACTGATTGTATATCACTGGGGTTAGTGGGGTGATTAACGCATTCCTTAAGATGTATATCTCTGTAGCTTTGTTGTCACGATGCAACTGTTTTTCTCCTGGTTATGGGCTGGAGTGAGGCCTCACGGAGCCATAAGTAGGGGGTTCTTTTCTTATGTTCATGTTGTATTTGCTTGAGCTCATTGACAATATTCACACTGACTTGGGTGATGGGACAAATGACACTACACAGATGCTTGGGGGTGGCGGGATCACAGGTTGGGAGGGTGGGGGGATGGCGATTCGACAGCTGTCTTATTTCAATGGCATCAAGACATAGCAAACCCCTGAAGGTACTATCCTGGAATGTGAATGGTCTGGGCAACAAAATCAAATGGACCATGGTGCTGCAATACCTGCGTAGGCACTCTCCAGATGTGATGCTCCTACAGGAGACACACCTGAAGGGGAATAACTATCTTGCTCTTAATAGGTTCGGATGCATGCTGGTAGTACATGCACGGTTCACAACGGGCTCCAGGGGCACCACGATTTTACTTAGGAACGCGCTGCCTCTGGTGATTACTCGCTCATGGGCTGATCATATGGGTCGCTATGCTGCACTGTCGGGGATGTGGGAGGGTCTTACCCTTAACATTTGCTCAGTATATGCCCCCCCCAGATTACATGGGATGACTTTTGCGGACTTGGGCTCCCTTCTTTTAGATATGTAAGTGGGCACTCTTTTCCTAGGTGGGGATAGACTATGGAGGCTGCCCTTGACCGTGACACCAGCTCCCACAGGATGGGGGGACCACAAACGCAACCGCTAAAGGGCTTTCTGACAGCGATGGGACTGGTTGATTTACGGCACCTAAATAACCCCACATCTAGGTGATTCACTCACATCCCTGCGGCGCACGGCAGTGGGTCACGTCTCGACTACATTTTTACGAAGGCGGCCTCGGCTGGCCTCTTTCAGGCATTTTGTCATAGGGCCCGTGGAATCTCTGACCATTCCCCGGTGGAGGTACTTGTACGGGGCCCGAAGAAGGACTGGTCTCTACCCCATGCTTAGATCCATATTTATTTAAAGATCAGGAGTTTAGGGAACGCTTTGAGGAACGTACGGAGCTTTACTTCTCTGAAAATGAGGGTTCAGTGAGCTCTCATTGTATACTATGGGAGGCATATAAGACTGTGGTCAGGGACTATGTACAGGCAACTGCCGGGGCTAAACGAAAGGAAAAGCGGATAGCCTGCGACAGTTTGGAACAGGAGATAGCATTGCTTGACTCGACGCTTGGACTGACTCCAGGGGGCGGGGCTGAACGCTTGCATACAATTCGACTCAAATAGAAATAACTTCGGGATTTAGAAGAAGATACGGCCCATGCTCACGCACTAGCCACACAATACCGTATTTATGATCTTGGGGACAAGGCAAATAAACTCATCGTGTGGCTAGAAAGGAGAGATAGAGGCCGTAACTGGGTTTCTGAGATTCAGACTTTGGAGGGCATGGTATGTGGACCGGGTACGGATATAGCCGAGACATTCGCCAGACATTAAGAAGGGGTCTACCATTCTCAATCAGATAGGGATGAAGAGCAATGTGTGGAGTTCTTGAAGGACATCACATTACCGAGCTTGACGGATGAAGACCGGGAAGCGACGGACTCAGACTTTACAGTGGACGAAATTGAGCTTGCCATGCGGGATCTCCAGTCAGGGAAAGCTGCGGGACCTAATGGGTTCCCCGCGGAATTGTACAAATTTGTGGTGAGCCAATTGGCACCGCATATGCTTAATATGTTTCATGAGGCAGGGACCGATGGACAGTTGCCTCCGGACCTGAGAACGACTACTATTGTTGTCATCCCAAAGAAGGGTAAACCATGAGATATATGTAACTCTTATCGCCCGATCTCGCTCCTAAACTTTGAGGCCAAGGTACTCGCTAAAGAAATGGCAAACAGACTGACTCCGCTACTACAGTCCTTGATTCATCCGGGCTAGTCCGAACAACGCACATTAATTTGAGGGGGTGGGAGTCCCAGGATCGCTTTGAAGAAATTACAGCGGGGGGTCTATGATGAAGGACTGGCATTTCTGGATATGAGGAAGTACTAATGGGCGTCACAATTGGTAAACGTCAATGGATGGGTCTTCTCGCCACTTGACGAACTGGCCTATCGGGCTGATCGCCACGCTATGGGCAAAGGTAGCTTCCTGTCAGTTCTATATGGGGGCAGAAAGAGGTTCTCGTCCCTCCCGCCCTACATGCAGACCGTGGTCAAATTTGTTGGGAGAGGTTAGCAGCCTGAAGGGATTCAGTGGTTTGAGCAATATTGGCATTGATCTCTTGGGAGACATCTGGAAAAAAGGGGAAATTATATCATTTGATAGTCTACGTGCGGAATTCCAGATGCAACCCACTGAACACTTTAGGTATTTGCAGTTACGACGCACTACATTGCCATTTAAGAGAGGGAACTCCACTGCCAGAATACACACCACTTGTGGCCAGTGGTCCTTGATCAATAAAAATAATTATTTTGTTTTATAAAAAGAGTGCAATGAAGTGCTGTAACAGCCTCTGCGAGGGAGTTCACGCTAGTTGGCGTATTGGTAAAATGTAGTGGTGAAACCTTTGCTGATGTCAGTTAGCAGTACATCCACCTAACTTCCCAGACCATGCATAGCTAACAATTGTAGACGCTGCATACCTAACATGAATTTCTCCAATACCAGGAATTGGTCTCTAGTAGGGAAACCCCCTCAGGCTCCTCAAAGACACATGCCCTTCTACTAAGTAGAGCTCTAGCCAATATTGAGAATCCTTGAAGGATTAGGCATGATCATGAAGCATAAAACACACAAAAAACATCGAAGATTTAATAGTCATCCCTATTGATTTGCAGTTGGGACTTAAGAAGAAAGGGTCATCAAAAGATATCTGATAGGTTGTCTCACCCTTAACGTATCAAGGCATGCTTCATCATTTGACGACTTCTCACACTGGGGTAGGAGAAATGCCACCCCAGCGGACTCAACCAAGGGGAAAAAATGCCCTTGGTGTTCTTGTAAATCTTCTTTCAAAACAAATAATTGCACAATGGTAGATCTTTTGAGAAATCATGTTACTTCTGCGCGATACGTTACATAGTATGTATACACAATCTCCTTCACTTGTGTTCCATTCAAATGTATGCATGCACAATCGTCTCATCTTTTGAAACAGCATGGTTCACTGCACAATGCACCATGTTAGACCTGTTGAGAAATCAAGTGATCCATGTGCGTTATCTTATAAAGTATGTTGTTAACAACTAAACACCGAGTTAAAAAATGGCATATGAAGCAATTACAGTTTCCTAAGAAAACATTTATTGGCATCTATATAGTGAACTACCTGGGGGCATTCGCTTCTGCACCTAGCATTATTTGGGTGGAGAATGGCCATCAAGATGGTTTGGATTACACTGTTGATAGTAATGGCTGTAAAGAAGTCCCCATTATCTGTTCAGCCATTGAATAGAGACTCATGGGCACTCTACAGGCCTCCCCTTATGTTTGGTCTGTAGAAAAGTATTTAAATTAAGAGTGCATATAATTGTCCCTGTATACACAAGGGGCCTCATAAAACCAAAATAGAGTGACTAGAATGCATAATTATTCACATTTAGAGGACCAGTAATCTGAATTATGATTTTTAACTCATTACTAATTTTAGATGATGATGGTATGTGTCAGGGTTATAAGAGAGGCTCACCATCTTTATCAGCAGAGTAGCATTGTGTCAGCCAGATACAGGCGATGTATACTAAAAGGACATGGACACTATGGAAACCGATAACACATTACAGAAGACATTGACAAGGCAGATGCATTATCAAAGAATAGTACCACCATAGAAGAGACTGAAATGCCTCTTTATATTTCAGTAATTCATATCTGGGTTCCATCACCTGACATCTTTCTGGATGGCTTAAAGATACTAAGATAGCAATAACTTTGAAAAGTAAGACACAATGGGTACAAGAACAATTTACTAAGAAAGATATACAGAAATTACTGTTATTTCATCAGGACAGGCTATATTTTCCTACAATAAAGCTATATAATGTGTTTTACAATGGCATTATGATACTCCAATGACAGGCCATCTAAGAATATGATGCACAGAAGATTTTTAAACCTACATTTTTTGGGGGCCTCAGCTCCATGAAGCAGTTTATTGATATGTATTTACTTGTAACATCTGCCAGCAAGCCAACAGCTGCCATAATATACCCACGTATACAAAAAGCAATGGATGGAATGCTTGAAATAATCTCAGCCACTGGTAATTACTCTGAAGCTATAATATACCTACAGGATTGTTACAACATTTGCCTATGCTTCCACGACCATGGAATATTACATCAATGGACTGCATTGTTCATTTACAGCTTCTGAGTCATTCTCACTTTTAAGGGTAGTATTGGATTTATTTACCAAATGAGTGCATTTTATACCATTATCCACACTCCCAATGTCCTCAGAACTGCACAACACTTCATAAAGTAGATAGTTTTACATAGGCTGCCTAGTATCATTGTTTCAGATCGAGTATCTCAGTTCACATGAAAATTCTGTACAATTTGAATGTCAGTTTTGGGTATCGTAGCCAACATCTCCACCAGTTACAAACTGATGGACAGACAGAGAGTGTATCAAAACTCTGAAAATTAACCTAGATGTTTTATCACCCAATATCAAGACAATTGGGTCTGTGGATTCTGTAGGTTGAATTCATGTACAATAACTTCCTACACCATTCTTTAAAGATGTCCCACTTTTTGTACTTATAGATTCCATCTACAAATGCTTCCTTTACAATTAACCGAAGTATCAGTTCCCTTGGACAATGCTTTTATCCAGACCATAAGACATAACTGTACAGACGCTGTTAATCATCGGCAAAAAAAAGGCAACTTACAAAAACTTTATAGACGTACATCACTCGCCTGCCCTTTGTTATAAACAAGGAGATTCTGTATGGTTATCCAAATGGATCCTCTGCTTGCCTGGATATAATGGAAAGCTCTGTTTTGTAGGTCCTTTCCCCATTTCCAAGATGACGAATCCTGTAACTGTACAGCTGCATCTACCCTCCAATTAGCATATGAACACTGTTTTACATGTTTCCTTATTAAAACCCATGTTGAAGATTTTATTACTCACAACTCCTCATGCACCTCCTGTAGTCCAATGAGAAGATACACAGTAAGAAGTGAAAGCAATTATTTACTCCACGATAAACTAAGGTCAAGTACAATATCTGATTGAAGGGAAAGGATATAGACCAGCTGACCGTTCTTGGCACCTGCATCATGAGTAAAGGCTCCACGGCTAGTCAAGCAATTCAATCAATGCTTTCCAACAAAGCCAGGGTGTGTTTTTAGAGGAGGGGTACTGTTGTGGTTTCATCACTGTCTTTATCATTGGAGAAACCCATATACAGACAATATATAACAAGCTTTGGAAATGCAATCCGTCTCGCATTTGGTTAAGTTAGAACTACTGGCATTGTAAAACGGCCTAACTGTTCCCCCTCTTTAACATAACAAAGTGGATGGCGCTCTCGCGAGGCTGGTACTTTAAAAGCTGCCGGTTTTGGAGCTGGAGAAAGGGTTTGAGCCTCGGCGTGGGAGGCATAATTTAATTATAAAAAAAATAAACTGCGATCTCGGAGGGGGGGGGGGAGGTGAGACAAATGTAAAAAATAATACACGTGGAGGGGGAGACAGATACAGTTTTAAAAAAACACGGTTGAGATGGGCAAATGTAGCATCTGAAACCAAGCAATAACAAACAGTGCGAGGTGGTAGCTCAACATGTAACGCTGCCGTCTTTGGGGCAGGAGAACAGGGTTCGCGCCTCGGAAGTGGGCTGCATCATTTAAGCATCTGGGCTGCATAATTTAATTATGAATAAATATTAAACGTAAATAAATATAAATAAACAGAGTCGGGTGAGGGCAGGAAGTTGCAAGATGTGGAAATGCGAAGAGCAGCAAAGAAAAAAAAAGTAGTCCCTAAAAAGAAAGATAACAGCCAGCAGTGTAAGTTAACTGTAGTTAGTCCATATTGCTTCCTGGAAGAAAACGGACGTGACATATTGGACCACCAGCCAACAATTAGCAAGATAAGAACAGCCATGCCAGATTCCACCAATGGCAAGCAACAAAACAAAGAGAAACGCAATGGGTGGAGTTTCACTAGTAATACTGATTACTTAATGCCTCGTAGAGGCAGCTGCGCTGCCTTTGCGAGACCTAAAAAGGTTATAGAGACTATGGACACTGATAACAAATTTCAAAAGACATTGAAAAGTGCCAGCAGAGGGTTACTGTCCATTCCATCATGGTACCTGTAGCTAACCTGGAGTAAGTATCCTTCCTAAATTCAAGTTGGCAGGCGGTAGCACTTCCAGGTTAAGGTGTGACGGGAACGAATCACCCTGTATTACCCAGAACTCCTAGCTTGCCAACTGTCCGTTTTGTTGGGTTTCTCTGCTGCCCTATTATTACCCACCCAGCTCCTCATCCGTATGCACCTTTATTGTATTGTCGTTGTGTTTGGTGTCTACCTGCTGGTCTTTCAATCACACTCCAGCAACCTGCTTCTACCAATCCTGCTTACAAGTAATTGGAGTGCTCTCCTCATCATCTTCTCTAAGTTAATTACAGGAGTTTACATACACTGTGAATAACACCTCACCTGCAACATACATGGGTGAGTACAACAAGCAGCACAATATATTATACACTGTGGAGATCCTGATATCTATGTATTTAATATATACTCTGCCTCACCATAGGTGGTGGACGAGCACTGAGAAAGTGGTGGTTCCTCTGAAGTTTGCAAGTGTTTCCCCCCTCCCCACTTCTAAGTGTTTTGCAAAGTGTTTGTTTATAATAAAGTATTTGGACAAAAGCTCAAGGGAGGCACAGGTTTGAGACGGCATCCATATTTCATATTTGGATTTAAAACTTAGTATTTGTGATTATTTCAAATTTAACAAGCATTAGCATAGCCAATAGGTCTCGCCTTTGGGACCTTATAAGTGTTTAGAGAGAGGTATAAGCTGTGCCGGTCTGCATGCAAGCAAGTCTGTCAGAGTACCAGCTGTAGTACGAGCCATGACATCTATAAATCAGTATTACCCAACATATCTGGTTTCGTAATGTAGGGCTGTTACAAAGGTTTGAATGCGAGAGTAGCAAGGAAACTCTCATGCGTGTGCGCACCACAGCTAGCCAACAACGATGCACGTGAGGAATCCAGGAGTCTCCACAAATCTCTGCCATGTTTAAGTAGGAGCAGCAGCACAAGCTAAATAAACATAAACAAATATACATGGACGTGGATGTACATATATAGATACATAAATAAGTAGGTACATATATTTATGTCCATGCATGCATATGTGCGTTTATATTCAATGTGTAGGGCAAACATAAATATTCACATGAAAACATACTCTCTCTCGTTTTCACACACACATATAAACATTTCACTAAGAAGCCTCTCATATATGTGACGTGCACAAAGGGCAATCCATAAGATATTCATCTTTCTTCATGAGGCTATAGTGTTTTACATTGTGCTATAACCAACATGGGTGTAAGAATGTATGCATTTATGTGTAAAGGTGAAAGGAAAAACGCTATGTGTGTATGTATATGTATATTTATTTACATATATACACATAACAGATATATATATATATATCCATAAATCTATATATATATCTATATCTATATATAGATATATTTTTTTCCATATTTTCTACCTGCCTATGATCAAACATATGGTTATGTTGCGGTGCACGTGCATGTACACAAATTCCTACATTTGCCAGATGTTCCGCTCGGCAAATACCACACAACTGGAAATTGATTATTCCAAAAAAGGCCCCGTCTCCCCAGAGCACTATTTATCGTGAAGTAGTGTGCAGGAATTAGTAGGGGCACAAACATGCACAGCTTGTTACTTGCAGCCCTTCTCAATTAATGACCAGACTTATCTGCCAATGCATTGACTGTATAGCGCTCTGATATCCGTTTAGGATCTTGTTCGCGCTCTATAAAACGTTCTAAATAAATAAATAAATAAATTATGCGGATGCAGGAAAAAACATTTAATAAAGTTAATTGGGTAGACAACATAGTAGGCAAAAACACAATCAGATGGCCTTTGAAAGATACAATCAATTAATGCGAATTGTTTATTAGTGATAAAAGCACCAAACATCCACTATAAAAAAAAGTCATTATTCGCCACCAGGGTCCCTGTCAGATATCCTACGTGTGGCAATGCAATTAATCCTGTATTGACTTTTACTTAATGAGACAACAATAGGCCATCTGAGAACCCCGGAAAGCATGTTTGTATTGAATGTCTGTACTCGAGAAAAGTTCATGGGTCTAGCATTTGGATCAGGAGTTTCAATTGAGTCGTGCAGACCTATGCGATATATGCTGTTCGAATGGCTGGTTCGTCGGTTTCCAAAGGTTGACGGGTTTATAAAAGTCCTGATTGCACCTCCTCGCGAACATGGTACACTCCAACTACTTTTAAAGGAACCAACCCCCACTTTTTAAGACAGCATATACGCATGTGGTTAAGCTGCTGGTAGCTGCGTGCAGGCGGTGTCAGTCTCATAACATACAATACTAACATAAGGAGTAATACCGCAACATAGAGTGAGTCTGAGAGGAGTGTGCCACCCTGGGGAGGATTTACTAAAACGCAACACCGTCCCTAGCTGAATATTTATATTAATTGCCGAGTCTTTAACACAACCTAATCTATTACATTTGCTTGAAAAACTGTTTTGAAGTGCAACTGATGTTTTATAAAGTAGGCTGTGTAAACCTGCAGGCCAGAAGTCTTGCCTAAGTTCCAGGGTTTGCTGGTGGCGCCAAGTATGCAGCTGTGAGGGAGCACAGAGCCCAGCCCCGGCCTCGCTGAGGGGGACACCTGTCACGTGCCACAGCGGCTAACGCTCCGTCACAAAAGGGTGACACTGGAATGGTAAGGGGACAAGACAAGCAAGTGCGTGGGGGTTGCCGACAGAGCCCACAATCCACGCATATACCTCTGCTAGAGCAGTGGTGTGCAGTATGAAGAGGCCGTCGTCTCTCTCGGTAGCAGCCTTCAGATGTCAGGGGACGGGGGCTCTGCTCTGCCACTGGAACGGCTCTAAAAAGGAGCATCGCTCTCAGCAACTTTGTTAGTTTAATACGAGTGCAGCCGAACTTTCTTCTGCTTAAAAACAAACGCGCGCCTCGCGCAGCAGCAGGGGAAGGGGGCCTGCGCGATTCCCTTGCGGAGCGTGCGACCATATGGCGCCACCATATGGCGTCGCGCGCTCCCGCAAGGAAATCGCCAGACACGCACGCATTGCCATTGCAAGCCATGCAACACGTGCACGTTTTTGCCCCCGAAGTTGTGCCGATGGCATTAGGTCTCTCTCCTATTCAGCGCATGCGTGCAAGCCATGCAACACGTGCACGTTTTTGCCCCCGAACTTGTGCTGATGGCATTAGGTCTCTCTCCTATTCAGCGCATGGGTGCTGCGTAGGCGAAATCTAAAAATACAGAATTAGAAATGTAGTGGAGCTCTAGTCTCTAGCCTTGGATATACATTATGTTTATGACACCACAGTGCTATACACACACTCCACATAACTCCACCAGAACTCTTTTTTCAAATGTAGAAGGCATTCAGTTCAAACAGGTGTTTCTGTTAGTGAGAACACTTCTCTGCTGAATGTGTCAGTACAGCAGCACATTTCTGTGCCTTCTAAACTCTACATGCCTCTATTATAAGGGGAAGACGCACACACACATATGCATATCCACACACACACACAGAAATATATATATCTACATAAACCAAGATAACTCCTATCATCACAAAAGCATCTGACAAAGGAGGAGAAACAGTGATGGACGAGAGAACACTACATATTAAAGAGGCTAACAGACTATTCAATATACAAGGATGTATGAATGAATGAACTAACACGAGCTTCTAAAGAGCCCTAATATCCTAAAACAGCTTAGCGCTACATAGCCAACCTAGGAGAGTAGAAGGAGGCCTCAAGGTAATTAAACTTTAATGTGAAACAGACAAGATTTAATTTGTTTCCTAAATAGGAGACGATATCTATTTTTTTGATAAACAAAAGAAGGAAATTCCAAATTTTGGCTGCTAGA
This sequence comes from Triturus cristatus, assembly GCF_964204655.1. Taxonomy (NCBI): domain Eukaryota; kingdom Metazoa; phylum Chordata; class Amphibia; order Caudata; family Salamandridae; genus Triturus; species Triturus cristatus. Next base: position 668,668,753 of record NC_140586.1, on the reverse strand, counting down.
AATGACAAATATCTGCCCCTTAGTCTAATATGCCTAATCCTGGGAATACTTGCATAATGCAGGTAGCCAGATTTAAGATTGTGTCTAGGGATATACTAGGTGGATTTACCTGTGATGAAACCAGGCCCTGCCTTATTAAAAGCTGTGTAGGCCAAACACAGAGCCTTGAACAGCAAATGTTTGTGAATGGAAAGCCAATATAAAGTTTTCAATGTGTCAGAAATCAGATTATGTTTAGGAATGTCCAAAGTGACACGAGTGGCAGCATTCTGAATCACCTGAATATTTTTTGATGATGATAAAATAGAGCCAAGAAGAATACAAATATCTGAAGAAAGATCATCCAGTAACACCACCAATATACTTTATATCTAATGTCCATAAATGCTTGACCCACCCACCCCGGACACCCGCAGTCCACTCAACAGGATCTTTTCTGGGAAATACTTCAAAGCTTTTGGACTTATTCCTATTTGAGCATGTTGGTACCCTAGCGCAACACCTTAAAGACATGTTTTATTTCTTGATGAACATCAGCAGTTAACCATGAAAATCACCATACTTCATGGCAACTTTAGATGTTGGGTAACATTACACTTCCTGCCAGCATTCATAAGGCGTCAATACCTGTAGATGTTTTCTAAGCGCAAGATCAGTTAGTTACTTGGAGCACATGCTCCTCACAGGGTGGCTTTACTTGGCCTTGCAAATATGGGCAGGCACACTGCGCTGCGGGTGCATCAAAAAAAGTGACACACCGGCGGTGCAATGGGCCTGTAAATTTGCCTAGAGGATTTCAAGAATGAAGCCATTCAGATGATTAACCCATTTCATGGCAGCAATACTTGGAATCAGCATTACAAGACACCATAATCCGGTCACAACCAAAAAGGAGATTTGATTGCATGAGCAGTCATAGGCAAAAGGAATCTGGGAACCGGATATGATGGGACCTTCGAATTCCTCACAGATTTCAGCACCTCACACCAGGGTATGAAACAGATACTACACATCCTGATGAATGACAAGGTAACAATAAACCTTCATCCACAACCACATGTAACCACATGTAACTTATAGAGAGGTGGCATCCTGGGTGACCTATTAACGAGAAAGTACATAAGACCAGAGAAGCACCCCAGAACAAAATGGAGGCTTGAAACTAAGAAGGAATTTTGGGAATGTCGGAAGTGCAAGACATGCCTATATGGTGTAAATCAAACATAATTTGGAATACATAAAGAGAGGAAAAGAAGGATCAATGAAAGGATTACCTGTGTGACAGACCATGTGGTGTATGTATTGGAGAACATATGCAGGAAATGTATGTGGGAAGCACCACTACTACAGTGAAGTTACTACTTCCAGGTAAAATAACAACAGTGCTGTTCTGAAGGATAAAGGGCCTCATGTAGGTAGCCAAATACCGGTCGGTAACGGCCGATTTTCGGTAATTATACCGTTACCGACCGGTATTTTGGCAATTGGTATGTAGGGGGACAATTTTTGGTTTCGGAATTTACCGAATCGGAAAAATTACCGAATCGGTAATAATACCGAATCGGTAATGTTACCGAATCGGTAACTTTTCCGAATCGGTAATTTTACCGATTCGGTAAATTCCGAAACCAAAATCGAGATGTAGGGGGAGTGTGTGGGTGTGTTTAAGAGTCGGTATTTACCACCAACTAATAGTTGGTGGTAAATAATTAATGGTTGTGTATGGGCATTTTGAAGCGCGTAGCAGTGTGCAATGTGGCATACATACATGCCCTTAGGGCATGTATGTGTGCCACATGTGCACACATGGCCGAATCAGGGGTGCAACAGGGTGTCAATGTGACACCCTGCCACCCTTGCATGTTCTCCACCATTACCGAATCGGTATTTACCGATTCGGTAATGAGGCATACCTTCCCCTCAATGGGAAGGTATGCCTCATTACCGAATCGGTAAATACCGATTCGGTAATTACCGAATTGTAACGAATCGGTAAAAAATACCGACTCATTACCTACATACGAGTTACCACTTCTAAAATACCGATTCGGTATCGTTCGGTATTTTAGAAGTGGTAACTGGTATGCTACCTACATGAGGCCCAAAGTGAGTTAAGAACCCTAGAAACATGATCAATATGACAACACCTGCAATGACAAGAACAAGTAGGAATTCAATAAATAAACAAAAGGTAAGTCGAAAAAAATGGAAAGGCACCAAACACAGTTCTAGAGGCAATCAGAATTCCTTAAAATGTTGGCGACACACGTTGTATTAGAAGCATTGAAAATAGTGCCAAGGAGATTAGCAACGAATCGAGAAGTGTTCATTCAAGAGACTATGTACTTCTGTTGCACGATGCATGATCTTGAGGTCAAAAGACTGGGCTGCTAAAGTTTAAGAATCTTCTTTTTGTGTTAGAACTGAGACAACCTTATTCACTTTGCAATGGGAGGAGAGTGACCTTTGGCCAAAAATGGGTATCAGAAGTTCTAACAGCAGGAGGACGCAGTATAATACATTTTACAGTTTTCTGAACAGTAATCAGATACTCATGACCGTTATCCAAACCAGAACATAAAATATTTGTTCTTAAAACATAGCTACCATTGCCGATAAAAGTATGATATGAAGGAATGACAGATACAGGTGCAGACAGCAACTGATAAGCTGGGCCAGGCTACAGAAAATCGCAAGGACCAAGCACTGATTAGAGTCACACAACAAAGACTGGTCTAAATGATTTGTACATAAAGATGCCTTAACATTTACAGAATTCTCATTGAGTAAACAATGATATTGAAAAAGAAGACACATCAGTATAATAGATAGGTATTAAGAATAGATTCATACCATCCGATAGATGCAATAAAAACGATGAGCAGTAATAGGTAGGGAACGAGTTTCATACATTAAACATTCTAAACTGGAGTCATCAGCTGGAGATGAAGGTGTTCCTTTCATTAGCTGAGCAGAGAGTAGGCAGAATTGCATCTTTTCGAGCGAGATATTTTTGTTGTGCGGTAAGGGTATATGGAGCTAACATAACAGTTGCACCCTAAATGATTTAGGAGTTTGCAAAGCCTATAGAGCAATGTGGTTGCAGGTTTGAACTGGCTCTTGAAGAAGGGATGATAAACCTTTGTTCAATAGTTTGAGCTCCGATGATATAAAAGAGGAAATAGAAACAAAGTCAACTTCATTCAATGGAAAAATACTGGTAGATGTGATCCAGACTGGATGATGCTCAAAGTCCATTCAGGGTTACGTTTGTGATGTCTAGCAGTATAGGTCCAAGTAAGTCAGAATCACTTTTATTTCCCTTTCCTTCCCTTTTTATAGATTGTTTTGCTGGATATAAAAGATTTTAAAAACCAAAGAATTACTCAACTAAGACTGGGACTGTAACTGGAGTTTAAATGGAATGCATTTGTGAGAAAGTGCCATCTTTCTTGCATGCTATGCCCCCAGTTTTTGCTGAATTGCTGATGTACTTTCACAGGTGCTCAGGGCCTGTGTTCCTTCCCTAAAACAGCATTGAAGCCTAAACCCAATTGGCATCTCTGGCCACATGTCAGCCCCTGGTAAATGGTACCATAGGTACCCAGGGCCCTGTGACCAGAGAAGGCCCCTAAGGGCTGCAGCAATTATTGTGCCACCCTTAGAGGCCCTGTACCCTGACACACACACTGCCTTTGCAGGCTGAGTGTCTTGGTGCAGAACAAAACAGAGAGTCGACATGGCACACATCCCTGTGTGCCATGCCCACAAACACACTGCCCTCGCATACCTCAGTCACCCCTCTAGCTGGGTGCACTATGCCAGTGGTGAGGGTACAGGTGCATGAGCCCTGTACCCCATACAGTACCCAGGTCCATTCCTGGGCACTGTAAGTGCAGTGCTGCCATTAAGAGTATATGGTGCTGGGAGGTCGTCATCACGAACTCCACAGCACCATGATGGCTACCCTGAAGACTGAGAAGTTTGGTATCAAACTTCTCAGCACATTAAACCCACACTGATGCCAGTATGGGGTTTAATGTAAGATGCACGACAGAGGGCATCTTAGAGATGCCCCCTGAACCTAACCAACAACCACCGTCCTGCCTGAGAGGCTGCCTAGGCTGCCACCCAGCAGACATGTTGCTGGACCCCTGAGTAGAGAGCCATCCGCTCTCGTGGGTCTGCAACAATGCACATCCTGGGCGAGGTGCTAGGTCTCCTCCCCCAGGATGGGCAGGGGAAGCTTCAAAGGCATGCCGCCTTTGTGAGCTTCTCCAGGCCACTTGCTGTACTCAGCAACTGGCCCACACCGGTTCTGACCCCCACTCTGGCGGGAAGATCGGCGGGAAAACCTAAGTCAGGAAAGGGGATGTGCCAGCCTCTGTCAACTTCACCTCTCAGGTGGGGGAGGCGAGGTGAAGCACAACTCCTGGCTCTCGCCATCTTGAGGATGGGGAGCCCTACCCAATCAGGACTAGGCTCCTGCCCCCCTCCACTGGAGAGTGGCAGGCTAGGGGGTGTACCCACCCCAGGGAAGGGACTCATTGGTCCCTGCCTCTACCTGCCTGTAACGCCCCTAAATTTAGTATTTAGGGGCACCCTGAACCTTTCTTCCTCAGATACCGAATCTGAAACAAGAACGAAGATCAAGAAGAAAGAAGACCTGCCATACAGCTGCTAACAAGAGGACGGCACCAACTGACATAGCCCCAGCCCTACAGGCCTGTTGATCCTCGAACCTGCTCCTGCTAAAACCCGGCATCTCCAGCGGACAGCAACCTTGAAAACCCCGGAGGACCTGCCTGCCTTGCTCATCTAAAAGACTGGGACTCCCACGAGCAGTGGTTCTGCTCAAACCTAGATACAACCCTTGGTGCCAGCCAGGAACCGTGAATCCAGCACATTCTGCACCCGCCGAGCCTGGCCTGTGCCTGAGTTGACAAGACCACGAGGATGTAACCCCGGCGACTGTGACCCAGAATCCAGCACCCAAGGACCCTCCTCGACGCTCCTTACGACGCCTGCAGCCTCAGAACCAGGGACCCCTCTACCCGCGACCAGCAGAGAGTAAGATTTTACCCTGCACCCGGTGCCCTGTGGCCCCCTGTGCCCAACTCCTGGGTGCCTACCTATCCTACAGCTTCCCAACTTACCTCTCGGAAGTGGTGGTCGCACCTGAAGAATCTCCGTCCCCGAGCTTGCAGCCTTTGTTCATCTTGCAGCTTCTCCATTGAAATACATTGAGCGCCCGACGGCTCATAAGCACCCTGCACCCAGCCGCCCGAGTGCCCCTGGAAGTGCAACACCTACCCTAAACTACTTCCCCACTTGCCCTGTGTGAGAGACCAGAAGCCCAGCTCCCAGAGCTGCGTGGTCTGCCAGCTAGCAGCCACCAACCAAAGGCCCCCTGCCCGCCATAGGCTAACATTGGGCCTAACTCTCTCTGCACCCGGCTGCCCCTGTGCCACTGAGGGTGTGACAACTGTACCTACCTGACCCTGGGAGACCCCTGAGTCTATGCCAAGGACCTTAACTCTGCCAGTAGAGTACTTACCTGAAAGCCGATAACCTACATTTTCCCCATAGGGTAACATTGACTGGTTTCACTTGGAAATTCTTGTGTCGAGTTTTGAAACTTTAAAATATTTACTCAAAATCAGCCGATCAACAAAAACGAAATTACTCACCTGTTATCAGGTGAGATCCCAGTGCTGGATATTGGTGCCCAGCACTGACCCTGAAAAGTAATTACAACTGTAGTTACCGATAACTTAATTTTCCTCCATAGGATAACATTGCCTCGTTTTTGCCAGAAATTCTTGTGTCGATTTTTGAAACATACAACTATTCCTTAAAAATCGCCTGTGTAACATAAACGATTTCTTTCAACTGTTTACAGGAAATGCACCAGGGTTGAATCCAGGATCTACCCTGAGTAGGAAAATCATACGCAAAGTAATTGAAATTGCATTTACTTAGAAACTCCCATTGAGCTCAATGTTATAATTGTGTTTGAATTGTGTTGCCTATTGCAACAACTGTAACTATTGCATTTAAAAGTCTATTGCTTATTGAAAGTACTCCACTAGAGAATTTCATTCAGAGAAAGTATTTTGATACCTACTTGTGGTTCTAAAATAAAACAACTAATTATTTTTATATACAAAACAATTGGCCTAGAGTTCAGTTCTGGAGTGTGTGAGACCATTTGCGGACTGAGTGTGTACAACAAATGCTTTACACTGTCCTCTGATACTGCCTTACTGCTCGACCAAGCTACCACTTTAGAGAGTATGGTTCTATCTAACTTTAACCTCTGCCAAACCTCTGGGGATTGTGGACTCTGTACACCCTGTACCTATTTGGGGACAGTATATACAGAGCCACTTACAGCATTTGTGTTATGTAATGTCTATATGCCTGAGAAATTCTTGGTCACCTTTACTTCCTTGCGTATAGATTGGCATTGTAATGCCTCATTTCCAAAAGGGTGGCTCCCCCTGTCTCATGGCAGTGGCTCTGTGGCTACCCAAGGAGGGTGCAAAAATAAACGTTTACACCCCTTTGGCATCTTGGGTTTACATAGGTATCAAAGATCTAAACAACTCAATAATTCCTAAACTTAGACTGCCACTGTAACAGTAGATTAAATTGAATGTTTGTCTTGTACAAGGGCCACATCATAGAAGATAGAGAACAGAGGAGTAACAACCAATCAAAGACCTACGTAGGCTCCAGGGAACACATCTTGTATGTCTCGAACGCAGACACATATTGTCCTATTGTCTCTCTATGTGTCTTATCATTTCTGTCCACTTGCTTCCCACATCAATAAATTGCATTGGGCTTTTTTGATTTAAAAACATTTTCTATAGTATTTTTGTTCTACCAATCTTAGGTCTTCCTGGTGTTTAAACTTGCACTTTAGGTGGTATTTAGCCCTTAAGCATTCAGAATCAAACCACACTGGGTAACCTTGAGCTATATCGAATTTAGTTTGAGTTCCCCAAGTAATGCCAGATAGAGCAGATAAAACAGATTCATGAAATGATGGTCCCAAAAACTGCAAGCACGTTTTTTAAAGCTTTAAAAGCTTTTTTTTTTTTAAGTTTCAGTGTGAGTTAGCAATAGTCCCTTGCGCCACTGCCTACTCCCACTAAACTTGTACTCCAACTCACAAAGGAGAAGGGGTCTAAACCTTGCTACATAGAGCCAAAACTATGGAATCTGATAAATGTTCTGTGAAAAAAGGTGACTGACACCCACATTTGGTGAGTGGCACAAACAGACCAATTTAATCAGGACACTTGTCCCATCTGCAAAATAGCTGATTGTTGTTGAGGTGCCACAACCAGATGGGGATTCATTTAATACATCCTTCTACCACCTGCTGTAGAATATTGAACCTCAGTCACAATATCTTTGGGAAGCTACAAGAATACTGACCATCCTAACTTCCTAAGTCCACTCACATCAAAGCATGTATATCCCTTAACATGTCTTTCACATCTTCAACACCTGTTTTATTTGATCACTGAGACCCAGAATAACCCTCCCATCTCTTTCATTGCTCATCTAGAGTGAAATGAGCTATTGTATATGCTACGCAAACCATGGCGATCTATAAAAAAATGTAAAACCCAAAGATTATTGCGTTTACACGGTATACATTCACAAAACATGCATCATAGTGTGTCCCCACAGTACCGTAATGCAGATCGTAGCATCTGGTAGTACATGCATAGTATATATATCATGATACCGACAGCGTAGACAATTAAGAACTGTGTCATCGGGTAAGGCAATCGTAACTCCCAGGGCGTTCCTCCCCCACACAACGATCTGTGGCACCTAACTGCATGAGCGCGGATACGAATCAGCCTATTTGGGAGTGTGTGTGAAACCTTCTAGATTTCCATACAGTAAAGAGAAAGGGTCCCGGTTGGAGGGCCGGGGAGACGAGGGGAGGGTGGAGGTCCAGATGAACTGGAGAGGATATGGTCGTGCTAAGCCTAACTGCCCCATCTATAAGGATTTGAAGGGGGGGATATGTTGTGGGGAAGTGTATACAGTGGACGGGAGGAGGACATCGTTAGTCCTCATTCCTCTCCCAGTGTATCGTCCTGTGCCTTAAATCTTTCCAGAAGGGCAACCATTCACGTGTGATGGGATTCTTCCGGAGCCCTCTGTATTACTCCCTAAGTATCGCCTCATTTTCCGCGAGTCCTCACTGTGCAACCTCCTCACACCATTGAGTAACTTGTGGCGACTTGGGAGACTTCCAGCGTCTAGTGATCAGCTGGTTTGCTAGTAAAAGTGCCAGGTCCACAAAGCGTTCTGTCACCTTCAAGCTCTTTGGCCTAGGATAGAACCCCACAAGACTGGTGTATCCCACTAGTAAATGCCGGTCAGTTCCGACAGAGTAGCCAAGATCTCCGTCCAATAAGGAGTCAGTGAGGGGCATCCCCACAACATGTGTAGAAGATCTGCGTCATCTGCACAACAACAGGGGCACATCGAAGAGGCCATCTGGAACATTCAATTAAGCCTATGCAGGGTCAGATTAGCCCTATGCAAGAAAGAGAATTAGATGAGTTTGAACTTCAGATTACATGAAAGTCCACTCCTTGTCCAAGAACTCCCTGTGTGGCCAGAGGGCCCCCTGACGAGCCTGTGGCATCCTGAAACGATGGTGGGTGTGGAGCAGAGTGCCTGATTCTTACAAGAAGCGCTACTGGACCACTGGAGTACCTAATGCGGTGCACCAGAAATTAAACAGACAAACAGGATCCTCTGCCCAGCTCCCGCTTAACCCCTTCTCTGAGCTCTCCGACTCCAATACCAGATTACTATGTCTCCCATACAATGGAATTGTACCAAACGGATAAGCTGGATGTCGTACTCCAGGAGATATGTGGCTCCTACGCAGCGATCAAGCAGCACCTGGAAGCAATCGCAACCGATATTAGTCTTCTCAAAGATGACCAGAGTCAAGTTGAACGAACTGACCCTCTATACCCTGTCAACCTGTTAGGCAGACCACTCGTCGCTACTCGCCCATCTGCGCCGACAGGTGGAGCAACTTCAGGACCACATAGATAATGCGAATGGGCACCTGCGAAGAAACAATGTGTGCATTGTGGGCATGCCAGAGGGAGTGGAGGGACCCCAAGTCACTCAATTTATAGAGAACTGGCTTCGCACAACGGTGGCCCCAATGGGGCTTTCTGATCTGTTCACTGTGGAGAGAGCACACAAGGTCCCCTCAAGAAAGCATATTCCTGTTTCGCCACCGTGAATTATGATTGCCAGGATCCTTACCTTCAGAGACCGAGACAAGTTGCTGTGTGCAGCAAGCGAGAAGGCACCCATCCTCATAGAGAATGAAAGGGTCTCCCTGTTCCCAGATTACACTATTGTAGTCCAATGCAGGTGTGCTTCATTCCAGATCAAGAAGCACCTGCAAGCGGCTGGCCTCTGGTACACACTACTGTTACCGGCCCGGCTCAAAGTGATGCATGATCAGCACACAGTCTTTTTCGAAACACCAGAAGCTGCTTGGGACTGGCTCGAACAACACTTCCCGGACTCACAACGAAGCAGGTAGCCGAGATCCGATACACCAAAGGCTCAGCGAGCCCCGCAGAAGCGGAAGCGTGTAGCACAGGACTGGGGCGGCCCGGGGGTGGCCCCTGCCAAGGCAGGTCCTGGAGGGGCAGCAGGAGGCAATCTGTTCGGTGACCACCCTGCACCTACCACAGGGGCCTGTCAGCTCCAGCTTGTCTCAGGACAGTGCCTCAGACTCTATTGCCAGCATGGCACTTTTTCCCCTGCGTTCACCCCACAGATGACACACAACTTATTGGTTTGATTGTTGTGAGTAATTATTATGCTACACTGTTTTGTTTTTCAGATCACCGCCTGCAACTCAGACACATGGGAGGGTCAGGTATTTTTACGCACCCAATTAGTTACTGAATCTTCTCCTTTGCACTGTACATAGTTGCTGCACTGATGCTAAGGGCTCAGGTTCCCTGGAGGCCCCACTAGTCAATAGCTGGATCTAGCCTTTCCTTGCCCCTTAGCATAGGCAACCCTTTCTTAACAGTTAATATGTTACTGGTTGGTTCCTTGTATGGTTGAACAACATTGCTTCGTTGGATTGAGTATTTGGACATTGAATTTAAATGTTTAATTCAGTCACCTTCTGTTTCTCTTTGCAGCAATGTGGGGTGAATTCTGAACACTGGGGCCCCAGCCGGTGGGGAACTGAATGCCTATAACATCCTTACTTGGAATGTGCGGGGACTGGGCTCAGTATATTAAAGGCATAGGATGTTATTCCAAAATGCATAGGTGCCGTGCCCACATCAGTTTTTTGCAGGAGACCCATCTCACTGCAGCTGAGACTCAGAAATTACGTAGAAAACGAAGGGGACAGCTATTTTACAAACCCAATTCAGCGTATGTGAGGGTTGCTGCTATGTGGCCCCGTGCTGGGGTCCCCTTTATGGTACTGAACACATGTATTGACACTCTGGGGCATTATGTGCTGCTCAGAGGTGAGTTGGATGGGGCTCCAATTGTATTCAGGTGCATCTATGCACCCAACATAGCACAGGATGAGTTCTTGTCCCACTTATCAACAGTCTTATCATACTGGACATCCTACCTGTGGGTGCTGGGTGGAGAGTTCAACGCAGTCCTGGACATAGCACTCGACCGCTCACATCTCCCTTTTCCAGGCACAGCCCCCATATGACAGACTAAAGTGTTGCGACAGTGGCTGTAGGGTTGGGACCTAGCAGACGTATGGCAGGCTTGTGTAAGAGCTCACCTGGTTTTACTGCAGGGACGGCATGGATGAACACGAGGCTAAACCCAAACTTCCCTCACCTGCCTCCTTCGCCCAACTGAGTCAAAGCAAAAGAGGGAAGGTGAGGAAGAAGGGAAACAAAACAAGGGAAGGAAGAAGGGGTAGATGTCCGCTGGAGCTTCTGCGAGAGTCTTCTAGAACCCTAAAGGAGAAAGCATAAGGTAAGTACTAAATATATTCACAAGCAAGTTACCTCTACACCCCACCTTATTCCTAAGGGATACCTTGGATGGAAGAGGCTGATGAGTATGAAGAAAAACTCCCAGGAACGGTAGAACACCCCCACTATCTATAAGGATGGACAAGGCTCTATAAGTAATAGGACTGCAGGGTTTAGCATGTGAAACATGAGAGAAAAGATAGGGTACTAATCTAGGTTAGAATCACCGTAGGTATGGAGGTCTCCTTAAGTAAAACCAAGAATATACCCGTACTCCTATACGCAGGGAGAAACCCAAAAAATAATTTCCCAAGGCAGAAGGAGATACGAAGCAAAAATAGGAAAAAAATAACAGAGGTCTGCACATAGTACCAATGAAGAACTAGACTCTGTTATAATGTCAGTATGTCTTCTTTTTTTATAGTGGCCGGAGAACAAAATAATCACCAGTGAGGCTCAAAGGAACACAGGACCATTACATAAGTGCTGTTCCTCTAACCGAAAATAAAACTAATCTAATCCAAAAAAGAAACAAAGACACTGCGGCACTTTAAACCCTTTGCCTGATTCTTTTCTTGCAGAACCAGAAAGTCAAGGGTTAACTCTGCCAACAGCTCTCTAGCAACAATGTAACCTGACCAGAGAAGAGCCGCCAAGCAACCAGCCCCTGAAGAACACCCGAGGACCCAGGAAGCGGAGGAGCACTCAGGCAGTCACGCAGCAAAACGAGCAGCCACAACGAGAGCCAGAGATCAACAATCAAACCAGGTAAGCAGGAAAAAACGTGTAACATGGTGAAAGGCCAGGGAGGATCCAAACAGGAACGTGAAGCGCGTTACCAGCGTGGAACCCATCCTTAAGTATTCCTTAGGCGCTGCCCCCGGCTGCTGACAGGGAAAGGCGGGCCCCAGCCACCGGGGGACGATCTTATTTGATTGATGCCTTCAGAATTGAATGCCTATAACATCCTTACTTGGAATGTGCGGGGACTGGCCTCAGTGTATAAAAGGCATAGGATGTTAGTCCAAAATGCATAGGTGCCATGCCCACATCACATTTTTGCAGGAGACCCATCTCACTGCAGCTGAGACTCAGAAACTATGTAGAAAATGAAGTGGACAGCTATTTTGCAAACCCAATTCAGCATATGTGAGGGTTGCTGCTATGTGGCCCCATGCTGGGGTCCCTTTTATGGTAGTGGATACATGTATTGACACTCTGGGGCATTATGTGCTGCTCAGGGGCGAGTTGGATGGGGCTCCAATTGTATTCAGGTGCATCTATGCAGCCAACATAGCACAGGATGAGATCTTGGCCCACTTATCAACAGTCTTATCGTAGTGGACATCCTACCCGTGGATGCTGGGTGGAGAGTTCAACGCAGTCCTGGACATAGTGCTCGACCGCTCACATCTCCACTTGCCAGGCAGGGCCCCCATATGACAGACTAGAGTGTTGTGACAGTGGATGTAGGGTTGGAACCTAGCAGACGTATGGCAGGCTTGTGTAAGAGCTCACCTGGTCTAACTGCAGGGGCGGCATGGATGAACACGAGGCTAGACCCCAACGTCCCTCACCTGCCTCCTTTGCCCAACTGAGTCAAAGCAAAAGAGGGAAGGTGGGGAAGAAGGTAAACAAAACAAGGGAAGGAAGCAGGCTTAGACATCCACTGGAGCTTCCGTGAGAGTCTTCTGGAACCCTAAAGGAGAAAGCATAAGGTAAGTACTAAATATATTCACAAGCAAGTCAGCTCTACACCCCGCCTAATTCCTAAGGGATACCTTGGATTGAAGAGGCGGATGTGGATGAAGAAACAGCTCCCAGGAACGGTAGAACACCCCCACTATCTAGAAGGATGGACAAGGGTCTATAAGTAACAGGACTGGAGGGTTTAGCATGTGAAAAAGGAGAGACAAGATAAGGTACTAACCTAGGTTAGAATCACCATAGGTATGGAGGACTCCTTAAGTAAAACCAAGAATATACCCTAACTCCTATGCGCAGGGAAAAACCAAAAAAATCATTTCCCAAGGCACAAGGAGATATGGAGCAAAAATAAGAAAAAAATAACAAGGGTCTGCACATATGCACCTAGTGCCAATGAAGAACTAGACTCTGTTATAATGTCAATATGTCTTCTTTCATTATAGTAGCTGGAGAACAAAAGAATCACCAGAGTGGCTCAAAGGAACACAGGACCATTAGATAAGTACTGTTCCTCTAACAGAAAATAAAACTAATCTAATCCAAAAAAGAAATAAAGATACCGCAGTGCTTTAAACCATTTGCCTGATTCTTTTCTTGCAGAACCAGAAAGCCAAAGGTTAACTCTGCCAAGAGCTCTCTAGCAACAATGCAACCTGACCGGAGAAGAGCCGCCAAGCAACCAGCCCCGGAAGAACACCCGAGGTCCCAGGAAACGGAAGAGCACTCAGGCAGTGTTAGAAATGGGGGTCTCTAGTTGGCAAGGGCCTGCACCTTTGCCCAAGTAGGGACCCTTCTTCCTAGTCAGAATAAGGGAGTTACACTCCTAAAATAACTCCTGCTCACCCCCTTGGTAGCTTGGCACGAGCAGTCAGGCTTATCTAAGAGGCAGTGTGTAAAGCATTTGCACATAACCGACATTAATACAGTGTAAGCACTACAAAAGGACACCACACCAGTTTAGAAAAATAGCCAATATTTTTATATACTTTAAGGCAAGACCAAAAACGATAAAAATCCACAATTCAGTATACAAAAATCTACAGTTGTCCAAAATAAGCTTTAAAAACAGTTCCTTGGTGTCAATAGCTCCGTACGGGGCTATCACGGGGTTGTGAGCAACAAATCCACACAGTTCTGGCTGGTCGCGGCGTCGCGGACCAGCTACGGTGTCGGGAAGACCCGCAAACAGTACCTGTTAGAGATGCAGGCCGTCGAGGCCCTTGAAGTCACTCGCGTTGCAGGTCGAGCTCCTTTCTGTTGGGATCAGGAGCGCTGGCATTGACAGGCATCGGGTGCTGTGGTGCGAAGTGCAGCGATGTGGCATGCGATGGCAGGTCTGAGTTACAGTTTTTAGGGCTACTCACGGGGGTGGCACAACCAGTGCTGCAGGCCCCCGAGTAGCATTTGATTTACCGGCCCTGGCACACTCAGTGCACTTTACTAGGGGCTAACAGGTAAGTAACATATCCAAACATGGAAACACTAATACATAACACAATTTACTATAGGAACACCTGCACTTTATCACTGATCACCACACCAGTACGAAAAGTACGCAGAAATGCCACGCCAGCAAAAACAGAGTCAAAACTGGGAGGTCAAAAAGCAAAAACTGCCAAGTCTAACACATGTCCCCTCCAGCTGAAAGTAGGCAGAACTACCCAAACTCCTGGCAGTTCTCATCACTAAGGCGGAAGAACCTGGACAGACCATCTGCATTGGCGTGTTCTGTGCCAGGACGGTGTTCCACCGTAACGTCCATTCCCTGTAGGGAGGTGGACCACCTCAGCAGTTTTGGATACTCCCCCTAATTTGCATCAACCACCTGAGGGGCCTGTGGTCGGTCTGAACCCGGAAGTGAGTCTCAAACAGGTATGGTCTCAGCTTCTTCAGTGCCCAGACCACAGCAAAAGCTTCCCTTTCTATGGCACTCCACCTCTGTTCCCTGGGGAGTAGTCTCCGGCTAAGGAAGACTACAGGCTGGTCTAGACCCTCTTCATTCAGTTGTGAGAGCACCGCTCCCACTCCATGCTCTGAAGCGTCGGTCTGCACGAAAAATTTCTTGGAGAAGTCGGGTTCCTTGAGCAAGGGTGCCGTGCACATGGCGGCCTTCAGGGCATCAAAAGCCTTCTGGCAGGACTCAGTCCAGATCACCTTCTTGGGCTGCTTCCTGGAGGTCAGCTCTGTTAAGGGGGCAACAATGGTGCCAGACCCCTTAACAAACCTCCTGTAATACCTGGTGAGGCCTCAGAAGGCCCTCACCTCCGTCTGGGTCTTGAGGAGCTCCCAAGCTAGGATGGTGTCGATCTTGGGCTGTAGGGGTGCCACCTGGCTGCTTCCTACCTGGTGCCCCAAGTACGCCACAGAACCCTGCCCAATATGGCACTTACTGGCCTTAATCGTGAGGCCTGCCTTCTGCAGTGCCTTTAACACTTCCCCGAGGTGCTGCAGGTGTTCTCCCCAACTGGAACTGAACACTGCAATGTCGTCTAGGTAGGCGATGCTAAATTCCTCCAGCCTGGCCAACATCTGGTTGACCAGGTGGCAGGGGCATTCTTCAACCCAAGGGCATCACAAGGAACTGGTATTGTCCTTCTGGGGTTAAGAATGCAGACCTCTCCTTGGCCTCCTCAGTTAGAGCAATCTGCCAGGAACCCAACGTTAAATCAAACGTGCAAAGGAATTTGGCAGCTCCCAACTGATCGATGAGCTCATCAGCTCTGGGGATGGGGTGTGTGTCAGTTCGAGTGACGGCATTGAGCCCCCCGGTACTCCACACAGAACCGCAGTTCTGGCATGGCACCAGGTGCAGTAGCCTTCGGGACCAAGACCACGCATCTGGCCCAAGGACTGCTTGATGGCTCCACCACCCCTAACGCCAACATCTTCCAGACCTTCTCTTTGATGCTGGCCTTGGCCCGGTCAGCCAACCTGTAAATCTTATGTTTCACAGGGGGCTGTCACCGGTGTCCACGTCATGGGTACACCAGTGAGTAACACCTGGGGTCAGGGAGAGCAGAGGGGCAAACTGCCCAAGCAACTGGCGACAGTCGCTCTGCTGCTCGGCGGTCAGTGTCGGGGAGAGGATCACACCATCCACTGACCCATCATCTTCTTGGGCAGACAGGAGGTCCGGAAGAGGCTCACTCTCTTCCGCCCCGTCGTCTGTCGCCAAGAGCATGCTCACTTCGGACCTCTCGAAGTTGGGCTTGAGGCGGTTCATGTGGAGGACCCGTAATGGGTTCCTTGGAGCCTGCAAATCCAGCAGGTAGGTCACCTCACTTTTGCGCTCGACCACCTCAAACGGCCTAGTCCACTTGTCCTGCAAGGCACAAGGTTTCACTGGGGCCATGACCCACACTTTTTGTCCAGGTTGAAACTCGACCAGAGTGGCATTCTGGTCATACTACTTCTTCATTGCTTCCTGGCTAGCCGTGAGGTTCGCCTGAGCGAGTTTCCTGAAGCGGGCAGTTTGGTTCCGGAAGGCCAGGATATAACTAAACACATCCTGGGGTGTCTTCCTAGGAGCTGGCGCCCAGGCTTCCTTCACCAAGCTTAGAGGTCCTCGCACAGGGTGACCATACAGAAGCTCAATGGGACTGACCTCGAGGGACTACTGGGGTACCTCCCGGTAGGCAAAGAGAAGGCACGGTAAGAGGACGTCCCACTTACGCCTCATGGGTTCGGTGAGACCCATGATCATGCCCTTCAAGGTCTGGTTGAATCTTTCTACCAGACCGTTACCTTGTGGGTGGTAAGGAATGGTGAATTTGCAAGTGACACCACACTCCTTCCACAAGGATGTCATATACTTCGATATGAAATTGTTCCCCGTGTCGCAAGCCACCTCTCTGGGGAACCTCACGCGGGAAAAGATCCCCATTAATGCACGGCCCACCACTGGCGCCATTGTTGTCCTGAGAGGGATTGCCTCGAGGGACCGGGTGGCATGGTCCACCAAGACCAGGATGTACCTGTTGCCCATGGCTGTCTTGGGATCCAGTGGCCCCACAATGTCTGTCCCTACCCTTTCAAAGGGTGTCCCAACAACGGGGAACGGTTGGAGGGGAGCTTCGACCTTCCTCCCATTCTTAACACTTGCTTGACAAGTTTGGCAAGACCGGCAATGTACATCCAACTGTCTTCACATCTGGGGCCAGAAGAAGTGGATGGCAAGCCTGTCAAAGGTCTTGTCCTGCCCCAGATGTCCTGCCAAAGGCACGTCATGAGCCAGACCCAGTAGGAAAGTCCTGAAACGCTGGGGTACCACCAGCACACGGGCTGACCCAGGCTCAGCGACCTTAGGCTTGCTAAACAGGAGATCATTCTCCCAGTAGATCCAATGTGATCCGGACTGATCACCAGTCCCCTGGGCTGCTGCATGCCGCTGGAGACCCTCCAGAGAAGGGCACTCTTTCTGCTCCTGGCAGAACTCCTCCCCGGTGGGACCCCCTTCTTGCTGCCAATGGGTCAGCCCAGAGATGTCCCCCAGTTCAGCCTCTTGTTCCCCTGTAGGCACCGGGTGTCCCCCTCAAGGTCTGCCTCCTCCCGGGCCGTGGGAACTTCGGGGGCTGGTTTCCTGGGCCCCTTGCCCTTTCTCTTGGCAGGGACCTGGGCTGCTGTTTCAGGCTCCGGGTCCCTCTGATCACCCTCTCTGACCGCCATTGACCCAGTGGACACGCATGCCCACTCTGGCAACCCCAGCATCTCCAAGTGAGACCTGAGCTCAACATCCTTCCACAAGGGCTGCTCCAGGTCATTACCTAGCATGCAATCTACAGGCATGGAAGGGCTCACAACAACCCTGAAGGGACCTGAGAAACCCTCCACTCAAAGGGAACCTGCGCCACCAGACACTGGCACTTTGAATTGTCTACGGCAATTACTTGGTGGAATGCCCCTGGGACTACCTGCTCCTCAGAGACCAGGTAACACCGGACTGAGGTCACACTGGCTCCAGTACCCTTCTCCCATTGATAGTCACCCATGTGCTGTATTTCTTTGTGTTAGGGGGCACCTGGTTTCCTGGGACCATCTCACTGTCCCTTAGTGAGACGAGGGTCATTTCTGCGGCGTCCCCACCCTCCTGTAGGTACTCCTCCTCCTCCCCAAGCGCTAAACTAGCCAACACCTTGGACTGCCCACCGGTGGGTGGCTGTGCCCCCTTGGAGCACCTGGGGTCCCCCTTCATGTGCCCCACCTGGTCACATGCAAAACATTTGCGGGGGCCGGTCTCAGCAGGCTTTCCTGACGAGACCCCTTGTTTCTTATCTCCGGGGGATAGGAACCTTTACCCTGGGTGTTAGTTTGGGGCCCCTTAGAGAACTCCTGTGCTTTACCCTTGTCCCCCCCACTTTTCTGCTGGGGACCCTGCCCACTGTTGGTTGAGTCTCCCCAAACGCTTTCTTGTGGATGTTGGTACTCAACCAGCGGTCCGCCTCCATAGCAAGCTTCCTGGGGTCAGTCAGTTACTTCAACTATGTGCTGGCACAGATCTGCAAAACATAGACTGGACAGGTGCTCCCATGCAATCAAACTGTAGAGCCCCTGAAAATCTGTCACATTACTGCCCTTCACCCAGCCATCCAATGACCGGCAAAACACATCGACACATTCCAACCAAGTGTTGGCATCGGACTTCTTACTGGACCTAAACTCTTACTGGACCTAAACTGATCCCCGTACTTTTCAGGAGTAAGACTATACTTAGTGAGGGGGGCATCCTTCATGTCTGGATAGGTGAGGTGATACCCCTTAGCCAAAGCAAATAAAGTATCCCTCGCTTCTTCTGGGAAGAGAGGCCATAATACCCCTCCCCAATTCTCCTCAGGGACCCCATTCATGTGGATTGCTGCCTCGTACCCCTGAAACCACCTCTGTATGTCATCTCCCTTCTTGAACTGTTTGCCTACATTCTTGGGAATGCGGACGATTCTGTCTGCCTGTCTTGACGAGTTGCTGCCTCCATCTGAGCTGGCTCTACGTCTCTGATCCAGCTCCTTTATCCTGATTTCGTAATCCAACATCATTCTCTTTTCTTCCATGGCTAACTTAAGCCTCTCTAGTTCTGCTGCTACTTTCCTTGCTTCCCGTCTGTCCTCCAGCTCTTCTGGGGACAGGCTACTGCTGCCTAGCCGGGGAGGTTCCCCCCTCCCAAAAGCACATCCACCCTAGGACTAAGCTCCCCCACTTCTCCACTAAGATCACCAGATTGCCCACTGGCTGCTACCCAGGTTCTCAGCGCCTTTTGTAGCACGTCCTTCCTAGTAAGGCCTCGGACTTGGACTTTTAGGTTCTTGCAAATTGATTTCACTTCCCTAACATTGTAGGCTTCCAACCTATCCTCCTCAAAGGCAATTTCCAGGGATACAACGGATGATGCTCTTGATTCCGGCATGACGAAGTAGTGAGTTCAAACTGGCAAGATCAAAAATAGGCCAAAAAGAAAAAGAACTAGTATGTGGCACGTAGTGGTCTGAGATATGATAGTAGTGCAGACCAATCACTGTGTCAAGTGCAAAGGCAAGTCATATCCTCACCGCTGCCACCAATGTTAGAAATGGGGGGTCTCTAGTTGGCAAGGGCTTGCACCTTTGTCCAAGTAGGGACCCTTTTTCCTTGTCAGGATAAGGGAGTTACACTCCTAAAATAACCCCTGCTCACCCCCTTGGTAGGTTGGCACGAGCAGTCAGGCTTATCTTAGAAGCAGTGTGTAAAGCATTTGCACATAACCGACCATAATACAGTGTAAGCACTACAAAAGGACATCACCCCAGTCTGTAAAAATAGCCAATATTTTTATATAATTTAAGGCAAGACCAAAAACAATAAAAATCCACAATACAGTATTAAAAAATCTACAGTTGTCCAAAATAAGCTTTAAAACAGTTCCTTGGTGTCGATAGCTCCTTTCGGGGCTATCACGGTGTTGTGAGCAACAAATCCACACAGTTCTGGCTGGTCACGGCGTTGCGGACCAGCTACGGTGTCAGGAAGACCCGCAAACAGTAACTTAGAAATGCAGGACGTCGTGGCCCTTGAAGTCACTCGCGTTGCAGGTTGAGCTCCTTTCTGCTGGGATCAGGAGCGCTGGCATCGACAGACGGTGGGTGCTGCGGTGCAAAGTGCAGCGGTGAGGCGTGCGGTGCCCTCAGGTAGCGGTAAGAGCAGCGGCTCGGTGGCGGCGTCAGATGGCGTCGTCAGTGAGACCAGGGTCGTGGTGCGAGATGAAGACGGTGCTCATCACGGTGCTGGCATGTCACGGTGCCAGCAGCGTCGTCGTTGGCACTGGCATCGGTAGGCCAAGCCTGCGGTACGGGAGGAGGGCGGTGCTTCGTATAACTTTACCAGCGGTGCCCTCGAACCACGGTGCAAGCAGCAGCGTCGATTTCAATGTGGAGCGGCAGCTTCAGGGAGGCTAAGGCGTCGTCGTGAAGCAAGGTAATGCGGAGTGCGGTGCCCACAAGTCGGAGTGCGAGCAACGGCTCGGTGGTGGAGTCAGCAGGCGTCGTCGGTGAGACCAGGGTCACGGTGCGGCATTGCAGAGGTGCTCTCTGCAGTGCCCAGGCTTCGGCGTGAAGCGAGACGGTGCTGAGTGCGATGCCCACAGGTCGCAGTGCGAGCAGTGGCTAGGTGGCGGCATCAGCAGGTGGCATCAGTGAGACCAGGGTCGCGGTGCGGCAAAGTGGCGGTGCCCTCTGTGGTGCTGTCAGAACACGGAGTCGGCAGCAGCGTCGTAGATGTCATTGAGTTGCTTTTCCTCTGTTACAGCACAAAGCACACAGTCCCCAGTGCTGCGGAAGAAGAGCTTGAAGTCTTTGCTGTTCATGAGACTTCGTGAACAGGGGGCAAGCTCTACCTCAAGCCCTTGGAGAGACTCCCAATTCAGGTCGCAGAAAGTCCAGTCCAGGCCTTTCACTGCCCAAGACAGAAGCAGCCACTGCAGGTCAGCCCAGCAAAGCACCCAGCAAAGCAGTCGTTCCTTTTCACAGCTTTTCCGGCTCTTCTTCTTGGCAGTCTTCTTGATCCAGATGAGTTCTAAAGTTCAGGGGTCTGGGCCCCAGTACTTGTATCCAAAAATCCTTTGATCTCTTAGGCAGAGGGTGTCTGTGCCCAGCCAGAACCAGTTCGGCCTTCTCTGGTGTGATTTCCTGGAAGGAGGTGGAGACGGCATTGTCAGAGGTAGACCAGGCCCTTTGAGGTGCAAGGAAATCTCCTCCCTCTTCCCCCAACACAGCCCAGGTCTATTCAGCCCTTTCCTGACCTACCTAGACTATCTGGAGCCACTCCTGCTTCTTACCCATCTGTCGTCCAAAACCCAGACAGATAATCCACATTCCAGCAGAGGCACACAGGATGACTGAGCAATAAAATACTTTCTAAAAGTGGTATTTTCAAACGCAGAATGTAAAAATCACCTTCACTAAAAGATGCATCTTTAGATTCTAAGTTCAGGCATAGTATACTTTATTTTCCTACTTAATTCCCCGGGCGAGTTAGGTTTATAAGATGTTATAAACCAACTTCCCATTCTGTCCTATGGTGAATAGGTAGCCTTGCAATAATGAAAAACGGAATTGGCTGTAATTCACTATTAGGACATGCCATACACACCAGAGTATGTCTCACCTTTCACATACACTGCACCCTGCTCACAGGGGTACCTTAGGCCTACCTTAGGGGTGCCTGACATGTAAGAAAAGGGAAGGTTAGGGACCGATCAGTGTGTGCACTGGCCAAGTCGACATTGCAGTTACAAACTGTGCGCAGACTCTGCGATGGCAGGTCTGAGTTACCGTTTTTAGGGCTACTAACGGGGGTGGCACAACCAGTGCTATAGGCCCCCGAGTAGGGTTTTATTTACCGGCCCTGGCACACTCAGCGCACTTTACTAGGGGCTAACAGGTAAGTCAAATATCCAAACATGGAAAAAATAATCCATAACACAATTTACTATAAGAACACCTGCACTTTACCACTGATCAGCAGTGCGAAAAGTGTGCAGAAACTCTACGCCAGCAAAAACAGAGTCAAAACCGGGTGGTCAGAAAGCAAAAACTCTGGGGAAACACACCAAAAGATGCCAATTCTAACAGGCAGTCAAGCAGCAACACAAGCAGCCCACAACGAGAGCCGGAGATCAACAATCAAACCAGGTAAGCAGGAAAAAACGTGTAGCGCAGTGTAAGGGCAGGCGGGATCCGAACTGGAATGTGAAGCACGTTACCAGCGTGGATCCCGTCCTTAAGCATCCCTTAGACGCCACCCCCGGCTGCTGACAGGGAAAGGCGAGCGGGACTCTCTGATCCTTGTGCAAGCACAAGTGCCGTTAAAGGTGGCGTGCACCACGGAGCCTGACAGCTTGCAGCTCAGGAATGAGGAAAAATATGTTCTATTCGCATCCGCACATGCTGCATTGCCGCTGTGACAGGTTTCTATGTTTCTCACACCTCCTATCTAGTGTTGCATACACCACGTATTTGGGGTAAACACTGTCTGACCACAACCCGTTAGAAATGGTGCTGTCATGGGTCCGGGTCACACTCCCAATCCCCACCTGGCACTTACAGCCTGCCTTACTTGAAGATGTGGTTTTTCAGGATACGCTTGCGACATGCATTTTGATTTGATTTTGATGTGTAATTTGTAGAGAGCGACATTCACCCTAAGGCATCAAGGCGCTAGAGACCGACCGTCCAGAAGAGGGATGGAAAGGAGAAACATCCAGATAGATTCTAGGCCAAGAAAAATCAGGTCTTAAAAGCCTCTCTGAATGGAAGCAGAAGAGGAATAGACCTTAGGGCAAGGGGAAGGGAATTCCAAAGTTTGCTTGCTGCCACCGAGAAGGCTCTGTCCCCCCCCAATTCCTCTTTTTGGTTCTTGGTACCACCAGTTGCATTTGGAGCGAAGATCGCTAGGGTCTACTGGGGGAGTGCCAGCTGAACATTGTTTTTAATCTTGACGGATAGGGAAGATGCAGTGACTTGTGTACCATGCAGAGTGATTTGAAGCAAATGCGTTTTTCGATAGGGAGCCAGTGCAGAGATTCTAGTCCCTTCCTGGTGGATTGTTTTCTGGGAATGTCCAGAACACGTCTTGCCAGTGCATTGATACATACTTGTCCGAAAAACGTGCATGGCCTCTTCTTCCCTAGTGGAGTGGGAGGCCTTTATGGTGGTGGTTAGAAGCACATCCATCTGGGCAGTGGTGGGGGCCAGAAAAGTGTTATTGCAGAAGGTCACACAGCTAGAGATTAGACTGGGGCCATTGGAATGGGCTGCGGTTGAGGATGATGATGAGGCTCCTGAGAGATTACATGAGGCTAGTTTCACCTATGCAGAACTCCTTGAGCGCCTCCATGTCATTGATTACCAGGCATACGCCCAGAGGACTCACACTGAGGCCAGGGCCGGACTGGCCGTAGCGGGCACCGGGTAATTCCCCGGTGGGCCGCCTGGGTGGGAGCCGGTTTTAAACACCTGGGGGGCCGTTTTTGTTGACTGGTTGGCGGCTTTGCAGCATAGCTGCAATAGCGGCCCCCAGCAACTAAAGAAATAAGCTTTCCACTAGCACCTGCCCCCCCCCCTCCCACCGGGGGCCGGCAGAGCTCTTTGCCAGGGTCGGTTTCGGTTCCCAGCCAGGACCTGACTGAGGCTGATAAGTCAGGTGCCCTCTTAGCACGCTTCATTTGACCAAACCCCTCACCCACACCTATTCTGTCCATACACACAATGTCTCGAGGAACGGTTTGGACGCAGATGGACATTAACACAGCCTTCTGTGACTTTTATGCATGGCTATATACATCCCTGACATCCTCTAACCCGACAGACATCACCTCCTTTTTATGAATGGCAGTATTACCTAGGGTGCCGGTAAATACTATAACCAGCTCCCAATACATCTTTGTGTTATCACCGGCCACAGCCAGTTTGAAAAAGATCTTAAAACATGGATGTTTCAACCATGCTATTAGTCCACTACTCAGAATATTTTAATCTGTAGCCCACACATGAAGCTTTGCAGCAGCTCCTAGAGACCGTTTCAGGGTGATTTGTCGCGCTTAACAAGTAACAATAATAATAATAATATCCCTGCACCTTACCTTTTCAATTTCTGCAATGTAGCAGTCATGAAGTCTCTGGGCTCAGACGGATTCCAGTCCTCTTTGTGCTTCTGAATAATCTTTTTGACAAACATTTTAATGATTTTCCAGTGTTCGAAAACTTTTTGATAAGATCCAGGAAGGAACTTCATTATTCGTGGGAAACCATTGTAGAGCTGCACAAAAATATGTACAATAAAAGTGAAAGGTTTGTATTCAGATGTATGAAATTTATGCAAAATATATTGATATATTATATGTATATCTTCTTCAGTTGTTCTAGCTATTATCTGTATCTATTAATAACGATGCACACACTAGTCATGCTAGTAATAAGCCACGGTGCTCATCTAAATATAGTACTCGTCATTACTCTAGGTCCACCTCTACATCTCAACCAACATTACTTTGTAAGGAAGTTAGGATCTCTCAACAAAGTTAACACTGTATTAAGTAACCCTGGGCAGACAACTATGCTACGCTCGCGTAGTTTGCGTAGTTTGTGCTACTTCGCGCTACGCAAATTGCACGTAGCACAGTGCAAAAACGCGTAGCATAGCTGGCATTTTTTGCTCGCTCGCGGTCCTCAACGTCAAGTTAGCGACCGCGAGCGACCAAAATGACATCCCGGCGAGACTTTTTCCTCATTCGCGATCAGCAACATCCAGTTGCCGATCGCGAGTGTGGAAAATAAACCTCCCGGTGAGATTCTCAATGCGGGGAGTTCAGGTTTCTCATTGCGAGTGGTTGCGTATGCTCGCGACCGCTCGCGATGAGAAACTACCAGTCTGCCTTGAGAAAGCTGCAGCTCGAGTAAAAATCTACTCGAGCGGCAGAAAACTACAGCTCGCACTGTGCAAGATGCCGTTTTCAATGATTGCACAGTGCGGACAAGCATCTGGCACTGTGCAATCATTGCGAACAGCGCACTACGCTGTTCGCGTAGTGCTATGCGTATCACGTGTAGTGCGAAGTGCACTTCGCGTAGCGCTACTATGCCCAGGGTTAGTATTAAGGCGTTTAGCCCTGTATCTGAAGGACAAATGGAAGAACTATTAAACAGACCAAACAGTCCAGGAGTCGGTGATTCCAACTGATTAAATCAAAGATTGTCCAGGCTAGTAGAGAGGCAGGGTCCTGACTGATGGAAGTCATTCTGGCAGGCAGGACCATATGTATCACTAGATGGACCTAATACCTCAAGAAGAGCAAGAGAAGTGGTCTGCCATCTCTGGGCTGGAAGGGTAAGACTCATCTTGCCCTTTTCCTATCAATAATCTTTATGGTTCTCCAACCACCTCCCCCATTTCCTGCCATTCTGTCCATGTGTGAACAAGAGTGGAGGTTTACTTGACCCACCACGACGGAGAGCAGGCCGGCTTTATCAGCCTTAAAGGTGCCAGGGCAGTAAATTGCCTCCAAGACTCCCACCCCCACTTCAGGGAATGAAATCTGCTACATGGTAGATAGCAGAAAGGATCAGGGTAGAGGGTGAAAACAGAGATTACTTCAGTTTGAATGGTACTGTCTTCACCCTTTTACCACCTCTAAACAGGCATTGCATGGCCATTTTTAGTTATCAGTTAACTGTTTTCAGTTTATACGACAGATCAATGATTAGCCACTGTTTTTCTATTAGTTCAAAAAGGATCTGTGATACTTACCCTTCTTCAGAGGTAGGCGTTAGTTTGCCATTCTCACTCCATTGCTGAACCCAAGGACCTGTGAAGATTGTCTATGCCCACCTAACAGATTGTTATCATTCTGAATATTGCTTGAAAGGAATATTTGTTTAATTTACTTTATATTGTGCATGAAGCAAAATAAATTGCCTCTTAGCTTGACAGAACATACAAATACCTCAGTGCAGAACAGGCAGACTACATTGACCAATCAATGCCCTCTAAATTAGATAAGTGAATAGAGGGCACATTTCTTGATGGAGCTTGTTCCACAGCGGAAGAGCCAAGTCAGAAAACATCCAGTCGTTGCTTAATTTAAAAAAAAATAAGTGCCGGGCCCAATTGTTTCTAAGAATCCCATAGGTGCTGCTGCTGAACGTCAGGGTTGCTTAATCTTCGTTTCACCTCATGGCCCATTCATCCTTCAAAGTACACTCACGCCCCTATATCCTGCTCTTGTATGTTCCCTTTCATAGCTGCTTTCTCCCCTTGCCACAGTTTCTCATCTTTTTTCCCTTTTGCCTCTCTCTTTGCTGGTCTTTTTCATCTGGATCAAAGTCTGATTATTAAAAATAGCTTGCGGTCCTCAAACAAAGGATGCCGGTGGGCCCCACTTGCAACCACAAGCTAAAATTAAGCATTGCTTTCAGTCTTCAATACTCTTAAACCACTCAGAGTCCCAAGCCTGCAGACTTAAGTCCATGCATAATCTTTTCAGATAAACAGGCAGGGGTTGGGTTGTGCAGACCCTGGAATGGTAAAAAAAGCAGAATTCAGGTAGCTTCCGTGATAGAGCCTAACGCAGTTACATCTGTGGTGTAGAGGCAGACTCCCTTCCTCTCACCCAAAACCAATCGTATAAAGATTCCCTGACCTCCCTGCATGAAGCTGATGGGAGGTCAAGCACAGAGACATAGCATTTGAATAGTCATACTTAAAGCTCCAAATCTGAATGTGCAGCAGAGGGTCACGGGCCCAGTATCTGCTTCTGCCCACCTACAAAAGAAGGCACATGCATGATGTTTGCTCCCAGCATCAGGAGGGGTATATAGGCAGCACGGCCGGACTGGGAAGCAAAAGCAGCCCTGGCAATTTTGACAAGACCAGCCCTGGTGGGGTGTGGTGAAGTGCAAGTGTGAAGTATGGATCTATCTCGTCATCCCGCATTCGTTTTCCCCACAGGGAATCACAACGCGTTGTGATTCCGCATACCATTACTCCGCAAGTCGGAAAAACGACTTGCGGAGGGGGGCGCTGGATGTTGGAATAGTATAATTTACTATTCCAACCCCAGTCTGTGCAGACACTAGGGAAGGTGCTGGATTTTAAATCCAACACCTTTCCCCCCCCTCCGCAAGTCGTTGTTCCGACTTGCGGAGTAATGGTATGCAGAATCACAACGCAGTCGTTGTAACAACCGCGTTGTGATTCCCTGCGCGGACAAAGTTTCGCGGTAAACGTTGTTTACCGTGAAGTACAGCTGCTTTTGGTAAAGGGGACCGATATTGCAGCACCGCTGCAAAACCAGCCCCCAGTAACAAATAGACGGCACCCACTGCCTCAAAACCGGCTTCCAACCTCCCGGGAAAATGCCCGATCCTCGCTACGGCCAGTCAGCCCTAATAGGCAGAGTGCTTGATTTGTGTAAGAATAAGTGCAGAACCCCAATGTATTGTTCAGAAGCCCAAGGCCAGAACAATCGAAGGTCAGAGTGATGAATACCATGGTGTAGTTCTAATTTGACCTCATGTGTCTTTAACCACCACCAGACGCTCCATGTCTCTTTATCTCACTCTTGCAGGTTCTTTTGCTTCCCTGTTTTCTCCCTATATCAGTTTTTCGCCTTACTGTTCCTTTTTCTGTCCCCCTTTTCTGTTTTTCTCTCTCTTTGCATCAAAGTCTGCTGAGAAAAATAAGTGCTGGTGTGCCCCAACTGCAACCACCGGCTCAAATTAAGCACTGTAGACATGACTGGCTGACAGCATGCTCACTGCCCTGTGTTACAGCAGGATTATTTCTGATGTCAAATAGGAAGAAAACATGTAAAGCCCCACGCTTCACAACCTACAGAGCCACAATAGAAAATTGGCCATTATCTATATTCCAAACACACACCCAACTCCACATAGATATTACAGAGGTGGAACAACGCAATAGTGCCTGGAGTTACATTGTGGATAAACGTTCGATGAGGAATTCAAAATTGAATTTTTTCCTACTTTTGAAATCTTAGACTGAACAATATTCACACTTACATTCATCCACATACGCATGCATAGCACGTGAAGTAGAATGATCCACATTATGTTCTTTATGTACGCAATGTCGGGATGCACAATTTATTTTCTTTAAATTGCATTTAAGTCAAATTTAGGTCTGGCGTTAGCCAAAGCATTTTGAATTCACTAAAATTATATGTATAATATATTTACTGAAAAGGGCTTTTGAGCCAGCTCTCATCATCCCTTGGTCTGTTGTTATATCATTCACGTTTTACTTCTGCCCACTTCAGAATACAGCATTGGACCAACTTACGGAAGCCACTGGTTAACTTCACTTTGAGTGACTGCATTTTGCTCTCTCACAACGAGCACATCCATACACAACGTAGCTCCCTTCAGGACAAGTGTTTTTGTTTTTACTTTGTAATTGTTTTAGTGTTGCCTTTGTGTTTAAAGTCTTATGTAATAGCATCAGCTTTCTACCAGATGTGACCGGAGGGAACATTCCAGCTTTATCAGTTCCTGTCTCCCGCAAATACTGTTGTAAATTCCTTTTATAGTGTCCTTTGTTTATCTATTTCACACAGGGCTGGACTGGCTGTAGCAGGCATCAGGCGTTTGCCCAGGAGGCAGGAAGGGTGGGGGCCGGTTTTGGAGCATTGGGGGCCGGTTTTGCAGTGATTTCACAGCACTCCAGATTGAGTCCATTTGAAACTAATGTGCACACAGAACAAAAATCGAAAAGTTTCAATATTATAGGATGTCAATTCATAAGCTGACAATATTTATCCTGGATTCGGTTTCACCAATGGTTTTTGAATAAACTTTGCCCAGAAAGAAAACCAGCCTTTTTCATGTTTCTAACTTTGTGAAGCAAAAGAAGGAAACATGCTTTTGCTCGTTTTGTTCTTTTATATCTCTTTCGTCCTTTCTTTCTTTCCATCTTCTTTCTTTTCTTCTTTCTTTCAGCCACCCCTCATCCATTCATCTATAGTTGTGTCCAGCATACATAGAGGTGCAATGAGTCAACCCACAAGGACCCTATCCATACACAAAGTCTGGGAGTACTAGGGTAATGTGTGCTTTTTGAGTCCGAAATAAAAATGTTGCCTTTAGCCAATGTTTTAATTTTAGATTGAGCAATGCCAGCAGATTCCAAAACAATAACAGAAGGAAGAGAATGAAATAAACCAGTATTGCGATATATATTTTAAACATATGCACATTAATATATACTTTATTGGGAAGGAAAAATCCTTTGCTGGTTGTTTTTGATTTAATGTCTTTGTATGGAATATCAAGCAGGATGCAGGCTCACTTCTACAATGATCAGGCCATATTTTTGGGGTTTAGTTGCCCTGTCCCTCCCCCAAAATAAAATGAGAGCTGAAGCAATGCAATAGCTTTCTTGGTGCTGCATAATTATAACAGCACAGACTGAAGGTGCCGCCAAATATATAATTGAACCCTTCCACCTAGAGAAGTGTCCCCAGTCCACCATATGACAAGATCACCACATGAATACGTCCACAGAAGTACCATAGACACAGACACACAGACACATACACAGACACACACACACACACACACACCACACACACACCACTCACACAGACACACACACACAGACACACACACACTCCAGAAGGCTCCCCTTCATGCATGAGAATTTCTTCACTATTGCAAAAACATTTCTCAAAATGTAAGCCAGTGAAAGAGGTCAGAATTGTATCATTCAGCATTATGCCGGGGCTCGAGCGAGAAGCCCTAGCGATCAAGTGGGCGTGCCGGCATTTTCACCTCTACGTAAGTGGCCAGACCTTCAAGGTCGCACTGACCATCAACCACTTGACCCACTGTTCCGGGGATCAGCACCGCACCCACCTCCCAGAATCGAACAGTGGGCCATCCAACTACATCAATACATAATGGAGGTCGTTTACCGACCCGGAGTGAAAAACCCAGGCGACTTCCTCTCCCGCTACCCGATACCGTCGGAAACCGAAGCGAAATTCAAGGTGCAGAGACAATAGAGGCATACACCAACATGATCTCTTCCACAGCGTGTCCTCGAGTCCTGACACTGGCCGACATAATGGAAGCAAATGAAACAGACACAGTTTTTACCACGGTGTGGAATGCTGTCCAAGGAGGCACATGGCAAAACTTTCTACAGGATGCCAACGATTGGTCGGGGGAAGACCATGAGTATCTCACGAAGAAGTGGCGAGTGAGGAATGAACTTATTACAACCCAGGATGGAATCCTCCTCCTCAGATCCTGCATCATAATCCCAGTGGCCTGCATCATCACATAACCCAGTTGGCCCACGGGGGACACAAGGGGGCAATGAAGATGAAGTCAAGGATGCAGGCGAAGGTATGGTTCCCCGGATTGGAAGATTTGGTGGAAGAAGCTGTATGGAGGTGCCCAGCATGCCAACTGACTGGCAATCCAGAAAGACCTGCACCAATAATCACTAAGGAGTTGTGCAAAGCGTCCTGGGAGAAGGTGAGCAAAGACTTCTGGAGTTTCCCAGATGGGAGGATCACACTAGCGATGATGGATATCTACTCCAAGTACTCCATTGTCAAAGTTGATGGCCCAACGGCATTTACATATGTGGCTCCCGTTTTGGAAAAAAGTGTTTGCAATGTTTGGTTGCCCAGCCAAAGTCAAGAGTGACAATGGACCGCTCTTCCAAGGTGGGAAATTCAGTGATTTTTTGAAACATCACGGAATGTGTCACCGCCACATCACACCCCAGTGGCCACAAGCCAATGGAGGAATTGAAAGGTTTATGAGAACACTCAATAAGACACACCGGATTGCGGTGGCCAAGCACACTGACCCAGAACATCACCTGCAGTGCTTTTAAGGGACTATAGGAGCACACAATACAGCACCACCCAACAATCCCCATGGACATTGATGTTTAACGGATCTCGCAGGGACATGATCCCTGTGTGTCCGGGGTGGGTGCCAACTCCTTATGAGAATAATGTAACCCACACATGGAGAGAACAGTAGAATGCAACAGCCTGCCATAAAAAGGGGGCCAAGCACCGTGACCTCCAGTTGGGGGACCAAGTGGTCATCAAGAACCGAAGATCCAGGTGGAAATTCAGGACACCGTACGATCATGGACGATAGTAAAGGTGGAAGGAACCATGGTGACGGCCACAAAGGGACAGGAGACCATGGCCCGGATCATCTCCTGGTTCAAGAAGGTAGAGGTGGCTCCACAACACCAAACCCCAGAGAACAAAGGAGGAGAGGAAGGAGACTGACCCTATGGGGTAGAAGACCCAGAATCCGGCATAGAGCCAGTCAGCAGGCCAACAACAATAGTCAAGGATGTTCCACCTCCCAGTGCACCACCCCGGACGGCCCATCAAGAGCCGCCCAGTCGTGATCAACATCCAAGGTACCACCTGAGACCTATCCCTCAACCAAGCTGATGGCTTAAAGACTTTGCATGCCACCTGGATGATGGCATATAAGTTGTTGCAAAGGACTGAGTTGGGATGGGATGTGGATGGTCAGCAGTCCTGTTGTTTGCCGGCGGGCATGCTAAAAGTTGTCACTCCTCACCCTCAAGCCAGGCGTGGCCCAAGGTTATAAAATAAATGGGTGGGGACCACTCGAGGTCTTACCACCCGACTAATGAACGAGTGTGAGTATAAAAAACAATGGTCGCAGCAGTACACACTTTAAAGTACAGGACACATTTCGGCCAGTAAAATGTTTGTATGACTACTAATCACAATGTGAATTTATCACTGATCTGTCAGGTATATCGAGTTCATTAATATATCGGTGTCCTAGCTTCATACCTGACGCTTCATGTAAAATATAATTGTAAAATATCTACGTTGACATCACTAGCCACATATCAGTTGTCGTGCCGTGATGACGTAAGAGTTCAGTTACATCCCCATCTGTTTCCAACCCATGTAAGCCAGTCAATCTTAACGTGCCTGCATTCAGCGGCAGATCGCGGTACGTTCTCAACGTGCATATCACTGCCACATGTCATGAAACTCTGTTTCCTGCCAAGCGCGCTTGTCAGTGTCTGGAGATGCTCGGACGAGCACGGCTAGGTAAGCGATTATACCCGCGTTTCTTTGGAACTCAGGGCAAACACTTTTTCAAAGCCATATTTTCCTGTAGCTCACATGTCCATTAATAGGATGTTTTCCCTCATCTGCCCCATAGGTTTGATTGATTCATTTACTGTGAGGATGTTACAAGGTATGTCACGGTATTCATGTATTCATCTACTAATTTAAACTCGCCCTACATTACCCATTTTACTGTAGCACACTGTACCTCATTGGTCCCTTGTATTCTGCACTTTGTCATCACAGTTCAATAATTAATACAGATTTCGGTTACCTGGAAACCACATGCTACAGGTCACATGTGACCCTCAACGGTCTCCCAGAATTGTCAGGATTGATTACGTACACCCCAAATCTCTAACGCTTCATCACATTCACAGGTTTTGGTGAGTGGTTGCCGCCTTTGATAATTCTACTTGAGCTTCACGCTCTTGAGTGATACCCTGGTGCTTATGCATATTTCCTTCATTCACAGTCAATTTCCTGCCTCTATGATGTTGGAGCCCTTGGGCCCTATTACTTTGATATTGACCGCCTAAAGTTGCAAGATGGTCTTGAATGGGTAAATTGTTGTCCTTCACAACAAATGATCACTAGTTATATAATTGCCATCACCATATCATTGATACACTGTTAATTCATTATAGGTGTCCCCTTTTTTCACCCCTTCTCCTGATGAAGACCCCATGTAAGGATTAACAAACCTACAAGAGTTAGGGGGTCGAAACATCAACAGTCCTTTCAGTGTGGACAAGTACTGACGAAAGAGAGATTGAATATCCATGTCATAATGTTACTATGTCCATAGATTATTTTCACGTTTATGTGGCTGGATTGGTTGCCAAAAATGTTCTGATGTGTATCACTTGCACATAACCCTTCCTACCCTCACGTGTGCGCACCTCCCTTTTGAGCACTATTTTTCACCTCCACTTGGAGCACCTGTATATATTGTATATAGTGATGTACAGACTACTCATGCTGTTAAATCAGTATGTTTTGAACTTAACTAATTGTAAGAATTGATTAGATGGTGATGTTGTGTTCTGTACTTGAAAGTGTGTACCGCTGGGACCATTGCTTTTTGTACTGCTACTTTCCCGGGCCCAGTGGTCTGTTGGGTCACCCCATTATTGTATAACACTCTAATGAACAAGTGTGGGCGTACGTTCTGTTGTCGCGCTGTGAGAGGCCCAAGGTGTGCAGAGCGCAACCTACCTCCCTCACCCAAGGGTGCAACAGTAAGGTAAAGGTTAGTATCCAAGAGCGTTGGGGTTAGGAAAGTGGGGGCTGGCTATTCGCACAGTGAGGTTTCTGCCTGGGGTACATTTTACAGGGAGACTGGTGTTTGGTTAGTCAGAGTTATAGATTGGAGTCCTGGATACGTTTATGTGGGAAGGAGGTATTTGGACAGTGGAGGAGCTTTGTGGAACTTGACAGTAAGAAGGTGAGGAAGTTGAATAATAGAGTGGTTAAAGTTGGGTCTGTGGTACGGAATTTGGGAAACTGGATGGTTAGGACAATTTGTGGTAGGTGATTTCACTAAGTTTCTAATGGTGTGGTATGTTGGGTTTGTAGGTTTCATAGCAGAACTGCTCCACAATAAGTTTCTCAAGATCGTTTGCTTGTGTGGGAGGTCAGATAGTGGAGAGCAAAGGGTTACATCGTTGCTGGGTTTATATTATAGGGCTGTGGAAGTTTCTGTTCATGAAAAGTACAGTGTCATATTGTGCTGGGGAATGTACACCTTACTGTAATGGGAGAATAGCAGAGGCAGGGGGAACAAGGCCACCATCAGGCAAAAGGTGAGGGCCCCAGTGATCTCTCAGTGCTGGTCTCTCTTCATGGCTGTTCGTTACTCCTCAGGATCTGTCAATCTCTGACCCTCTCCAAATATCTCTTTGATGAGGGGTGTCTCTGATGGGCCGACAATCGAATATTTTTCACAAGCCCTCCATCATCTCACTTCACAGCCCCCCAGGGGTATCACTCTTGAGCCCTTTGGGTCTCTGTTCTTTCCCAGTGTGTCTTCTCTCAATATGTCTCTGTAGTCACCAGGGAGTTTTATCTCTCTTCCAGGTCTCCTGTCTGAACTAAATCTTGGGCTCTCCTTGTTGTAAATGTATCAGTCATCACTCAATTGGTTCTGACCTTACCAGCATTGTTTCCTGCTGCATTGTACAGGGCTTTTTTCTACTCCCCTGCTTCACTGCCCAAAAAATGGTCCTGCCCAGCATTAGCCTTGCCAATCATCATGGAAGCATGGGTGACAGAAAAGCCACTTGAAGTATGAAGTATACAAAGGGCTGCTAGCGAGATCAAGGGAGAACACTTTATTAAGGTGTTGACCACCCATACACACCAACAGTGCTTAATTTGTAAAATAATAAGTGCTGGTGCCCTCGTCAGGAGGCCACCGCAGTTTGCACCACACATTGCCACTGTACTTACACAACTACTAACCATCACACTGCTACCAGTGTGACAATTCAAACTGTTCAAGAACGCCAAAGCTTTAAGAATGACTTAGATGGCAGGTATTAGTTGGTTTTAATGTATATTGAATTAGCAAACAGCTGTTTTTCTGCTCATGTTCACATTACACAAGCACCACCATCATGTGGCAGCTGTCATAAGTGCGGCTTCCTGCAATTAAGTTCCGGTACCGGCAGGTAAGTGCTGTGCCGAGCACCGGAAACCACCAGCTCAAATTAAGCACTGTACACCAATAACCTTTCCTTCTCTTGCAAAGATGCCCTCTGCTTGATTGGATTGTGAGCAAAAGCGAACTACAAGAGGTGATGTGCATGCTCTAAGAATGGCAGTATGGCTTTTGGCAGTAAACTTCAAAACAGGCACTCCTGTCTGACCAATTCTTGTCTGCAGGCACGAGTCAGCAAACCAGACTGATGAAGGACCCAAACATTCAGGAGGGCTAGGGCCTGCCTGGAGTACACTCACAATGAGTCCACTTATGAAGGAGATGTGGTTTAAGTCACTTTCCCGAAATGGCTACTGTGCCACTTTGGTGAAGGCTGTATTTGCTGATGTATCAAGCTGCTTCATTCTGAGTGGTCCAGCTTCTCACCTATTCATTTTCTTTGGATCATCTAGCTACTCCTGCTGGAGGACACAGCCGCTGCCCATGACTCGTGAATTGCGGTAGAGTTCCGCTGGCTGGGAGTGCTCAATGAGGAGGAGGAAGAAGAAGAAGCAGTCGCTGCTGCCTCGGCACACCAGCCGGAGGGACACCAGCAATGTCATCTCTGCCACTGCAGGCAGCCGACTTTCTAAGCCACCCAAGTCACCTCATACAACCACCACAGTCACTGTGGACAATGTCACCCTGCAAGACCTGGAGGGGATTATGCGCGGGCAGCAGGAACTTTTTTGCCACATGGAGGCTGTGGAGAACCATTTTTTTATGAGGGGTAGGAATTTTATGGGAGGTGACGGTGGGAAGGACAGTTCGAGATACTGTGTTTTTGGGAGTTGGGTTTGAGTGAAGGGGTTGTAGGAAACGAGGGTGAGACTTTTATACATTCAATTTTTGTTCAATTAAATCAATGGGTTTTTGTTTATCATGAATATCTGTCTTTGCATTACTAGTTAGAGTAGCCTAAAACACAGATAATGAGGAAATGCTACCACTGAAGTGACATCATAGGCTGTTCTTCTCTGCACCTGTCCCATCGCAAACCAATTGTCCCACTGTGTCAATTACTTTCCTGTTTCAAGTTTTTTATATTTCCCTACCCGATCTCTCTTTCCATGTGTTGTTAACTACTCTACCTACCTTACCTCAACCAGTCCAAAAGCCTCCCCTGAAGACAGTGTTATAAAACACAGTATGAGTTACCTGACCATACACAACCTTGCCACCCTTGCTTGCAGAGGCTGTGCAGCATCCACCCTCCCAGTGTCAGTAATACATGTTTACTACCGAACTTCCCATGCCTTACCCTCTTTAACTAGTGACTGCTAATGGGATCAGTCAACAAAAGCAATAACCCCTCCTTTCTAAGAGCTTATTTTCTTATCTGAGTAGACAAATCAATGTCTGCTACCTCTCCAATGATTAGTCCTCACCTTAATGCAGGGATTTACAAACAGCCTTACTAAGGCTAG
Organism: Triturus cristatus; assembly: GCF_964204655.1. Classification (NCBI taxonomy): domain Eukaryota; kingdom Metazoa; phylum Chordata; class Amphibia; order Caudata; family Salamandridae; genus Triturus; species Triturus cristatus. The sequence continues at coordinate 668,632,747 of NC_140586.1, read as the reverse complement.
TGGTGGTGGACCAACAGCGCTAACAGGGACGACATCACAGGGAGTGCAGAACATAGTAGGTTAACCTAGTAGGGTGAACTAGTGCATCACAGCCACCAACCAGACTAAAATAAAACAGAATGAGTAGAAAATCTAGGATTGAGACTACCATGATAAAACAGCAATTAGCAACATAGTGTGGAGTTACTTACTAAAGTAAGCATAATGAACCCTCAAGACTCAGCAGACTCAGTAGAAGGATACTTCAGTAGAATACAAATATGTGGGGTGTAGATTGTGGAAGAGTACACACTTCCTATTCTTGGACATACAGTGCAGTAAATTAAGTCTCTGCACTGTGATGTCCCTTTCATACCTGGGTAGAAAGAATGGTGTAGGCAAATGTCAACTTTAGTACTACTAACTGATCAGCTGAAGTCACTTTAAGCACATTCTTCACACCAAATGTGAGATCTGTTGATAGTGGAAATGAAGGCACAAGTCAACTCACACACTACCTTGGGAAAGCGGGTTAAGGGTTTTAGGTTTAGACCCGCCATCCCTAGAGCTCTGTGGCCTGGGTCTTTGCTGGCTAAGAAGAGATACCCTCAACACGGGAATACGAGCAGGACGTCGCCTGGCCAGGAGAGCTGCTTTGCACTGAAGGGTCAGGGCTTCAGGTACGGCTTTGGAAAGATGCTGCCATTTTGTAGGCCCCAAATAATAGCATCCATTTGAAAATGTAGATTGAGGAAGGCTTTGGAGCCATTTTGGACTCACCTAGCTACAAGAAGGATGCACTTTCTCCCTTGCCCTTGCCACTGTTGCGTGTTTGCACAAGAACTTTGCCGAACTCCCTGAAAGGACCGGGAGGAGCTGCGACCTGAGTGGGAGGAGCTGCCTGAACACCGACAGCTGGAAAGTGGTGCTGTAGTGCCATAAAGGACGCCGACGCCTCTCGCGGTGCGGAACGCGATTGTTTGTTTTTAACATTAGGACTCACCAGCTGCAAGAAGGACGCAATTTCTCCCTTGACCTCGCCCCTGTTGCGTGTTTGCAAAAGAACTTTGCAGAACTCCCTGAAGGGACTGGGAGGAGCCGCGACCGGAGTGGGAGGTGCTGTCTGATCACCCACAGCTGGGAAGTGGTGCTGTAGCGCCATAAAGGACGCCGACGCCTCCCGCGGTGCAGGACGCAATTGTTTGTTTTTAACATTAGGACTCATCTAGCTACAAGAAGGACACACTTTCTCCCTTGCCCTTGCTCCTGTTGCATGTTTGCACAAGAACTTTGCTGAATTTCCTGAAGGGACCGGAAGAAGCGGCGACTGGAGTGGGCGGAGCTACCTGATCACCAAAAGCTGGGAAGTGGTGCTGTGGCGCCATAAAGGAAACTGATGACTCCCGCGGAGCGGGATTGCGCGGGCTCGGCCCAGGCGAAGATGGGCCCAGCCCGTCATAGTTCTCCCAGAGGCCGGGCTGGGCCACCCCCCTATGGTTGAATTGACTTTCTTTTTGCTATATTTGTATTCTTTCTGTGTTTGCTAGAATATTAGATGATAATGGGCAAACGGAAGGCAGGTTCCGCATCTATTATTACCCGCGGAGTGGGAGGCCAACAATCTTTGATGACCTATTTGACAGGAGCCATGGGGGCTATTGAGGAACAAATTAATTACGTGGAAGAGACCCTTACGCAAGGTAGGATGAGCACGCCGACTGCAACTATTACCCGAGTTAGTTCACCTAATATATCTCTAATTACAGCTTTTGAGGGGCTACTTGCTCAAGCCGCTCAGAATGGATGTATACAGGAAACATCTGAGCAGATATATGTGGGTGACTCAGAGCATGATTCTCAACCACCCTTGAAACGTTGTAAAAACCCAGAGATTAATAAGGGTTTACAAGTTTCCAATCATGCTGAAAATGTAAGTAAAAAATAACTAAAAAAGAAAAATGCTGGTAGACAGTTAAAGACAGGTGAGGGTAGAAGGTCCGTAAGCTCAGGGAGACCTACAGTGAATATGCTAATAGAGGGTCAAACTTCTGAAATTGGCAAAATTACGAGAAAAATTGATGATTTATATAATTATATGGTTGGTGCTTTGGGGAAATTAATAGAAAGAGTGGAAGCTATAGAGGGATGTCTAAGAGGTGACAATAGGGCTACCTGCAGTGAGGTGAATGTACAACCTAATATTTTTCAACCTTCTAGTTCGCTCACAAAACTACATGCATATAATCCTCCACTCAGCATAGCTTGAGTAGAAACCACGATGCTAAACTCTATGCCCAGCATGGCAAAGCCAGCCATACATAGACCTATTTCCTCCCTTAATAAGTTGCAAGTTAATAGCGACACTAATAAGTCTATAATGGATAAGAAGGGAGCAAAAAACAGAGCCGGGGAACATATAACTAGGCCCATGGAAACCACAGAGAACCTAGTTTATAATCAACTCGATCTACCACCAGCTGCCACACCATATGTAGTAATATTAGCCAAAGTTCCTCCCTTACTTACATCAGTGTATGAACCATGGGAGGCCATACGGAATACATCTCTCTCTTGGCTAGGGGAAAAAAACTGGCTTAGCAGATGCACTTTTTGCAAAGATTAAAATAGTTAGACAGGTTACATGGGTAGGAAATGGTCGTAAAACCTTACAGAGTGATTGTATTGTATTGACCCTTAGCGACCCCCGCCTAGTACATGCTGTTTTGACAAGGGTAGGGAATGTACAAATTAATGGTACTGAAATTAATGTTTTACCCTTAGGCTTTTTTTATCAGCCCCCCGTTATGACCCATTATAGAACCCAAGCAAGGGGCTCTCATGTTAATACATGGAGCTACTTTAATGTCCAACTGCAAAATCGTTTTGAGCTGTTACCTACACTTGAAGATATAGACTGACTGAGAACACAGCACACGAGATGGGATGGCCAAATTAGTCCTGAAAATCTACTAATTCCTAGTGATAACAGACAAGACCAGATCGTTGGTCAAAGGACCATCTCTAGCACTGGAAATGATCGTAATTTCCTTTTACATCAAAGATCTGAGGTCTTGGACACTACTAAATACAATAATAATCCTGTACGGGAGATTGAATCTAGACTAAAGGACATAGTGCCAAGTATAACAGGGGCGAATACCCAAATTCTAGAACCAAATACTAAGATTCAGGGTAATAGACAGGATGACAGAGAGCTGGCGTGCAAAATACTCTTTTGGAACATTGCAGGGTTATCCACGAAAGCATCTGAGCCCCAATGGTTAATCTTTATAAATGAGTATTCTATAATCTGCCTACAAGAAATTTAGTTGGTCAAGGAAAAACATATTAACGGCTATCGAACGTTTCATACACCGGCGGTTACTAGCGGTTATGAGCGCAATAAGGGTGGACTATGCATCTACGTTTCTAATCTTGTGGGGGTGATCAAATTGAAATTTATTACCAACACAGATTATTATCAGATCCTAGTAATGCATATGGTAGGAGGATTTTGTGCCGTGCTACTTTAATTTTTATAATGACATCCCCAAAGGGAAGACAACGAGTGTGTTAATGATCTTACATAAAGATCTGAATAAATTACAAGACGAGATGCCCGATGATATGTGTATCATATGGGGGGGGGATTATAATTGTTTTTTGTGTCAACATAGCCAAAATGGTATCTGTGGCCTAGGAAAAGATAAAGAAGATGTGCCATTCCACTTTGCACATATGCTGGTGGGGGATTTGTTAAATGAGATTGTTTTTCAGTTTGACCTAGGTTATGCTAATGATTTATGCATTCCCTCAGTACATCGACTTTGATCTGGAGAACCCTGTTAGAGACATTGGTATACAATATAATTCCAAAATAGGCCTTGCTAGCACGAACGGGTATATATTAAAGTGGTCAAAAGTAGATCCTATGGCTTTTATTAAGCAACTTACAAAAAGGTCCAAAGAAGACTTTGAAGTTTGTCTTACTGAGGAAAGGGATGATGAAGATGTCCTAAATACCTTTCGTAATATAAGTGGAGAGGTTCAGAAAATACTAACTGTGGAACAGAAATGGAGTATGCAAAAAGACCAGGGCTGGTTTGATCGGGAATGTATGAAGGCGCATAAGCTTTTGGAGCTAGCGCTACATAAGACTAATAGAAATCGCGAGGAAATACAACAGGCCAGAACTATATACCGGCAAGCATTACAAAATCGAAAGGTGCAGCTAAGAGCAGAGGCGTGGCAGGTCCTACACGATGCATGCCTCAGGAAAGAAAATAATATATTTAAGAAAGCGGTCAATGTGACATCATAGATATTGCTATCAGTGAGGACAAATGGGTCCAGTATTTTACTGATCTTTACAATGATGTGCCTAAGACACATGACAACGCAGATACAGGAATCACGGCGCCTGATGATAGTGCCCAGCCCTCAGAGTTTCCTTCAGATATTTGTTTTTCTGTTGAGGAAGGAACATGTGCCATAAATGAGAGTGCTTCTGGCAAAGCCCCTGGGCCGGATGGCGTTCCTGCGGATGTGTACAAATCTAACATTGAGCTGTGGGCACCACTCTTAACTAATGTAATTATTCCATGCTGCCGACATGGTTTTATTCCTTCATGGTTGGATGCAATGGTGATTCCTATCTTTAAAAAGGGAGATCCAAACGAACCAATGTGCTATCGCCCAATCTCCCTGTTAGATTCCCTCCTGAAAGTGGTGGGAAGGGTAATCTTAAACAAGTTACAATTATGGGCTGATGAGACAGGAGTCCGATCCAATTTGCAATATGGGTTTCAAGCAGGTCTCGGCACAATCGAGCAAGGATTGAACTTAAGCCTGATAAGAAGTAAATACACCATAGCAAAGGAGGGAAAATTGTTTTTGACATTCGTAGACCTTAGTTCTGCATTTGACTGCGTAAAGCATGAAAAGCTATGGAGTGTTCTTGAAGGGATGGGAGTTGACCCACCTTTACTTTTATTTGTAAGGTACTTATATAGGGATGCAGGGGCAAGGGTACGGTTTGGGAAGCAGGAGGAGTGCTCAGCCAAATTCCCAATGAGAAAAGGAGTGAGGCAAGGCTGTGTACTTGCCCCGTTTCTCTTCTCATTATATATTAACAGTCTTGGCCAATACTTAATAAAGCATTCCCAGGACTATCCGATTATTAATAACACTCCAGTCCCAATTTTACTTTCTGCTGATGACGCGGTAATAATGACGCAAACACAAATAGGGTTGCAAAGAACGGTTACAAATGTTGTCTTTTTATGCAAGAAAGGGGTCCAAATGTGAATATCAATAAGACTTAAACAATTAAATGCGGGAAAAAGATGATAAAAAAATGTAATATTTTTATTAAGGATAAAAATATTTAATGTATTGATAAATTCTCCTATTTGGGGATTATTTTTGACTGTACGGGGTCCCAGTCTGCAGCTATACAGGCAAGAAAACTACTGTTATCTAGTTCGGTGATCAATTTCTCTAGAAAACTAGGTTGCAGACCTATCCCATAGCTATTAGCTATCTACAAATTAAAATGCCTTTCAACAGGTATGTATGGGGCATGCATATGGGGATTTGTGGAAGCACAAAACCTACAACCTTGTGAAAATGCATTGATGCGTTATCTGTTGGCAGTACCAAATTCAAACGCTAGCTTTATTTGCCACTCTGAACTTGGATTGCCTTTTATTACTGATATGATAAAAATGAACCCTTTTTTACTTTGGCATAAGGTTTGGGTATCAAACTAAACCAGCTTTAATCGCGATGTAATTACGGACTGTTTAAAATTAGATAGGGCCATTACCATACCCTGGCTTGGCTTTATTAAAGAAATGGCTAACGAAATTGGCTACCCTGTGTTGTGTTTCGATTTAGATGTCCGTACATAGGTTTTCCTAAATCATGTCCTTATATAGGCACAATTCGCCCTTATTTAGGCATAAAATTCCAGTCCTTATTTAGGCATTAGCCATGCTATCCAAATACAGGCATGGTCACCTACATCCGTCCATCCCAACGTCACAACGAGTTCTTAGAAACCAGACCCTTAAGCCATTGGGACTTTCCCTAGCTAGGATTATTGATTTCTCCAAGAATTCATCTATTATGCATCAACTACTATTCCTTAGGGGTTCATTCATGACGTCTTCCTCTGCCTGACTTTACGTCAATGCTAACATTCCTAAGCACCTTCCAGGTATAAATATACCTTCCCTTACCATGGCAACCACGGCTCGGCTGCACAGCTCGATACGGCTCGCCATGGCAAGTTCGGAAGAATTTCGAGTCCCCGCCTGACGCATTGACCAGACGCTGTCATCCCTGCTCGCAGAGAATCCAGCTTCCAGTGTTCTTACTCCCTTCACGGGATGTTAGAGTTTGAGACCCAGAAAGAGATTCCCACCTCTCTCATTCTAAGGTATGGAGCTGACTAGAACCTAGAGGGACTCTTGGCAAATGTAAAACTATAGCTAACCATACTATAGAATACAGCACCTACTTCTTACCTTGTACTACACTTAGGTTAGGTACACTGGGGTAGAACTATTTAGAAGCATCAAACAAGTATCCACTTTTTAGCTCATGTTATTTATGTATGTGTATATGAATATATGTCATAGCTAGAAGACAATGCTGTTGCAGTATTATTTCTTCTTACTGCTTACGCTGTACGTATTATATCTCGCATACTGTCTTGCGATTGTAACAACTCATATCTCTTACACGAGAAACAAGACTGTTCAATAAATCCTTTTAATGAAATGCCTGTCTATCTATTTCTGTGTAACTCGGAAAAAACTAAGCATGCACGATTGACTGAGTGAAACTGGTATCTGTTATTTCCACGATTCTGAGACATGTTCAGATTCTAAGGGAAACAAAGTTGTCATGTTTATGCGGTTGCCAGAAACTACTCCCTTCTTGTTTATTCAAGGAGTTTCTAGAGGCCTCTGAGTTAGCTGGCACACAAAGTAATTAAGTTTAATCTACTCGATAGAGGCATACTGACCTCAGTCCTATGTCACAACAATAGTGTATATTATTCCAATGCGCAGAGCCTATATGGGAAATAGGAACTACACTACATGGTGCCCAATGTGTTTGGTAAGGAATTAATTTAACGCTAGATACTGAAGTAACTCAGTTGTGCTTTTCTCAGAGACCCCTACTCATTATACTCCATAAGACGTCTGGAGTGGGTAGGGTTAATATCCACCATAGTTGAGTAGGACGAAAATCCTATGTATTAGCTGTTTGGTTTGTTCAACGTTGAAGGATACAGTGTTCCAAAATATTGTGCACCTTATCTTTGTTGCCTTGAAACTTGTTCTACATTTTTCAAAAACAATGTCCCAAAATGGGGATAATAATACCGTGACCAGTGAGGCTACGACTGACCAAGTCGTACCAGCTTTTAATCTTACAGGTTTAAATGAAACCGATGAGGGGGTTATAAACATCCATCCAAATTTAAGGAGAGCCATCACTCTAAAACTTAAAAAACATGGCCTAACACCAAGAGGTGGTAGAGCAGTTCATGATAGAAGCACATGAATCTTTTCAGACAGAGGTATTCTATTGATGGATAGTATTCCCAGAATCAAATCCAGTAACAAATGTGTTTCACTTCTATAAAGAAGATGAACCACCTGAGGAATATATTCCCTTTGAGGATGTTGAAATTCCACTCACATACCAGGAACATAATCTCTGGTTTAAAGGCACCCTAAAACATTACAATCACATTACCAGGCTCGGTCCAATAGGTAGACCAGGAGCAACATGGCCGATTTTAGCCGGCTACACACCTCATTCTGACATCGAAGAGATGTCAGATGATGAATTACTGAACTTAAAGAGTTAATAAAAATGTACAGACAGTTAGTCCAATATATCATGCAGACTTTCACAGTCCAACCACCATTAACCATTCCAAATCAAACCCTTCACCATGGGAATATAGTATAAATTACTACACAGACTTTACACGCAGTCATGGGTAAAATGCCCACAAAAAGTGAACAAATTCCATTCTGACTAGCTCAAAAAATTACTCAAATCGAAGCAGTATTTCCTAATACGAGCCCTTAAGAGAAACACAGAATCCTAACAATCTGTTTACCGATGGGGATCACACCACATGTGGAAGACTGCACCACTTGGGGCACAGTCTTTGCTGCAATCTATACTAAAACACATGGCGTTCCGTCTATTGCGGTACTAACCGATGTCCTGAAACAAATTCCAAAATGAATACAGGGCAGAGCCTGCTCTGAATTTAGGTATGAAATTGCTAAAAAACTTAGACCAGGTCTCAACAATAATATTATCTAATATTAAAGGGGAGGCAGCATCTGTGGCGATCCACCAACGCTTAAGGGAATTTGATGTAAAAGAACATCAACAAGAACTACCCACAATAATAGAAAAATCCTATGAAGAATTAGGCACAGATAGTTTGGGTGGGAAACCTGTTAAACCACAACTGTCTGAAGGTCCTGAGAAGGACTCTATTAAACACAATCCTACATCTTCTAAAAAGAAGTGGGAAAATAACAAACAACATTCAAAAGAGAAACGTTCTCAATCCAGAGGTAGCTCTCCTCAAAAGAAGCCCTCTGAAAGGAGGTATAACCTCAGGAATAGGGATAATTTGAGAAAACCTGACAGGGATCGAGATACTGATACACGTTCCTCTCGTACCTTTCAGATATCGTCAAAGACATCCGAAAGAAGAGGACGGTCAGATCACAAAGAAGAACGCGTAAAGTCCAAAGACGAACAACACGTTCAGAAAAACAAACCAAAACCTCAATTCACTAAGAAGAAGGTAGCAGGTCTGAAGATCAGACATGCCGAGAATTCTGAGAACACAACTCAAGAATGGAGAATGGGCTCAAATAATGCTGGACAGTGCAGCAGAAGTACCATTAGCTCGCCAGAACCTGAAGGAACTTCTGGAGATAGTGGACTTGAATGAGTACATCACAGTTGAGACTGTAGACACCAGGGTTAGTACTCCACAAACGTCATATGGAATAACTCTGGATGGAGGGAGACATACCAAGAAAAGTGAGAGTACTCTTTTGGGAGAAACTTTCCAGGGGTTATGATATACTTCTAGCAGAACAGGACTGGCCACCAGAATTTGTCAGGGAGTGCCCACATGGCGAAGACATCATTATGCCAGCCTTCTTCAACTATACAAAAAATCATGTAGGATGGGATGAGGACTCACCTCACCACAAGATACAGTTAAAAAATCAACCTACTACACAAAGGCAGTACCCAACTAAGCAAGAAGCTAAAAAACAGGTCAGGGAGATCCTAGATCAACTTGAATACCAAGGGGTGATTGAAACATGCACCTCATCAATGAACAATCCTTTGTTTCCTGTCTCCAAACCTGACAATACATATCATCTAGTTTTGTATTACAGACACCTGAACACTTGTTTTAAGACATTTGCAGTGCAAAATGCACACAGTACAGCATTAATGAATAACATTGTGCGTAAAAAATATAAAACCACATTAGACATTTTAAATAGTTTATTTTGTCAAAACATAGCACCTGAAAGCAGGTACTTGACAGCTTTCTCAATAATGGGGACCCAGGGTCACTTTTGTCGACTCCCTCAAGGGTTCAAGAACAGCCCGGGGTTATTCTCAGCAAGAGTAACAGAGTTACTACAAATGTATGATGAAGAGGCATTGTCATATGTCGATGATATCTATCTGACAGACGATGACCTGGATAGGCACTTGAACAGGGTGAATACAATGATACTGGGCTTCGCCTCTGAGGACTATAAATTCAACTTTAAAAAATCCAGAATTGCCCCTCTCAATGTCCTTTTCCTAGGATATGAGCTTTCAAGTGGAGGCAAAAGCCTGGCAGCTAACTTTTTAGAAAAATGTGCGCTGCTCCAACCTCCAAAAAACGCTGAAAAACTTATAGTCGATTCTAGGTTTCCTGAATTTTGGAAGAACTTACATTCTAAATTACGCAGAAAGGGTTAAACCTCTCTACGAATTAATCAAACCTGATTTCAAAAACAAAAAACGGACACAGGAACACACAGATATCCTGTGTTCACTTCAAGCTGACATGTTAGCAACAAATCACTTACAAACAGGCATGAATACACACAATTTAGTGATCCGAATCATTTTGGGTCAATGCGGATTCACATACTTAATTTTTAATGAAGCTGAAAAAGTACCAATTGCATACAAATCACATTTGTATACACAAGCAGAAATGCGCTTCACTTTGACAGAAAAAATTCTGACAGCATTTCAAACCGCTGTAGCAAAAGAAAGAGCTCTAGCTCTGGGGAAACGCATTATTGTCGTGACTCCGTTACCAGCCTTAGAGGCAGTTACAGAAACGAGCATTCCAAATGCAAAAGCTTTACATCCAAGATGTATACAATGGGTTAATTCTCTTGCTGCAACAGATGTTGAATATATTTTTGATCCTTAATTAAAAACACAAGCATTCCTGCAATATGAACATGAATGTCCTCTGCCTATTGAGATTCTCCCTCTTCATCAGTACAAATTTATAATTTATACTGCCGATCAGCACAACCCGCTACGGGAAGTAAGCAAGCTTACAGTGCAGCGTGCACAATCGTTAAAGGTCGCGTGCACGATGGTAAGTTTCGACCAATGGTCACTAAAACACAATCTCTAGGAGTTTGTACAGCTCAGCGAGCTGAACTACAAGAATTCAAATTGGTAGTTGAAAATACAAATTGCGAATTCCCCACACTTATAGTGTGCGATTCTTTTTACTGTGTTCAATCATATAATGAATATTTACAGAATTGGCATCAAAATGGTTTCATAGTTGCAAAAGGTGGTACAATCAAGCATAAAACGCTTTGGGAACAAGTAGTTCAGTTGTGAGACGGACTACAAAACACTCACGTGATACACACGCTGAGTCATCAATGTGATGGCGTTCACGTTGCAGGGAATTCATTGGCTGATGAAGCCGCGAAGGGGGCTGTGCATACGGCTTCCGTAGCAGCGATCACTCGTTCAAAAACGAGAATAGACAGTGAGATATTATTGGCTGTCAATGCTTCAAGCAAAGGCAGTGGTGCAGCGTCACCTAAACAATTTCCACTCAAATACTCGTATATAATTGATGCGAACAACTTGAATCCCTGGAGTGGGGGATAGGGTATTTCCAAACATGGAACGTAGAACAGCTTTGATTTATGAAGCACATCTGGGAGAGGGTCTGTCACATCAGGGGATCGCTAAAACCATATTAACATTAAAAGAGATGTACTGGTGGCCTGAAATGATACTGATTCACATCTTCATCAATACATGCATAGACTGCAATAGAGATCGCAGTGCAGAACGCCACCAGACTACGAAGTAGCCTGACCAGTACAGACACCATTGTTAGACAGCATTAGACTATCTACACACAGGCGTCCTTTTGGACAAATGCAATCCCACTAACACTAAGTCAAGGTTCCTATGGATGTGGCCTCAGCGCTCGGCTGACGCTCGAACTGTTATAAAAGATTTGCGAGTCTTTATCAGCACATACTCATTTGGCACACTGCATTTTGACCAGGGCCCTGCGTTTAGCTCTCGATCTTACAAAGAAGCAATGGCCAGTTTGGGCGTTGCATTGCGGTACTCCTCTCTGTTTCATCCGGAGGGAAATTCTGTTGAGGAAAGGAAAAACCGGGACATAAAGCAGTCTATAACAGCTAGGGTATTAGGTTCGGGTGATGGGTGGGTCACACATCTTTATGGGGTCAAACGCTCATTAAACAATTTGCCAAGAAATTCTCTGGGGGGGTCACTCCATACAAGGTCCTATTTGGGACAAGAATGTGGGTCCCAGTTCTCGAATGTAAAGGCACAGTGGTGGAAAATAAACCATTTGATATCAAAGATCGTTTGGCTGTTTTACAGGACTTAAATGAACTAAGATCGAAACAAAGCAATGTGTTCCTGAAGCCAACCACCACCGGGGAAATTCCAGCCATCCCAGCAAGGCCTGTCTGGATCCCAAAGCTTGGGTATCTAGTCAGAGAGAATATCGCGGACAAGAAGGAATTTGGGCCTTCTTACAGACAACCAGTACCTGTCCTAGCCATCTGCAGAACAAGAACAGTACTTCTGCCGCCCCTTGCTGGAAAAAAGAGAAAAGATTTGTGTCAATCGACCTCATTAAACCACACTATGTGGCCAATACTAAGCAGTAGGCCTTGTGGACTCCGACCAAGTAGCAGACGCGCTCCTCTAGCTACCATTCAAGAGGTTCAAACTGAAAGACTCATCACCATCGAGGAGTCAGCAGTAAGAAATGAATGACTAAGCAACAATGCTATGGAACTCATTCCTCTTGAAACCAAAATAACAGTTCGTCCTGATACACCTGTCTACAACAACGTAACACGTGATCAACTGGTGCCAGCGATTTCAACGAATCCTGATGCAATTTCAACCATTGACAGAACTGCCTCTGGCTATTTCATTAACTTTGATACGTTTTCTGAGGATCCAAGCGAACCGGAAACTATGCCAGCTAAAAAAACTTTCAAAGAACGAACACAATACTTTTTTCATCTCCTGGAAAAGACTTATCTGGTTTCACCATGGATTGAACTATGGATTATTTCTGGAATACTTTTCTTTCTACTATGGCTAGCTTTAGTAATGACTCTGAGCATTCTGATAAATGGAAGATATATTCACTTGGACACAGAAAGTAAAAATGTGAACTTACTTTTGAAACCACACAAATCATCCCATCGTGAAGCGAGAGACTTGTCAGCATTGAACATCACAGCCGTTCCTATACAAGATGGTATAGTTTGGGACAAAATGGATTATGATATATTCGGCCCGTCGGAACGTTTGAAGATTCCACACTTATTTAAGATTTCATTAAGTGACTTTATTACCTCCCAGTACATATTCTGAGGATTGGGACTTTGAGACTGTTAATAACATGATGTCTGATCTAGAAAGGTCTGCTGCATTCTCTAACCATGATTACTTAGAGGGTTCAACAGACTATGAACAGCTTTATAGTTACAACCACTTGTGGTCATAATTTCTTGCATAAATCTGCAACACCTAGAAATGTACTTATGTATAACCAATGGGAACATTGTCCTACACCACCAAGGGGTAGCTCAAAAACGTTTGCAATGAAGTTTCCATATTTTTTAGGGTACAATACATCCAATCCGGAAACGTTTTACTTTAAAAATGTGAACAAAACAGGAACAAAAAATATGTTAACCAACACAAAACAGATTTATTCTGCAGCCTTTATTGCCCAACTGTCTAGACAGGGTTTCGACTTTTGGAAAGACACAATTGACTTAAAATCTGTCTGGGGTACAAAAGATTGGCAAGTGCAGGGTATAGAAGCTTTGTTTAGAGCCTGCTTCATCCCACAGCAAATAATGATTTTGAATGGCACTGTCCAACAAACGTCTTGCCTTGGGTTAGCCAAGATCAAAGACATGAACACATCGTCCATACCTACACCTGCAAGTAATAGCACTACACAGGGGGAGGTCGACGTACATACAATTTTACAAAACAACAGATCAGATCCTGAATGTGAAAAATGGTTGCTCTGGCCAACAGACACAAACATCTGTCAAGAAAGAGTCCTGAACAGAATACAGGGTTTTACAATCAATAGGCTAGACCCACATTATGTTCAAAGACAGCATCCAGGGGTAGTAACAACATACAGTGTAGGAAAATTATGCCTTGCTTGGCTACAGAAATCTACACTAGAGGATGTGAAACAACACTTTACTTAAAGAAGGTGCAGACCTTAGGGATTTCTTGCTAGGCCCAAGAAAACCGCATCAGAAACGTTTCATATATGCCGGCATCTATGCTGCTTATAATGAAATATGGAAGGTTGCTCAAGCAGACGCCGCAGAAAGAATACAAGAAATTGATCGTATTAATTTAGAGAAATCTCTCGCTGTGGTCGACAATGGGTTAACGACTCTGTCATCCAGGATATATTCACTGGGCAACATTGTATCCTCTGCTATAGACATTGTGGAACAAGATTTGGTCCTGCTGTGACAAGGCCAGTCTCAATTACGTTCTATTCTGTTATTAGGCTGGACGCTACAAAACTTGTGTGCAGGCTATGTCCCTTGGCGTTTCATCAACACGCTGTCTCTGTTTTCAGAATACAATCTCACTGATAAACAGATCGAACTGGCACAAAGGGGAGCAAAGTATACAGTGCTGAGCATTGAAAAACTGGAAAAATTGCCATTTACAGTAGCAGAAAAACCAGCTACAGAATGGATCATTCATGGCAAAATAACTCTGCCTGTTACAACTTTCCACTTTCAGTATTGCCTCAAACAAATGCAAGGAGGCAAATATGAAATGTTGGGTAAAGAATACATCAAGACATCCTGGGATTTACCTTACACACACAGATGTTGGAGTGGGGGGCGTGAAGTGTTTCTTAGCAGTACACACTGTGAAAATGCACTGAGCAGTTCACTCATATGTCGGGATATTAGTTTACACGGGGCCTGTAGCAGTTCTACTGCAAATTTATCCTGCCACCTGCAAGGTTCACCAGCCACTGCGAATAATCCAACATTTGGGCAACTTTCAAATGGGAGTTACCTCATGTGGAATGATCAGAGCTGTTGTGGCATGTTGCCTGGCATCCCCTATCTGTTAACGGTTGGCTCCAGGGTCACTTGCTGTATGCAAGTTTTGTTCCCCCAAATAGACACAGTCAGGGAGTCGCCTTTATGGCCTTCACTGAACATCTCTTCTATACGAATTGATACTTTAAGCAGAATGAAAGCCATTCTTTTACAACAAACAGTGCCTTTGACCTCGGCCAAAGAAGCCTATGATCTACAAATTGCAAGGACTTCGGCTGAGATACAGGCTCTGTTACGTACAAACTGCCCTACACATTTCACAGAAATGTTGGGATGTATCTTAAATATGTCTGATATAAGCGGTATTGTGCATGTATTTAAGACCATATGTTCAGGACTGTTAACACTTTTTCAAGCAGTCCTCGGAATCATTCAAAACTTCGTGCACTCGGTGTTTGGTGGTCTGCCGCAAATTCTAGCACTCGTTGCAGGAATCCTGTTTTTATTCCTACTACTACGCTATGGCAAGCCAATCCACCAGCGTCAATCCCAGCAGCTTGGAGAAAGCTCTTCTGGAAATGAAGTGTCGTGAGCGCATAGTACAACTTTTGGGCTTACCTCATCTACGTGAATTAAATACCACATGGTTTCTGCCATTCAGACCAATCTGGCAATATTGCATCTTACCTGTTCAACGCTGCCTGCTTTGCGGTGAAGAATGCATGCTAGACATCTGTCTAACATTCCCATCAGGCATGCCAATGGATATCGATACTCTGCTGGACCCGATAACGGCTCATGCTCTGTGTTGTCCCCAGAGGCTACCAATCCTGATGACGGCATTCGTTGAGAACTCACAGACGCAACATGCTACTGCTGAGGTACGAGATGGATCAACCGGCACACAGGTAACATCGGAAATGAACATTGCTACTGGCGATGCTTCACATTTATGTGCAGTTAATCTTCTAAACGAGGTATTCCAACTATCACTGACATCGGTAGGCGATCTTTTGTCTAAGGATTTCATGTTTTCACCAGCTCCTTACACTGACTTTTGATTCGGCTCACAGTGTACCAGGAAAGCTACGAATTTGGCATTCATTTTTCAAAACAAAGACAAAACCTTGGAACTTTTTCATAAAATGTGTTTTCTTTTCTAAATTTGAATTTTTCTTTTTATGGCAAAGTAATATGCTTAAAGTAAAACTATTCATAGAGAACAGACTTCTTTGAACGCTTCCAGAGACACATTGTCACCTTTATTCACCACAATTTCATTTATGTACCATGACATAAAATGGCTTTGACCTTTTCTTGGGTAATCAGGAGCCATTTCATCATATGTGTATATATTTCTGTTCATTCACTTAGCATTCACTGTAAACATATACTTAGAATGAAACATTGCTTTAATATGTACAGCACCTTTGTATTTTATGTCTAGCAAAAACGTTTTTACCATAAACTTATTTTAGTATGCTTTTACAAAATGCTTTTAGCAACATGCGGTACTCAGTTTTAAATGTTTAGCATTTAGTATTATCGTTCATTCAAAAGCGGAATGGGTGTTGAGTTTCGATTTAGATGTCCGTAAATAGGTTTTCCTAAATCATGTCCTTATATAGGCACAATTCGCATTGCCATTATTTAGGCATAGAATCCCAGTTCTTATTTAGGCATTAGCGATGCTATCCAAATACAGGCATGGTCACCTACATCCGTCCATCTCAACGTCACAACGAGTTCTTGGAAACCAGACCCTTAAGCCATTGGGACTTTCCCTTGCTAGGATTATTGATTTCTCCAAGAACTCATCTATTATGCATGAACTACTATTCCTTAGGGGTTCATTCATGACGTCTACCTCTGCCCGACTTTACGTCAATGCTAACATTCCTAGGCACCTTCCAGGTATAAATATACCTTCCCTTACCATGGCAAACCACGGCTCGGCTGCACAGCTCAATACGGCTCGCCACGGCAAGTTCGGAAGAATTCAAGTCCCCGCCTGACGCACTGACCATACGCTGTCATCCCTGCTCGCAGAGAATCCAGCTTCCAGTGTTCTGACTCCCTTCGCGGGGTGTTAGAGTTTGAGACCCGAAAAGAGATTCCCACCTTTCTCATTCTAAGGTATGGAGCTGACTAGAACCTAAAGGGATTCTTGGCATATGCAAAACTATAGCTTACCACACTATAGAATACAGCACCTACTTCTTACCTTGTACTACACTTAGGTTAGATACACTGGGGTAGAACTATTTAGAAGCATCAAACGAGTATCCACTTTTTAGCCCATGTTATTTATTTATGCGTATATGAATATATGTCATAGCTAGAAGACAATGCCGTTTCAGTATTATTTCTTCTTACTGCTTACGCTGTACGTATTATATCTCACATACTGTCTTGCGATTGTAACAGCTCTTATCTCTTACACGAGAAACAAGACTGTTCAATAAATCATTTTATTGAAACGCCCGACTATCTATTTCTGTGTAACTCTGAAGAAACTAAGCATGCATGATTGACTGAGTGAAACTGTTATCTGTTGTTTCCACGATTCTGAGACATGTTCAGATTCTAAGAGAAACAAAGTTGTCATGTTTATGCGGTTGCCAGAAACTACTCCCTTCTTGTTAATTCAAGGAGTTTCTAGTGGCCTCTGAGTTAGCTGGCACACAAAGTAATTAAGTTTAATGTACTTGATAGAGGCATACTGACCTCAGTCCTATGCCACAACTATAGTGTATATTATTCCAACGCACAGGGCCCATAAGGGAAATAGGAACTACACTACACCTGAATACTATGGGGCACCGGAGACTATGTTATCTATTTCAAGAAAGGCACTAAAAATAGAGTGTCTGACCTATTTAGAGAACAAGAGATGGAACAAAGAAAGAGAAAAAATAACTGTTAAGGATAATCAAATGATGCTAACTTGTTCAGGTATACAGCCCTACTTGATACAGGTACAGGGAATCTTTGACCGTATGCTTTTGACTCGCTTTCATCTTGGGATATTACATAGCATGATTACTTTTCCAGAAGCTAATGATTGGTCATGAAATATACTTCCTTGTCCGTGTGATAACACCTCAAACCAATCCATGATACATACCATCTTATTCTGTAAATGTTATACATTACCTAGGAAAAGGTTTTTAATTCCAATTTTAAAAAGCCTGGGTTTAATACAATGCAGAATTGCTTTCTTGAAGTTACAATCTCTGGAAAATGAAATGATTATGGCGGCTGTATCCTTATTTTTAAAAAGTGTTATTAGGTCCAGGAATACTATGTAAAGACGAAAGCTATGATACCCTGTCTGTTTGTTATGCAACGAATTGTTTGTACAAGGTAAATAACAAGAAACACAAGAAATGAATATACTTTTTTTTTATTGTGCTTTTATGATTTTTATTTAAAAAAATCGAATATATTTATTATTTGAAGTTTGAAGAATGGATGAGTAGCGGGAATTTGGGAAAGGTGACAGCTAAACACACACAACATTCATCAAGTAGATGAGCCCATTATATCTTTTGTGTAGGGAAGAGGACAGTTCAGTTACCAAAAGCAAACCGCCCTTCAGCTCCCAAACTCCCAATGTATCTAATCAATGTTACCTATGGCTTTAAAAATATAAAATAGGGAGGACCCCAACAGTTCATAAAATAATTATCGTTAGTTTATGAAAAGAAAACGTATACTGTATGCAAATGGATGGTGCATCTGCATTCGTCTAGCATTGTCCGTCTTGTGTCCAGGGTTGAACCACAAAGCTAGAGTACTACAGAGCAATCTTCTTAAAGATGAGATGGTCTGTGGAGTGCAAAAATAAAATGCCAGTCTTGGAGAGTAAAGGTAAGCATGATGGTGCCTGAGGAGCAAGAAAGCATAGGCTGGTGGAGTGGTGTGGTGTGTGCCATTAACCAAGAAGAGAGAAGAACTAATCTCATACCAACAATCACAGACAGCTAATTTCAGGTACCCGGCTGATCAGTCTAACAATAACAAGGTGTTGCTGTGTGCAGTAAAGCAGACCACAGGTTGATCACTTAAGAGTTTGCCATATGAGCCACTACTCTGGATTTCCCTAACCAACCCACCACATAGATAGGCCCCTTTGAGTCCTTTTGGATCAAAGTAAGCCTTTTTCAGCCAAAGGTAGAGATTATATTTTTTTTTTGGGCGGGAAACTGATGCTGGTGGTGACTCAGGTTCACTCGGATCTAGAGAAAATGCATCAAAATCGATGAAGTATCCAGATGCTGTTCGGTCTATCTTTGTCAGCTCAACAGGTTTAGTTGAACTGGCAGATAACTCGTTTAGAGGCATATTCACATAGACGTTGTTCTTAGGCCGAATTGAGATTTGTGTCTTATTTGTGTTTTGTTGCTGTCAACAGGCACGAGTTCCATTCCAGTGTTGGTAACTCCATTACTTCATATAGTAGACTCTTCAAACGTCATCAGTCTCTCTGTCTGAACTTCCTGTATGGTAGCGAGAGGAGATCAACGGCTACCCAGGAGCCAACGCAGCCTGCTAATTAGTTTCGGCCACTTAGTGTGGTTTTATCAGATCAATGAAGACGGATCTCTTTTCTTTCTTGCCGGCAAGAGGCGGAAGAAGTACTGTTCTTCTTCCTTCCAGGACGGGTACAGGCGCTCTGTCAGATGGCCCAAAATATTTTTTGTCCACAATCTTTTCTTTGACCAGGTCGCCGATCTTCGGGACCCAGGCAGGTCTTACCGGAACAGCTTTCACTTCCCCAGTGGTGGTTTGTCTTACTTGGACATTGCTTTGTAATGCTCAGAATTCATTGAGTTCCTGTAAAACAGCCAAACGATCATTGATGTCAAATGCTTTTTCATCCACCACTGTGCTGCCACAATAGAGGTTGGGTACCCACGTTCTAGTCCCAAACAGGACCTCATATGAAGTACGTCCTTGTTCTGCTTGGGTTTTCGGATCAGATAGAACCCGCTCAACAGAGCCTCTCTAACCCAAACCAGAACGTTACCCCCTCCCTAGGGCCTATTTACACCTAAATAACCACATATATGTACCACCTAAGGACAGGGAATTCCTACTATATATACCAAGACCTACAAGTCACAGCCTCGCGGTCCCCAACGGACCCAGGACTTCCTGCCCAGACGGCAGCCACAGCCTCGCGGTCCCAAACGGACCCAGGACTTCCTGCCCAGACGGCAGTCACAGCCTCGCGGTCCCAAACGGACCCAGGACTTCCTGCCCAGACGGCAGCCACAGCCTCGCGGTCCCAAACGGACCCAGGACTTCCTGCCCAGACGGCAGCCACAGCCTCGCGGTCCCAAACGGACCCAGGACTTCCTGCCCAGACGGCAGCCACAGCCTCGCGGTCCCAAACGGACCCAGGACTTCCTGCCCAGACGGCGGCCTTAGCACGAGTTCATCCTATAATTACCACGACATACAACAAGGGAATCAGTGTTACTATATATCAGATCACACAAAGACAGCTAGTTGAGCACAACTTGTTCCCCAGTTCGAGGGGCTCCTTTCTCCCTTATTCAGTTACCACCTACCTGATCAGGATTAACATCTGTTCATGTCAAGTCACAGCTGACTAGAAGAATAGGCTACCCTCTTATACAAGAACACGCAGTACATGTTGATTCACTATAATTACCAGGACATACAACAAGGGCACACAAAGACTGCTAGTTGAGCACAACCTGTTCCCCAGTTCGAGGGGCTCCTTTCTCCCTTACTCAGTTACCACCTACCTGATCAGGATTAACATCTGTTCATGTCAAGTCACAGCTGACTAGAAGAATAGGCTACCCTCTTATACAAGAACACGCAGTACATGTTGATTCACTATAATTACCAGGACATACAACAAGGGCACACAAAGACTGCTAGTTGAGCACAACCTGTTCCCCAGTTCGAGGGGCTCCTTTCTCCCTTACTCAGTTACCACCTACCTGATCAGGATTAACATCTGTTCATGTCAAGTCACAGCTGACTAGAAGAATAGGCTACCCTCTTATACAAGAACACGCAGTACATGTTGATTCACTATAATTACCAGGACATACCACAAGGGCACACAAAGACTGCTGGGTGAGCACAACCTGTTCCTCAGTTCGAGGGGCTCCTTTCTCCCTTATTCAGTTACCACCTACCTGCAAGTCACAGCTGACTAGAAGAATAGGTTACCCTCTTAAACAAGAACACGCAGCACATATTGATTCGCTACAAACTGAATACTTTATTTAGTTACTACATACACGCTCACAGAACATAATATATATCACATAACCTGCAAAGCTGCGAACTGAATACTTTATCTAGTTACTACATACACGCTCACAGAACATAATACATATCACATAACCTGCAAAGCTGCGAACTGAATACTTTATCTAGTTACTACATACACGCTCACAGAACATAATACATATCACATAACCTGCAAAGCAAAGTGGAAGATTAAGTTGTACACTCTAATAGTAAGGGGTTGACATCACCTTGGTCGTATGTAGCCTGCACTCAATGGTCATCTAGGTTCCCTTCTCGTCTGCGCCTCGGCTTCGCCTGGAAGTCACACCTCCGCAGTCACAGATCTACTCCCTTCTCTTTTCTCCGAGTCACTGGGACCTCTTCCTCATCGGCTACTCTCTTCTCTTTGGCTATTCTGTTAGAAGAATATCTGTCTCTCGGTTTTTCTCCACCTTCAAGTTTGTCAGCTGTCTTCCCTGGAATAAGTAGTAGCTTTCCTGCTAACGGCCAGGTGCCGCCTACGGACTAAAAGAAAAGTGCCAGTATCTGCCTCAAACTTTTACTAATATAGATGTGCATTTCCTCATGGAAAATTCCAGCCCGTAACCTGCCGCCCACCAAATTCTTGTACCTCCCCGTGCCAAGGACACGTTCCCAGCCGGCCGGCCTGATGTAGTGTCTTCGGCATGAAGAAAAATACAATCCTTCGATAAGGGCCGGCCTGAACCGGTTCTCTCCAAGCGAATAACACCTCCTAACTAAAACACTGCCTATGACCTAGAAACATCCCAAGCTGCCAGAGCAGGAGGAAAGATGGAGTCTCTCCCGTTTAAGGCCTACCAGGCCTGAATTCAGCACGGCTCCATGAAATACCCTCACTACAGAACAGATTACCCCTAATGCTAACGAATCTATCCCCTAGGATATGTATGCAAACCCTGATCTATGGGGAAGAACACAGGATCATGTCGGAGTGCCTAATAAATAGGCTCTATACACTACTCTAACCCTTAGACTTGAATGAAAAGAGACTGAAGTCACATTAATAGCAGTACATTTCACCCTTGACTTCAGTCTATTATACATAACACAGGATCATGTCGAAGTGCCTAATAAATAGGCTCTATACACTACTCTAACCCTTAGACTTGAATGGAAAGAGACTGAAGTCACCTAAATCACCCTTCAACACAATAAGACCGGAAAAATCGAGCAGTACATTTCACCCTTGACTTCAGTCTATTATACATTCATTAAACAGAACTAACATCGGTGGAAGAATAATATGAAACAAAACTAACTGATCTATTTCTAGTACCAAGTGTGCAGAATTGAAGTAGTGAAGGAATACACTGAATAAAGCAACAGATAGAAATCAAGATGCCGATAATAATCAGAATACCTAACAATCGTGTCCATGTTTAAGCAAAAGACAATCAATGGCCGCTCGATGTTGAAAAATGGCCCTACGTTCACCCTGGGCGTCCAATAGCATGTCAGACAGGACTGTAGAAGTATTATTAATGGATTTCACCATCCAGCAGGCCATTTTCCCAATAGATTTGGCATTATAGACTGCCAAAGCAGGAACACCAATAATTCTCATCCACACAACTTACAAGCACCACTGTGCACACAAAAAGTTTGAAGCAAGGTAGAGTCAAAAGGCAGAATCACATTAGACCACGTCAAAGCCAATAGGTCAAAATCATAATTCACCTAACCCAAATAACATTATACGCTAAATCCCTCAGTATACAACATTGAGCACATGTGTGCACCACCACCCACAAGACTGCACCTCAACATACCATACATTCTATTCTTGGAAAGACTATTCCACTAAAAGGCAGAACACACTTAAGTCAGTACAGAATGGTGGTGGTTGAGGGCCACCATAGGGTGTCAGACCACAAAAGTGGCTGATTCACTACATAGCACCCCATGACCCTTGATCATCACCATTCACATATGTCAAAAACAAAATCTAGCAAATAGCAACTGTATTACATAACTGAAAAGCAAAACTATCATTAAAGTACTGCATATCTCAATTGAAAGCAAAACCATTTAAAAACCACATGTCTAAATTAAAAGTCACAACTACTAAAAAGCACATGTTGAAACAGCAACTCATGTGTTGAAGTGGCTACACAAAAATACATAATTCAAAACAAATCATGACTAAAAAGCAACTATGATCGAAATGCTCCACTGCAAACCTGAAAAACTCATCAAAGGTATATGATAATCACTTTAGAGCAAATAAAGTCTGCATTCTCTAAACACATGTAGTAGCAATAACTCAGGTGCATCTAGAAATAGCTCATAGATATCTGGATACATGTCGAATGGATACACAAAATAAATGAATCAAGCTTTTGAATGCTCCTAATGCCTCTAATGGTTAAACTGGAAACTCCACCACCAAACTCATATATTGTAGCAACAGCTACAGGTTATTACTGTTCACTAACGTAGAAAATATCTACTCTGATCGCTGCAAAGCGTCTCTATTCGTCTCCATCCCTAAAAACAAAAACAGTCCTTCAGTGTGAAAAAACACACAGCCGTCTTCCATCGCATCTGAACTTCACGTTGATAAAACAGTTCTGGCAAGGCACATCCTGTAATTCCCTCTTTTGTCGTTTGTTTTCACCGTCACACGAGCAGTCACCTTGTGTGAAAGGCACACAGCCTTCATGCATATAAAGTTGGCCTCACGTGAAGGAAACAGTTCCACACTTTGCTGATCCCATGTTGCTTGGAAAGAAGCACTCCATCATGCTCTCTTGTATATATCAGCAGCTGTATCTCCTTGACAAGGGAGGACCCCATCCAGGCTGGATAGCCACAGGCATCAGCCGCCACCGTCTCGTCTGGTCATCACTCCAGGCTTGGGGGGGGAGGGAAGGGAAGGGGGAGGGGGGGAGAGGGAGGGCCCCACTCACACGGGAGAAGGGAGTCCCACTCACACGCGGAGAACTGTGCGAATCTGAAAAAGAAACAAGCATCACTCTTCTTGCAAAAAACATTTTTCAAAAGTACACTTCTTCCGTCTTGCATTTCTAAAAATACAATATTTTAATTTCTGTCTACATAGGTCTCCTCCAGCTCTGGGGAATTGTGTAAGAATACTACTAACGCTTTAGCCTCTGAAGTCTTGATAAAATCCCTCTTTTTCTATACGCAGCAAGAAGGGCTGGGGCAGTCTCCTTCTCTCACTTCTCTCACTGCACCCCTCACAGATGCTGCCCCCCTTCACAAATCTCTGCGGACACTAAATGGCCCCTTGCCAAACATAACAAGCAGAGACTTCTCCGGCTGTCTGTAGCTCGCACCTTATCGCCTTCAAGGTCGGAGTGATCTGCACTCCTGCCAACTTTCGTGGACTATCTGTGACTCTCCTCATGGGGGGGGGGGGCAGCGCCTTTGCAAGCCTCCCAGGCATCTATCTCCATGAAGCTGTCCCTGCCTACTGAGGAGAGGAGCTGAGATGGGATGACCCCTCCCGTAGGAATTCCTTCTCGGACTTCACAGAAAGCCTAAGCTCTGCTCAGCGTTGCTGGATGATCTCACTGCATGTCTGAGAGGAAAAACAGCTTCAACCACTCCTTACCTCCAGCAAGACTTCACATTCTTTAATCTGAAAATGCTCTCCCATCCTGTCCAACCAATTCTAGCAAATTCTTAACTGACATTAGTCTATCACCCCATGAGAAAAAAAACTAAACTGCTCTTGACATATCAAAAAGAAAAAAGCATTGGCAATATCAAAAGGCACATATCAAGTCCCATGCTACTTCTGTAACAATATCTGGGACAGCATCAGTCAAAGAAGGTATATTAGCACACAGGCTACACAATTAGGGTTACCACTTCAGTCTGTCAAGCCCTTCATGATCTCCCTGATCCCTTCACGCCCATCAGGCATTCCGTACTGTTTCAAATTAATTTCCTTCGTAACATAGGGCACCTTCACTGGGAAATCGTGTGTTTCAAACTCCACTCCAGGACTGTCGATCAAATCCTGTGCAAACTGTATTTCTGTCTGTACATGCCACTTAATAACCCGTGCAATCTCCCAGAGGCAAACCACATTGACTCTAACTCTGTTCTGTCCAGTATTTGTTGGTGCGCAAAAGCACAACATGTGTCCAGCATCTGAATTTAAAAGTGACCTATTATTTCCCTGCACTTACCTGTAACTAAAAAAGGGCACATTGTTGCAATTCTCTTTCAAAGCAAAATGTATCATTCACTGTCATGTCTAATTTATGTCCGCAACCGGTGATCGTGAAGCCTAAAACATTAGTCTGTTTACTTTCATGCACATTCCTGTTTGGCTGAGAAAGCTCCTCAGAAGAATTAATTAAAACCGTCTGTGTAGCTCGTAGCCAGACTGCATTCTCTGTTACATTTATCACATCTGAATCATTCGGGCATGGCAAAGTAAACAACTTCACAGCCTGGTACACGTTTAATTCTGTCTTCAAAGATATATTTTCAAACTGGGCATCAACTAGCTCTGTTTTCAACTCACTACGTTCTTTTTGCAAATGCCCACATGTTTGATGCATATTAATCAACACATTTAAAATAACACCGCTGTCTCTGTCTAAAATGTCATTAATCTCCTGCTGATTAACACCCTTCATTGCAACTCCGGAGTCTGGAATCTCAAGGGAGTCCCACGTTTCAGAGGTAAGCTCTGATATCTTACATTCACTTCGCAACTGAAAACATTAGATATGCATTCCTTAACCAACACTTGAAAGGGATCCAGCCCTGTCTGCCTCACGTAGCAAGCTATTTATAAGCACTTTTTACAAAACACGCTTAAACACACACACATACCAATTCTAACTCAGCACAATTAGCTCACTTCACGAGCCAGCACATCATATGGTCTACCCCCATGCAAATAAATCAATTGATATCTAAGAGTCTGCTTTCAATTTCTCAGCCCACTCACGGGCTAAGGCTTCATAAGGCGTTGAATCCCATCCGGGAATATCAACGGGCAACTTAAAAGAAGATGTAGAATTTCTAGAAAACATCGTGAAAAAGAAAGAAGAAGAAAGGGTAGACACACAAGTATATCACAAAGAATATACAAACAAAACTACGCACACGCCGAAAGCAAACACAATACAACACAACGCACACAGAATACGTAAACGGTTCGTGACGCCAAATGTTCTGCTTGGGTTTTCGGATCAGATAGAACCCGCTCAACAGAGCCTCTCTAACCCAAACCAGAACGTTACCCCCTCCCTAGGGCCTATTTACACCTAAATAACCACATATATGTACCACCTAAGGACAGGGAATTCCTACTATATATACCAAGACCTACAAGTCACAGCCTCGCGGTCCCAAACGGACCCATGACTTCCTGCCCAGACGGCAGCCACAGCCTCGCGGTCCCAAACGGACCCAGGACTTCCTGCCCAGACGGCAGTCACAGCCTCGCGGTCCCAAACGGACCCAGGACTTCCTGCCCAGACGGCAGCCACAGCCTCGCGGTCCCAAACGGACCCAGGACTTCCTGCCCAGACGGCAGCCACAGCCTCGCGGTCCCAAACGGACCCAGGACTTCCTGCCCAGACGGCAGCCACAGCCTCGCGGTCCCAAACGGACCCAGGACTTCCTGCCCAGACGGCAGCCACAGCCTCGCGGTCCCAAACGGACCCAGGACTTCCTGCCCAGACGGCAGCCACAGCCTCGCGGTCCCAAACGGACCCAGGACTTCCTGCCCAGACGGCAGCCTTAGCACGAGTTCATCCTATAATTACCACGACATACAACAAGGGAATCAGTGTTACTATATATCAGATCACACAAAGACAGCTAGTTGAGCACAACTTGTTCCCCAGTTCGAGGGGCTCCTTTCTCCCTTATTCAGTTACCACCTACCTGATCAGGATTAACATCTGTTCATGTCAAGTCACAGCTGACTAGAAGAATAGGCTACCCTCTTATACAAGAACACGCAGTACATGTTGATTCACTATAATTACCAGGACATACAACAAGGGCACACAAAGACTGCTAGTTGAGCACAACCTGTTCCCCAGTTCGAGGGGCTCCTTTCTCCCTTACTCAGTTACCACCTACCTGATCAGGATTAACATCTGTTCATGTCAAGTCACAGCTGACTAGAAGAATAGGCTACCCTCTTATACAAGAACACGCAGTACATGTTGATTCACTATAATTACCAGGACATACAACAAGGGCACACAAAGACTGCTAGTTGAGCACAACCTGTTCCCCAGTTCGAGGGGCTCCTTTCTCCCTTACTCAGTTACCACCTACCTGATCAGGATTAACATCTGTTCATGTCAAGTCACAGCTGACTAGAAGAATAGGCTACCCTCTTATACAAGAACACGCAGTACATGTTGATTCACTATAATTACCAGGACATACCACAAGGGCACACAAAGACTGCTGGGTGAGCACAACCTGTTCCCCAGTTCGAGGGGCTCCTTTCTCCCTTATTCAGTTACCACCTACCTGCAAGTCACAGCTGACTAGAAGAATAGGTTACCCTCTTATACAAGAACACGCAGCACATATTGATTCGCTACAAACTGAATACTTTATTTAGTTACTACATACACGCTCACAGAACATAATACATATCACATAACCTGTAAAGCTGCGAACTGAATACTTTATCTAGTTACTACATACACGCTCACAGAACATAATACATATCACATAACCTGCAAAGCTGCGAACTGAATACTTTATCTAGTTACTACATACACGCTCACAGAACATAATACATATCACATAACCTGCAAAGCAAAGTGGAAGATTAAGTTGTACACTCTAATAGTAAGGGGTTGACATCACCTTGGTCGTATGTAGCCTGCACTCAATGGTCATCTAGGTTCCCTTCTCGTCTGCGCCTCGGCTTCGCCTGGAAGTCACACCTCCGCAGTCACAGATCTACTCCCTTCTCTTTTCTCCGAGTCACTGGGACCTCTTCCTCATCGGCTACTCTCTTCTCTTTGGCTATTCTGTTAGAAGAATATCTGTCTCTCGGTTTTTCTCCACCTTCAAGTTTGTCAGCTGTCTTCCCTGGAATAAGAAGTAGCTTTCCTGCTAACGGCCAGGTGCCGCCTACGGACTAAAAGAAAAGTGCCAGTATCTGCCTCAAACTTTTACTAATATAGATGTGCATTTCCTCATGGAAAATTCCAGCCCGTAACCTGCCGCCCACCAAATTCTTGTACCTCCCCGTGCCAAGGACACGTTCCCAGCCGGCCGGCCTGATGTAGTGTCTTCGGCATGAATAAAAATACAATCCTTCGATAAGGGCCGGCCTGAACCGGTTCTCTCCAAGCGAATAACACCTCCTAACTAAAACACTGCCTATGACCTAGAAACATCCCAAGCTGCCAGAGCAGGAGGAAAGATGGAGTCTCTCCCGTTTAAGGCCTACCAGGCCTGAATTCAGCACGGCTCCATGAAATACCCTCACTACAGAACAGATTACCCCTAATGCTAACGAATCTATCCCCTAGGATATGTATGCAAACCCTGATCTATGGGGAAGAACACAGGATCATGTCGGAGTGCCTAATAAATAGGCTCTATACACTACTCTAACCCTTAGACTTGAATGAAAAGAGACTGAAGTCACATTAATAGCAGTACATTTCACCCTTGACTTCAGTCTATTATACATAACACAGGATCATGTCGAAGTGCCTAATAAATAGGCTCTATACACTACTCTAACCCTTAGACTTGAATGGAAAGAGACTGAAGTCACCTAAATCACCCTTCAACACAATAAGACCGGAAAAATCGAGCAGTACAGTCCTCCTAGGGAACTTCTTGGCATGTTATTAAGTGCCCTCTGGACCCCATATAAGTGATTGACCCAACTGCAGCCCTCGCTGTTAAGGACTGCTTTAAGTCCCGGTTATCCCTCTCCAAAATCGAATTTCTCCCGGGATGATACAGATAGGAGTACCGCAAGCCAGAGAGCTAAACACAGGGCCCCAGTCAGAATGTAATGTGCCAATTGCGTATGTCCCTATGAAGACTCGCAAATCCTTTATAACAGTTTGAGCACCAGTCGAACGCTGGGGCCAAAACCTACAGGAATCTAGAGCATGAATCCACTGCCACCAAGATGTACTAGTAAGCCCAGTCAGATTGTAAGGGGCTGCAGTGGTTCAAATAGACACATGTGAATGGTCTGTCTGATATCAGTAGTGGTGTCTGTGGCAGATGTGCTGCGGTGGAACCCTTCATCTGCTGACAGATGTCGCACTTAAGGACAAAGTCCTTGGCTGTTTGGTAAGACCTGACCACCAATAACATTGTTTCAGTAGTGAAACTGTTGCAGTAATACCTGTATATGCTGAACCCAGACCCTCGTGAGCAGCTAGAATTAAACCTAATCTGCGGTCCATGTTTGGTATTACTCTATCCCGCACTCCTGGAATTTGAACATACTATATGTTTTGTGCATCTAACTTGCAGGAGTACTTAAGTGGCAAACCTTCTGGCAAGGCTGAGCTGTTATTATGCGTCGCATTGACAGCTACCATTATCTGTTCGTCTATTCTCGTGCTAGAACGAGTGATTACAGCAACGGCAGCAGTACGCACTGCCGCCTTGGCGGCTTCATCAGCCAATGAATTACCTTCAATGTGCACGCCAACAAGTTGATTACTCAGCGTATGAATCACGTGAGCCCATGGCAAGCCTTTTTTCAGCTTAGCCACTTATTCCCAAAGCAACTTGTGCTTTATTGTGCAACATTTTGAATCCTTAAACCCATTCTGCCCCCAATAATGGAGGTATTCATTGTAAGACTGGACACAGTAAAATGAATCACGCACAATCAGTGTGGGGAATTCCCGATCTGTATTTTTTAGTGCCAGTATCAGGGCTTTTAGTTCTGCCAGCTGTGCTGTGCAATCTCCTAGAGACTGCGTCTGCGTATTGCTAGTACGGAACTTATCATCCCGCATACGTCCTTTTAAATCGCACAGGCAGCCCTGAATTGCTGTTTACTTCCTACGGCAGAAGGGCAGACCCGTCAGTGTAAACGATGTATTCATACTGATCTAGAGGCATTATTTCATTCTGGAGAGGATATTCTTGTTCTTACTGCAGGAATGCTTTTATTTTTAATGTGGAATCAAAATTTGTAGTCTACATATGTTGCAGTAATAGAATTAGCCATTGTATCCATCTTGGATGTAATGCTTTTGCGTTTGAAACGCTTGCTTTTGTAACAGCCTCTAAGGTTGGTACTGGAGTCCCAACGATTATTCGTTTTCCCTGAGCTAGTGCTCTTTCTCTGACTACAGCAGTCTGTACCGCTGTCAGTATATTTCCAGTCGAAGTAAAATGCATTTCAGCATTTGTGTACAAATGTGATTGTGTATGCAATGGGTACTGTTTCGCCTTCACTGAAGGTTACGTAAGTGTACCCAGATTGGCCCGCAATTACACTGATCACCAAATTTGTGGTGTTTACACGTGTGTGTAAGTGTTTGAAAGCTATCTTGTCAGCTTGTAAGGAACGTAGTATTTCTGTTTGTTCTGATATCCAATGTCGAACTGAGAAATCAGATCTAATTAAGTTGTAGAAAGGTTTTACTTTTTCAACGTAATCCAAAATGTATGTTCTGCCCAAATTTAGGAATCCTAAAATGGATTGTAGGTTTTTCAGAGTCTTTGGAGGTTGGAGCAGTACACATTTTTCCAACAAATTTGCTGATAGGCTTCTTCCTTCACTTGAGCGCTCATATCCTAAAAATAGGACAATGAGGTGGGCAATTTTGGATTTTTTAAAGTTAAATTTGTAACTTTCAGAGGCTAACCCCAGAATTACATTGTTCACCCTGTTCAAATGATCCAATCATTTATCGTCCGTCAGGTAAATATCATCTACATAGGACAATTCCTCCTCATCAAAATATTGGAATAACTCCGATACTCTTGTTGAGAACAACCCGGGGCTATTATTATACCCTTGGGGCTGTCTACAAAATTGGCGTTGAAAGCCTAGGGCTGAGAATGCTGTCAAATATCTGCTTTCAGGGTATATATTTTGGATATCTAGTGTTGTTTTGTATTTCTTCCGCACACTGTTATTCATTAATGTGGCACTGTGTGCATTTTGTAATGCAAATGTTTTTGTGCATGTGTTTAAATGCCTGTAGTCTAAAACTAGACGGTATGAATTTTCGGGTTTCATTACCGGAAACAAAATATTGCTCATGGAAGAGGTGCAATTCTCAATACACCTTGATATTCAAGTTGATTTAAGATCTCCCTGACTTGTTTCATCGCGTCATGTTTTATTGGGTACTGCCTCTGAGGTGTAGGAGTAGATTTTACTGGGATTTCATGGTGAGGTGACTCAGCATCCCACCATACATGATTGCGGTATAATGAAGGAGCTAGTGCTACCGCCCACCTCCTGAATGTTTTAGTGATTCTGGAACAAGGTCGGAGAAAGCTGGTAAAATTACTGTTTCTCCTTTTGGGCAGTCTATAACAAACTCAGGCGACCAATCTTTTTCATTCAAAAGAATATCCTATCCAAAAGTCAGGTTTTCCCAAAAAAGACCTTTCACTTTCCTGGATATATCCTCCTCCATTTGGAATGTTATTTCATATAACTGATGCAGGACACTTACCTTAGTATCAGGTGTTTCCACCGTGATATGCTCATTCAACGCCGCTGTCACCAGAAATTCCATCAAGTTCTGGCGAGCTATTGTTACTTATGCTGCACTGTCGAGCATCGTCAGAGACCATTCCCCGTTCCAAAGTTGAGTCCTCAGTAGCCTGGGCATTTCATATTTTAAGGCAACTTTCTTCTTTTTGAATTGAGGTTTGCTTTCGCGTTTATCTTCTTTTTTGATATTATAGTCTGAAGTGGGATGTCTATCTCTTGGCTGTGCTTCTGATCTGCGTTCTGACCGGCATTCCCTCTCTGATTTTTTGATGAACCCTTAAAGGAACATGAGGAATGTGTATCAGTATCCTGATACCAGTCAAGTTTCTTAATATTATCACAATTTCTAAGGTTATATTTCCTGTCAGAGGGTTCCTGTTGAGGAGACCCACCCCGTGATTGTGGTGTATTCTGCTTGTTTTTTGATTTTTTATTATCCCATTTCTTTTTAGGAAAGTCAGGTGCTTGCTTGGAGTTATCCATTTCAGGATTACCCATTAATTGTGGTTTCAGAGGTCTAGCTCCCAAATGATCTCTTCCCAGCGAAGTATAGGTCTCTTCGATAATTTTAGGCAACTCCCGCTCCTCTTGTGAGGGAGTGCATTCCCTCAGGGGTTGGTGTATAGAAACCATTGCCGCCTACCCTTTTATGTTTGCTAACATAATTGTAGATACCTGGGCAATATTGCCTATCAATTTCATCCATAAGTGAAGGGCAGGTTCTGTCCCATACTCATTCTGTATTTGTTTCAATACATCTGGTATGACTGCTATTGAGGGGGTACCATGAGTACTGGTGTAGATGGCAGCAAAGACTGTAGCACAAGTGGTACAATCCTCTATTTGAGGAGCTATCCCCATTGGAAAGCAGATCATCAATATTCTGTGTTTTTCTTGCAGGTCTGTGTGTGAAAACACTGGGCCAGATGTATGAAACCATTTTGCATTTGCAAACGGTGCAAATCACAAAATATGGCCGTTTGCAAAATGGCCATTCCCAATGTATGAAAGAGTTCGCATTCACAAAATAGGAAATCTCAAAAAGAGCGATTCCGTATTTTGCGATTACCAACTCTGCGAATCGCAAATTGCTAAATTGCAAATTCTGAATCGCAGACCAATGTGTGAACCATTCATGAATTGCGAATGACCCAAAATTTTTGCACGTGCAATTTACCACCTATTTCAATCAGGTGGTAACCAGGTGAAAACTATTTAAACAGGCCCAGAGGTCCTCAGAATGTTTCACAATGGCAGTGCTGTATGTCATAGAGAGGTGGATGAGGATTCATGCATCAGCACAGAGAAGTAGGAGGAGATAAGAACGCATTTTCAGAGTGCGCCTAACCCTGTTTCAGAGGAAGAAATCCACGACAAATACAGATTAGACTCTGCTACAATACTAGACCTGATAGCTGACCTGCATCCACTACTGCAGCATCAGACTTGCAGGACCAATGCCATTCCCACACATGTGCAGATCCTATGTTTACTGCACCTAATAGCTTCAGGGAGCTACCAGAAGGTGATAGCAGCAGCAGGAGGGGTGTCCCAAAGTACAGTCTCACGCTTTTTTAATGCCTTCTTGGATTCAATGGTCCAGAGGATACACCATTACATCAGATTCCGCACTACACAACAGGTTTTACAGCAGACCAAATTGGATTACTACCAGATAGCATAATTCCCACATGTTATCGGGTGAATAGATGGGACACATGTAGCCATTTGTCCCCCCTCAGGTAATAAGTACGTGTTCAGGAACAGGAAATCCTTTCGTTAAATCAACATCCCTGTCATATGTAATGCCAAACACATTATAACTGACATAGTGGCCACATTTCCTGGTAGTACGCACAATTCATTCATATTTCGACACAGTGGTATATACACACATCTCCTTGGGGGTGAATTTGGCGAAGGACACCTGCTAGATAAATGCATGTAACACTGTCTGATATACTATCTGGATATGTGAAACAGTACAGTGATTAATCTGTTGACTTTTATCCTGTAGGTGGCAGTGCATATGCTGTGCGCTCCTTCATTCTCACCCCATACCTGAATCCTGTAACTCGGAGTGAAAAGAAGTACAATGCTGCGCATAAGTCAATGCGAAATGTGATAGAGTGGACGTTCGACCTACTAAAGAGTAAGTTCCACTGCCTACACAAGAGTGGAGGGGCACTGCAATATAGGCCGGAGATATGTTGCAAAACTGTGGCCACTTGTGCGATGTTGCACAACCTTGCAACAAGTAATGGCATACCACTGGAGTTGACAGATTCTGAGTCAGATGAAGAGGATGAACCAAATCAACTTCGCATAGCAGCAGACGGTGCAAGGGCAGCACATGGCAGACAGAAAAGTGACGAAATTACGAGCAACTTTTTGTAGGTAAGTAATGATGACACAATGCACCTCATGACTGATTTACTATTGTGTTTTTATTCATGTTAGATTCAGATGAACTGTATGCACACAGTCGTCATCATCTTAAATGTTATGATTTTGCAGGAACAATATAGGATTCCTAATGACCATGCACAATATTCTGCACCAAGCATCACATGCAACAGGTTACCTCACTCACTGGCATGCCTTGGTCACATTGCTAACTACTTTTTACTGGAACGGTCAGTGTGTGCACAGGCCTCCCTTGATGAGGTCTTGGATGGCGTACCTTGCCTCGGACTCTGCTGTCTTGTCTCAGTCACTGGTGCAGTGATGCGTGGTGTAACCATCCAAACGGCCTATTAGGTGGTGAGTTTGTCTGCGTATGGAGGTATGCTCCCTCTGCATGGTGTCACAGAGCTCTCTAATGGCTTCTGTCATGTCCCTGAAGCTTTCAGCATTTGCCCTATGGCCCGCCGCCACTGTGTTGCTCAACTCTCTTATGCTGTCCTTATGCTGTCCTTCATGTCAACCATGTTGTAATTCAGACACACCAGCTGGCTTTGCATTGACCGCATGTGTTTCAATTGCAGGGGCTGTACCTTCACCAAGGTGCCCTCCAGCCCAGCAAAGACAGAGGATCCCTCTCCTTCCTCAGCAGCAATGTGTGCTCTTGCTCTATGTCTCCTGCGATTGGTGATGTGACGCTGCAAAGGGGATTGTTCACTTTGGATCTGTACCTGCTCATCTTGCCTTGACTGCAGCTCTTCCTGGTTGTCTTCACCTTCTAACTCAAATCCTGTAGTGGAGCCACAGTATACAGGTATGATCTTGGTGCAGGTGTTGTTGGCATTGTGGTGTCTGTCTCTTCTTACCCTGCCTGTTTCTGGATCTCCTCTGGTTCATCTGTTGCTGTGTCAATAGCCTATGGCACAAGGGTATCTGTGAATTCAACAGAACTTCTTCAGTATTGTGTGTATATTTG
Source organism: Triturus cristatus (assembly GCF_964204655.1). Taxonomy (NCBI): domain Eukaryota; kingdom Metazoa; phylum Chordata; class Amphibia; order Caudata; family Salamandridae; genus Triturus; species Triturus cristatus. The sequence continues at coordinate 668,597,706 of NC_140586.1, read as the reverse complement.
TTAAATAAATGAAAATTGATTTGATATACCAAGATATGGTGTGTTCATTGGTCACTTGCTAGTGGTTCTCCACTGCGCCTATGCTGATACAAATCATTGTTTTTCTATCTTGTGTGCTTGACGACATCTCCCATGATGAATTGCTGGGTGGTACCAAGAAGTGGACTACAGTGGGATTTTCCTAAATTATTTATCTCATTACTTGGAGTGCAAGTTTGTGGGTTATGTGGCAAGTGTATTTTAACATGCATCCTAACTTGGCTGGTGATGGATGCGGCTGAGCTGTCGATGTACGTAACACCACTGATGGACTCAGGCTAAAGAGTCGACTCCACCAAGTCCTCAAGAGGCGTGGACGCAGGCTGGGTTAATGGTCCTCCACCGTTTTTTTGGCATCCGCAAGCCTGCTTGCCACCTTCTCCTTTGCCCTTGACCGCAAGTCGCATCAGCGCTTGTGTAGATCTTCAATGGAGCACTGTGTGACCCCTACAGCATTGATTTTTGATTGCATGTCTAGCCACATTTTTCTTTTCTCAGGCCCTGGGACATGCAGAGATTTTTTCCAAAACAATGTTCATGGCTCTTGGCCATTTCCTCTATTAGGACCTCCAATTCTTTTTCACTGAGTTTGAGTTTCCTCTTGCGTCTTCCAGCCTCCTTTGCCTTCTCCTGTGATGCCATGCTGGGTACATGTGCCTGCTTCTGCACTCTGGATGTTCTCCTGTGTTGTGTACTCCTGCTCTCAGCCTCCTACACAGACTCAGGCACTCGGGAACATGATGGTATTGCTCATTTCCTGGTTGTGAGGTCATCATGCTGCATCGGATTAGAAGATTTGCAATTTTGAGATTCTTTATTTTGCTAATTCGTTATTTGAGAATCGCAAATTGGGAATCTGTATTTGCAAATGCAAATTTGACAGATTCTGTAATTTTTTGCAATTTTTTTTCCTGCGTTGCATTTTGCGATTATCAAATTGCGATTCTGAAAAAATCACAAAATGATTTTTTTATACATCTGGCCCACTCCCTCAAGCTGTGCTATTTTCTGTGCTATCCAGAATGGCATTTGCTCACTTTTAGTGGGCATTCTTCCCATGATCATGTTTGGTGTATGTGGGGTGATTTTAGTTGCAGTCCCTTTTAGTTGACCTGCTGAGGTAACCCTTATAGGTTGAAGTGTGAGTGTTCTCAAGTCAAAGTCAAAGTCAAAACAAGCTTTATTCGGTATATAAAAAATATCCATAAAAGCATCCTACATAATAAAACATTTCTTCATTTTAGGTTCCCCTTTTTCCCCCCCTCATAAGAAGATTTATTAAAAAAGGATACATATTTCATTTTTGATGTATAAACACCATATTAGTCAGTAACATTTCATGGGGTACATAGAGTAACAATGATCTTAAAAAGGTACTTGAAATAAAACCCAAACATTTGATCAACTAATCAGTCTCATAGACAAGTGTTTCCAAATATGAGAGCAGTTTCCTTCGCTTAATTGCTTTGGGCAGATTTACCATCGCAAGGGCACATTGGAAGGTTTGCACTCCAGTTGCCCATCTTAGGAAATGCTATCTGAAAATACAATGTTCGTAGCCTTAGTCTAGTCAGATAAAATCTGTGTTGGGTATTCCTAATAAATATAAGATAGGGTTGGGTGCCAAATGAAAAGGGACCTTCACAGTATAATCTGACAATAGATTTAGTACATAACCCTGCTTCCCTTTTTATCTTCCTAGACCCGAGGAGTCTCTTTTTAAGCTCCCCCTTACTACAATTCTCAATAATCAATGGGTCTTTAAAAACAGGATTCACGTTACACTCAATCAGAAGATCATGGATGTATTTTAACCATGGTATCTTCTTCGAGTAATGTAGACTAAGACAATCATATATTATTTCCTTGGTAAAATGGGTTTCTTCCTTCGTCCAAATACGATGCCACAAATTAATGGTGGATACACTAATCAAATCACTTAAAAAGGGAACATCTGTTTTTCTATGGACAATATAAGTAGCAGTGGAATTAGGGACTGATAACACCCTACGCAAAAATGTATTTTCCATTATTTGCAATATAGAGGTATCTGCCATTCCCCAGAGGGCACCACCATAGCATACCCCAGATACACATTTACTCCCATAAAGTTTTAAAATCTCTCTCACAGGCTTATTACCTATTTTTTGTGAGAATCTAAAAATAGCCTCACTTGTCCTTAAAAATTTCAACTTGCTTAGATTAATATGTGCATTCCAAGTGAGTGTTCACATAGAGAACTGTGTAGGATTTCTGTAAAGTTTTATTATTTCTTTGTGAAGTAGATGCAAGTTTGCTATTGGCAATGTGTCTACTTCTGGATGCGGTGTGTAAGCAGCTAGAACCGACCAAGTCGCTCCATCTCTGCTGAGCGGGCCGAGTCTTACTTTAAGTGTAGAATGGGGGAGGGTGCCTTTAAACCAATTGATATGCTCTAGGTAAGTGAACGGAACTTCTATGTCCTCGTATGCAGAGTATTCTTCAGGTGGATCATCTGGAGTGTAAGAATGAAATGCCCCTCCAGAATCTATGTACACAGCTACTCGATTTTACATCTCCCATAATCTGGGGGGGGGGACTTTAACATTACCATCGATCCAAAAACTGATAGATTTCCAGTTAGAAAAGGCATTTCTCTCCCAAAAATGAGGGAATGGCTGAGAATATCAATGAAAGATCTAGGACTTAGGGATATTTGGAGCCTTAAAGGGGATCAATCAATAAGGTTTACCTTTCAAAATAAAAGATTGGGCCACTCTTCTAGAATCGACTTCTTCCTTCTTGACAGTACTTTAGCTGCAAGGGTAGAAAAAGTGGAACATCTCCCGGCGCATCTTTCGGATCATTCAGCAGTTAAAATAGTTTTGAAATTAGAACAGTCACCCATTCATAGGAGATGGACGGTTGATAGATCCCTTTTTTTAGATCAATCCTTTATAAACCACCTAAAGTCAGAAACTACTCAGTTTTTTTATCAGAATAGTGAAGGAATGAGCAGTCAGGTAGTATGGGATACATACAAAGCAGTGATGAGGGGTATCATTAAGAGCTTCGCTGCCTTTAAAAACAAAACTGCGAGACAACTGCTAAACAGATTAGAAGGAGAAATAAAAGCGATTGACATACAGCTCCATAGGTCCAATTCAGATTCAACAACTAGATCTCTTAGTCAGGAGAGGAAAGATAAAGAAACATCCCTAAGAGATTCTTTGGAGGCAAGGGTAAAAGAAAAGTGGGAGACGAGTAAACTTGCCCATCACGAATATGGTGAAGGTTGTGGTAAACTACTCGCGTGGAAAATAAAATCGGACCAATCTAGAAATAAAATCAAAGAGCTTTTAGCAGGGAACTCCCCTGAAAAAATCTTAGATGAAACAAATATTAAGGAGGAATTTGGGCAATTCTTTGGGGGCCTCTACTCTGAAGACTGCTTTCCTACAAAAGCACAGATAGATAGGTATTTAGAGAATTTGAATCTTCCGAGTATCTCTTTAGCTCAGAGCATAGAATTAAATGACGAAATCTCCGAAGAAGAAGTTACTCAGGCATTAAAAGAACTTAAAAAAGCAAAAGCGGCAGGCCCTGACTCCATCCCAAACTAATTATATATAGCTCTTCAGGAAACCTTATCACCTTACTTAACATCCCTCTTTAATGATATCTTTCTGGAAAAAAAAAAACAACCAGCCTCATGGAATGAAGCAACAATAACACTAATCTTAAAACCAGATAAAAACCCAGCCAAATGTGAGTCCTACAGACCTATATCACTTTTAAATTGTGATTATAAAATCTATACACAGATTCTCACAAAGAGGTTGAGCAAATGTGCAGAGAATATCATTCATGAAGATCAAAAAGGCTTCATAAAAGGCAGGCAGCTACAAGACCTTACACATCAACTCATAGGAGCAATAGACATTTCAGTCCATCAAAAAGTGCCCCTTTCTGTTGTAACACTAGATGCGGCCAAAGCCTTTGACAGAGTCAACTGGGTCTTCCTACATGCCGTTTTAGAGAAATTTAAATTAGGGGTCAATTTCCTGGAGGCCATAAGAAACATCTATAGCTCCCCTTCAGCTAAACTCTTAGTGAATGATAGCCTATCCGAAAAAATCTTCATTAAAAGAGGCACCAGACAAGGCTGTCCGCTCTCTCCCTTACTTTTCAATCTATATATAGAACCCTTGCCCATTCCATCAGAAATAACTCAAGGATAAAGCCATTCTGCTACAAAAACTGGATTAAAAAGGTTGCATTGTATGCTGACGATCTAATGATTTTCACCAATAACTCCGCTGAAGCAATCCCTGAAATTGAGCAAATGATACAAGACTTTGGATACATTTCAGGCTATCAGATAAATCAAACAAAATCAGAAATCCTGGAGTGGAATACTAGAAGTAACTTGCAGCTGGTGAAATCAAAGATCAGATACCTTGGGTTGGATATAGTCAAGGATATTGATGTCTTGCCACAAATCAATTTTAACAGAGTCTTAACGGAAGTAAGGAAACTCTTGAAAACCTGGAGCGGGCTCCCCTTAACATTCTTAGGCAGATCTAACATCATCAAGATGGCTATTCTCCCAAAATTCACCTTTATTTTTAGTGCAATTCCCCTGGAATTCAATAAGTCTTCTATACTGAAACTACAGGGAGAACTAAACGGCTTTATATGGAATTCCAAATGCCCGAGAATAGCCTGGAAAAAACGAAGAAGAACAAAGATGCAAGGTGGCATAGCAAGTCCAGACATACTAGAGTATTGTAAGGCCTTTCAATTTAAATACACTAGGATACTCTTGCAAAACTACGAGGTATACCCACCACACCTACAAGCGATGGTAGACACTGGAGGACACTTCCTATTTAAATTTGGTCATCAAAAATTCTTTAAAAAGATCAAACTGAAAATTCTCCTGTCGGCAGCTAAGCTATGGCTGCAAATCAGAAAAACTATAAAGATCCCCTATTATAGTAAATATTCTCCAGTCTGGGACTCCCCCGGAACTCCGGACTGCCTCAAAGATCAATTGGCCTTACCGTTAAGGAGAGCAGGAATCCTGAACTGGGGGGAACTAATTCCAAATAGCACATTGATTGGTTGGGATCTGTTAACATCTATCACAGAAGCTCATCTATCAAAGTTTAAATACTACCAACTTTTAAGCTGGATAAATTCAATAACAGAACCACTTAAGGGTAATCAGCAACTGGAACTTAAGATGCTTGGAGTTGGTCTCCAGAAAAAAGAAGTCTCATTGTGGTACTGGTCTCTAATAACAGCTGGAGAAGAAAATGTTATGATTCCTGACTCGACCTGGGGAACCGCGCTGCCTACCACAGATCTTCAGGACATATGGAAAGTATCAATGGGGAAATGTTGGGGTATTATTCAGTCTGCCGCACTAAGGAGAAATCACATTTTCACCATTCATAGAGCCTACTGGACTCCAAAGAAACTTTCAAAGTTCCAAAGTCAACAACAAGTGAAACAATGTCCAAAATGCGGTGAAGATAAGGCAGATGATATACATATGTTCTGGCAGTGCCCTCAGCTCGAAGACTTCTGGCTAAAAGTTGGTAAGACACTGACGGACCTCCTTGGTCAACAAATAACTGTAAGTATGGAATTGGTAATCTTTGGGATCTATAAAACAGATGTAAATATAAGTAATTTAGGTTTAAGACAGGAGAATCTACTTTTTGTATTAATTCTTTTGGCACGTAGAGAAATATGTATTTACTGGGTTTGTACTACACCACCCAAACACTTGGATTGGTGGAAATCCGTTGGCAGAGTGAACAAATTAGATAGAAGTGGAAAGCCCAGGAAAAAATACAACTTTTGGGAAATATGGGAACATTTCTCTAATTTTTGTGACTAAAGTCCAATGATTTTAACCCAGGCAATACACTAAATAACTAAGGGTGGTTGGCTTCCTCCGTTGTGTCTAGGTGATAACCGGTTTCCAGCTGCAAGGAAAAACTCTCCGTTGAAAGAACTTTGAGTTGTCGGTCCAGGAAAGTTGAAATAGCAGCACTTGTCTCCAATATCAAAACCTGACACAATGTATTGCAAAATGAGGACTGTAAAAAAAAAAAAAAAAAAAAAAAGAAAAAAAAAGAATGAAATGTGGGTATGTTGGCTTCTGCACGTGGGAATCTAACCCAGGAGTAGAATCATCTCTGTTCTGTATGCCTCGTGTGCCTCAATCACGAAGGCTATCGTCCCACCTAGTGATGAGAGGCCAAAATCTCCTAATTTTATAGTAACAGCATTTCTGCAATTTTCTTATATGCTTCAAACTTTATTTCGGTCATTTTACGACCATAAAAGTGCAAATGCATACAATGCAGCGTTCGAAGACTAGGTTCATAGGAATAATACATTAAATGTGCCCCAATCAACCCAGAAAAGTGCAAGTGCATACAGTACAGATCTTCAATTTGAATACATGAAAAATAAATCCGCTCAGTACATTTCTAGAAACATTAATAAACATTGTATCAATCAGATAAAAAAGACAATCAGAATAGCAGCTAAAATGGATAAAAATAAGGATGGCCATCATAAAAGCCCCTTTTAGGTGCATTTGGTGTCCCACTAAAAATAATGCAGTTCTATAAACTTTAATACGACCGTTCATGTCGTAAGGGTTATAAAAACGCCATTTTTAGTATATGAAACAGTGTAAAATAGTTGCATCGTCAAGAGCGTGTTACGGCAAATGCGTACAGCCAGGCCACACTAGTGTCATACTTAACCCAGTGAGCGTCATGCCGTCAGGAGAAAACTATCAATAGTGCACGTAAAAAATTAAATATACATAGTTAGCATTTTAAAAGGTGAAACATAGCACTCCAAACTTCCATTTTAGCGTGGAATTTCAATTAGACCCGACTTGCAAGCGCCCCTCCTGGAAGCATTATCAATAAGCTAAGAACAGTAAGATGCACATGCAAAGTATATAAAAAAGTCTTAGTTTAATATCTTGGGAGCCCAGCTACAGCTGCACGTAGGCCTCATATGGCTGAGAGCTGCCGCGTTCCTGTCAGGGACTTCCTTCTAATGAACCATGCATGGCTAAAGAACTTAGCCACACTGCAGGCAAAGAGCAGTCTTGGGTCCGATCTAAGGATGCGCAAGGCAACATGATGCTCCTGTGTGCCCAGTTGCAGGTAAATCAGTTTTAACCACTTTGCCCTAGGTATAAAGTATGCCTGGCAAACAAACATAACATGGGCGACACTTTCTGCAGGGGCCTTGCAGCACGGGCAATCCTTAGGCACTGGGTCGCATTTGCACCATTTAGCTGTGGTTTCGTTGACAGGAAGTGTGCCAAACCTAAAGTGGATGAATAGGAGCCTGTCCTGCGGGAACTGGATTATATGTAGAAAAGGCTCTAAATACCTTTCCTGCTAGTGAAGATAGAATTCTGCAGTCAGTCTTCCCAGGTTTGGGTTGCTGGATTCTTGCTGGTTCACCCAATTCCAGTAGAAGCGCTTGAGGTCTTCTTTCCTTAGTGGGTCTTGTTTGTCCCAATGAGCTCTGAGCCCTAAGGGTGTCACCAGTTTCTTGATGTTGGAAATCCAACCCACTTTACTACTTGTGTCTAGCCTGATGACCTCAGAAAGGGCTTCTGCATAAGGCAGTTCTCCTAAAGCGGGCCTAAAAATGCAAAGGTCATAGCCTTGCTACGTCACCTATAGATTGTCTGCCCATATCAAGCATAAGAGGAGTGAGGAGAAAATATTTTGGCAGTATCACTAATTCCCTAAGAGATTTGTGTTCTGATCTGCAGAGATCATTAGTCTTCTCAAATCTCCACAACTCGGCCCCATACAATGCTGTGCTCACAGCCTTTGCTTCATAAACCGGAGGGCTGGCGCAACCGGTCTGCTGTGCGATGAGCGGTGTTCCTTCCCAAGCGATCCCGTTACCTTTTTGTGGTTCATTAGCATCTTTGTGAGATGATTTCTCCAAGACATGCGATCTGCGAGGCGGATGCCAAGGTAATCAAAAGTGCTCACTCTTTCTAGAGGTTTTCCACCAAGCAGAGGACTGCCTCAAAACAATTTGGAGATGTTAAAGGCCATGAATTTTGTTGTAGTAGTGTTAATCACCAGCCCTTTTGTATCGCAGAAAAGTTGGAACTGATTCAAAAGACGTTGTAACCCCTTTGGGGTCTTTGACACCACCAAGGTGTCATCTGCGAACAAGAGGGTTGGTACCTTAACCCTCCCCAAACTCGGTGCATCTGCAGGCTGTTCAAGCACAATGTTTACCAATCCATTCACATAAAGTGCAAAAAGGGTAGGGGCCAGGACGAAGCCCTGTTGGACTCCCCTGCTCACAGGGACACGGTCAGTCAACTGTCCCTGCGTCTCCCACCTGATCTGCGCATAAGTATCTTTGTGCAACCTAATTATAAGGTCAAGGAGAAACAAAGGAATCCCCAAGTCTTTGAGCACTAACCATAGTTGCCTCCTTGGAACTAGGGCAAAGGCAGTCTTTAAGTTAATAAACGGTAAATAAAGACTGCCTTTGCTAATCACCACCTCTTTCCAGTAGATGGTCTGCGGCCAAAAAAACCTAGTCGGTAGTCCCCATCCTGGTCCTAAACCCGGCCTGAAACTGATAAAATAGCGTGGTTGTCTGCCCACTGCTGAATCCTCTGCAGCAAAACTCTACTAAACCCCTTCTGAAGGGCCTCAATCAGGCTTATAGGCCTACAATTTGAGGGGTTGTCTTTGACTCCCTTTTTATAAACTGGAACCACCTCTCCTCCTTTCCAAGACTCAGTGACTGGGGCACCTTTGGCTATTGCATTTGCCAAGAAAAGGATATAGCGGGCCCAGTTGGGGATATCAGATAAAAACAAATCGCCCGGTATACCATCTGGGCCTGCTGCCTTGGACGGCACTATTCTGTCCATAACGGCTTTAATTTCACCTAGGGTAAGAGCTTGTCGTCTGCATGGTATCCTACAAGCTCTATCGACTCCTCCAAGTGCAAGCCCTCCAAGACTGAATAGAGCTTCTGGAAATGATCATACCATACTTCAGCGGAGATAAAGTTGGGTGGTGAGGGCGCACCTGATTTACTACCCCAAGTGACTGGAGACCAAAATAGGTTACTGTCCTTTGCCACATTTGCTTCCCTCAGTTGCTGCCATCGAGATTCATCCCATGCTAACTTTTCCGCGCGCAATGTGGGCTTTTAGCGTTTCCTGGCAATTCATATCAAAGGGCAATTTTTAGCATTAATTGCTGCCAGAGTGGATCGCTCATATCGGCAGTCCTTAGTGTACCATGAGTAAACCCCTTTTGGTTGCTTATTAGGCTTGGGATCCGGCCCAGGTACTATAATGTGGGCATTGATTCGGTCAAAGGTACAGCAATGGACCGCGGTTGCATCACCCAGGTCACTTTCGCTGGCAACCGCGCACTCAAGTTCCCATGTACCTACTGCCAAGTCTTGTCGTATGGCTAAGATCTTTTCTCCTTGCAGTGTCACATTCTGCCATTTTAGTAATCCCTTGTTATTCGTAGGCAAAACGTCCCTGTTAAGTGTTGGGGCTAAGGAGGTCGTGGAGTAATAAGGGGCTTCCCACAAGGGGTTCATAGATAAACAGAGAGGGTTATGTTTGGTCTCTGTGGTATTGCTGACACTCATGTCGACTAAATCTCCCCATAGCCTTACATCTAAGAGAATATAATTGATACAAGAGGGGCAGCTAACTCTATTGTATGTATTGGCACCCTACCTATCTGAAGGAGTTCTGCCATTTACTACCCTTAGCCTGAACTCCACCCTTAAAGCATTAAGGTGAAGTGCTGTCTGTGTCCATTTTTTAACTGGTGCTAAGAGTAAAGAAGGGACAGCCCATTTATCATTGACGGCCTCAGTGCCCAACAGGTCTTCTTTGACGAGTGGCTCAAAAGTGCTGTTTGAATCTTACTCTAGAATGGGGTGAACATCTAGCTAGACTTTCCTCCAGCAAGGTGATAGTGGGCAAAATCCTACCGCCCTTGGTCCCTCTTGCATAGATACTAAACAAGTCAATTTGAGCTCCCCCCCGGGGCCCCTGATTCCTAGTCCCAAAATGTCCGGACTTGAGCTTGGATGGAGTGTAATCCGGCAACCCAAAGTGACGCTCACCCGAATGATCAGACCCCCAGATGGGCGCCCTCTCCCTATTGTCGTTGCAGGGGGGAAAAGCACGTAAAACCTCACTTGAACAGGGGCCCGGGCTCCATGTCTCCTGGAAAATACAGATATTGTAGCTCTCAACTAAGTTGTGCCAGTGCAGAAGAGCCATTTTGCTGTTTAACCTAGCCATGTTCCAAGAAATCACCCTAAATTGGCGGCGGAGGGCTGGAATGGGGGACTGAGCAGCATTTGGGTTAACGTGACGACGACAATGGCCAGGGGAGACCTGGGATGGAACCTGGGTGCTATATCTTGCGCATTGCTCTAAATCTGCCGTTCTACTGCTGCTGATTGAGGTGTAATAAATGCCTAATTCTACTAAAGATCTCTCATCCATTAGATGAGGTACCAACTGATAATTCACAACAACTGGCCAATTATCTATGCAAAGGGGTAAAGGGGAGCAAGGCCCGGAGGGCTGATAAGGTTCCTTTGCAAGTCAATCGTTGGCTTCTAAACTGGAGAAGCTAGCTGTCTGAAAAGATGGTTGAATGCCTGGGAGCATGCTATATTCGACAGGTATGAAGCGCTTAAACTGGATTGAAGACGTGTCAGGGGAGCAGGTTCGGAATTCAAGGGCAAGGAGGTTTTTAACTAGATCTGTCCCTTTCAGGTTACGCTTTATGCAGTCAAATGGCTGATCGGAAGAGAAACACCTACATGCCCTGATAATATCGTCACGAATCACAGAGTGGCATCCCCTGACATGACGAATCCAATGTATCGCTTTATTAATCAAAGATTCTTCCCCCTCATAGCCTTTCCCCTTGGCAAGCTTTGGTACATTTACCATATACATTTTCTGCGTGACTGGTGGATGAGGAATAGGTGATTGAGGCCGGGCATAACATAGCGATGGTGGGGCCTGAGATAGAAGTACGTTTTTAGTCCCTAGTCCACTAGAAGGATCATGAGCGGTCAGTGTCTTAGAGAAGTGGCTCGGTCGTTTAAATACAGTGTCATGCCAGCCTTCAGTATATGAGGCAATTGCTACATTGGATTATGTATGCCCATTGATAACCTGGTGCGGGTTACATTGATTGCCCAAGACCCGATGTGTGAGATTTTGACACAGATGCCACATGCAATTGGGAGGGAGGTGTTTTCCGCACAAGGGTCTCAACTAAGGTGGTAAGGCTCTTAATCATGGATCGCATGCTCCCTATTTCAGCCCTAAGTGCGCTAATAAGCTGGTGTGTGTTCTGGGATTCTAAGTAAGGTGCAGATGCGGTCACATTGGATTCTACAGATAACTGCTGGGGGCTATTTTCCTCAGGGCCTCCAGCAAGGTCCAAGAGGGGTGAAAACCTATTTGTGCAGAGGATGTTAGATTCCGACTGTGACTTAGGACTACTAGGGGTGCCTGAAGGGGTTACAGGGGGAGAATGAACCCTCACTACATGGATCAAAGCCTCGTGATTATGGCAGGGAATACTCTTAAGTGGAACCATCTTAAACATTGCTGGGACTGTGGGAGAGCAGGTGGGGGGTATTCCCTGGTGAGAGTTGGCGCGAGCATGTGCGTGACGGGGCAGCGGTCTCACCATCAAGGATGCCTTCACACTCACTAATCAGGCTGTCAATACGGTACATGTGTTCCAAAACACAGTTGTTCCTTAGGAAAGAGGACACAGTACCTTAATAATTAAGTGGCGACCTGAGGTGGGTTCACGTAAAGCCGAAAATTCAATGGGGATGACCCTGCCCTGCCTCTTCCTGGCAATGACGGGTAAGGACGGGCCCTCCCTTGGCCCGGGCTTGGCCCGTGCACGGCCTGCGTGCATCCTGCATCGTGGGAGTGACGACACGCTTAAGAGCGCTGGCCTGGTGCTCTCAGCCCCTCCTTCTGGGGCAATGGATCCTGGGACAAGGAGTCCCTCAGTGACTTTTGCGGCAAGGAGTCCCGCGTCGTAGGATTGATGACGCGCTGAAGACGCTGGCCTGGTGCTCTCAGCCCTTCCTTCTGGGGCAATGGATCCTGGTACAAGGAGTCCCTCAGTGGCGTTTGCGGCAAGGAGTCCCGTATCGCGGAAGTGACGACGCACTTAAGAGCGCTGGCCTGGTGCTCTCAGCCCCTCCTTCTGGGGCAATGGATCCTGGGACAAGGAGTCCCTCAGTGGCGTTTGCGACAAGGAGTCCCTAAGAGGACTTACATTCTTTTTTAGTAGTCCTCCTTCGTGTACCTTCTAATGTATTAGTCTGGTAAATTGATTTTGTCCTCAAACTCAGGCGGGTCATTCGGAGGATAAACACTGATCTAACTTGAGATGTGAGACCAATTGCCCCGTCATCCTCCATTGTTACAGGAGCACTACAATCCCTCTGGAATGAAGTGTTTGTTCATTTTAATCATCAGTAGTCTCTCCAAATTTTGAGACAAGAGATTGGTCTTTCTGACTGTGTTAACTATACCAGCTGCTGTGAAAATTTGTTCCGAAGAAACACTGGCTACCAGACATGCAATATACTTTATTGGAAACCTACTGAGCTCTGGCCACTGTGCTCTCTCGCCGTGATAATAGATCAATGGATTCCAGTTCAGGTACACCTTTGCTGGGTCATCCAGATAGTCTTGGGTCATCTGAATTGTCATTTGTGTGCTGCTGCTTGCTGTGCCTGCAACTCTGCACTTGACATAAGTCCCGCTGAATAAATCCGACCCATTGCAGGAGTTGGGTGTGAACTTAAAGCTCCTTTGGGTTTTGGAGAAGCTGGCGATGGTGCTGGCTGCTGCTGAAGAACCTGCAAGCCAACAGCACCACCCAGTGTAGAGGTTGAAGGCTGCAACTCAGAACTTCTGCCAGGCCTTGAATGTGTTGTTGTTTTTCATCTAGATCAGTCGCTTTACTGCAAACCAAGACTTGTAAAAAGGAATGAAAGTGTCCAGCACTTTATTGTACCATGGATCCAGTATTATGGCACAGATGTAGTCAGAAGATGCAATCGGTTTTTGCAGCCTTTGATTAGTGTTCAAGTGAAGGATTAAGCTATCCACCAAAGAAGCTGCTTCTTCATGGACACCTGTGAACATCTGTTCCACCTTTTTCAACTGTTACTACGACAGATATAACAATGGAATTGCTTGGCTCATGGTATTTTCTTCCTTGCTTACTTCTTGTATCATAATCTCAAAAAGAAGTAGCATTTGTATCAAGCACCTCAGTAGCCCCCTTTTATCAACCTCCATTGTCATAGCTTCGGCAGTTGCATCCCCGCTCTTTTAAATTACATAATTGTTGACAGATTTGTACTGCTCAAACAGGCATTCGAGCATTTAGTTGGCTGAGTTCCAACATGTTGGCACCTCCTGTATGAGGGCTTTCACAGGCAGTTTATTAGCACGCTGAACAATTCTCACCTGCTTCCGGGCTTTGAATGAATGAATGAAATGAGTGCATATTTTTGGGCAGGGGACCAGTATGTTTCTGACTCTTTTTTTGTTTTTTTAGAAGGTCCTGAATAATTAGATTGATGCAATGAACTTAAAACAGGACTCTGAGGTATTCACTGTCAGCCATGGCTTTCACTATATTACTGCCATTGTCAGTGGCAACAGATCCAAATATGAGACCTCAGGGTTGAAGCCATTTCTAGACCTTGGTATTAAAATCATCCAAGCTGTTGGCAGCTGTATGCAATTTATCCATGCTGAAACTCGCAACTGCTGCATGCAGCTGAATGCCCTGAAAAGCATCATTTGCAGTGAGACCAGCAGCTAGCCTTTGCCTAACTCTGTGGAAAGAGACCAAGTGTGCAGTGATATACATGTCATCTGTTGCTTGACTACTAGTCCACATGTCCGTCGCGAGGTGGATGAACTGAACTCCTTCATAGTGTTGCTAACCAATCGCATCACTTAATGATGCAGCGCTGGCCCAGCCACTCTGGCTCAATAGCTCCAGCTGGGAATATTCCGTTTTGGGAAGAAAGACTCCACAAATTCCTGGAAGCCCACTCCTTCTACAAAAGAAAAAGGGAGGAGGTCAAGTGCTAACATTTTTGCCAACTTCCCATTTTGGATAATATACTTTTTCATGGTTCTGGTGCAATGGTGATTCCTTGATAACCATAGCATTGATAGTAGATGTTTTTTCTTGTGGTAGCAGCAGATGGGAGTTGTTGTATCCCGCTTGTCTTTGCGCCATCCAGAGTATGCTGTAGGTGAGGATAGTATACTATGTGGAGGCTTATAAACTGCTCTGCGTGACGCTGCTGGTATCCTCGGCCTGACTGCCTTCTTCTATCACTTCAGCTGCTGGTTCTTGCTCACTACCAGCAGCTGTGCTTTTAAGGTGTTCTTCCCACATGATTGTCTGTTGTTTTTTCAAAGGGACAGCTGGCCTCCGGTACCGTAGTCTCCACCTGACCATGACAAACTTTCTTGTGGCAAATGGAGCATATTGCAATTTTTATCCTTATGAGGGCTAAGCATAAAGAACTCCCAAACTGGGGAGGAGAGCTTTCTTATGGTGCCAAAACCTGAAGAGCTGAAGGTAAAGCTAGATGGTTGTGTTGGTGTTATTCACCTTTTTGTAGGGTGTTCTGCGGTTGTGGTAGGGGTGGTGGTGGTAGCTGCAAGTTTCTGAGGTCTTGCAAATATGGGAATCAGCAGTGTTGCTGGAACTATGCTTCTGAGCAGGTTGAATAGAGGTGATCTGTACCCTCTGTGCCACTCTCCATACTCTGGCTTGTCATCATTTTCACCACCTTCTTCACTTGCAAGGCTTTCAGGAAGCTTCATTTTCCCTTGTCTCTCAGACTCAGCCAGGGTCCAGTCCATGTCCAGATGATCAGAAGGGGTGCTTGGGAAGATGGAAGAGTACTCTTTCTTCTCCTATCTGGAGATCGTGAAGCTGATGGGGAAGTGCAGTCTTCTCAGTGATATCTTGCTCAGCAAGAAATTCAAACTGCTGATCTGCTCAAATGGCCAGACGATCTGTTGCTGTTGTCCACTTTCCTGTAATGATGGGGTTTGTGGCTAAGACCATTCCATTTCAGATTCACTGCTCTTCATGACTGCAGTCACGGCAGCGTTGAGAAACATGCCCTTAGGTTTTGGTTGTGGTGGTACCGTTGATGCACGAGTCTCAGCCTCTTTCTGCCCAGAAGAGGCAGCAGCTGGTACATCACACTTCCAGAAAAAGGATGAGCGACTAATGCTAATGGTGGCAACCTGTGTCTCTCCTCTCCACTCGACTATTGGCAGGGTCCTCCATGTTTGGGGCCATCTCCTTAGGACTTAGCACTAGGAGCATAGGCACTTAGCACTGGAGTACTCAGGGGTCACTGTCAGCTGATTTCTTCAGGGAATTCTTTATCATGAGTAATGATAAAGCAAAGCAAAGCAATGAAAAAAGATCTGTGGACCGTGGGCAATCAGACGAATCTAGCCAATGTAACACAAGTGAAGTCATCATCATCCTCATCATCCCAAATGCTTAGCATTAGAGTTGTCAAAACATGCATCAACTATCATTTCACATGACAATAACATTGCACAGAAAATATTAATATGTGTCCCTCCAGAGCCATAGTAGGAGCACCATGGGGGGAGCAGGTAAACAGTACATTAAAAAAATGTGGGTACTCCACTAGGCCTAGGGCCCATGGGGACTCTATAGAAGGCAGGGAGATGCAGTAAAAATAAAAATCCATTATTTCACTGTTGGAGCCCCACCAGTCCCTAGGGCCCGTGGGCAATCTATGGGAGGCAGGCAAAAAAATAAAAAATAAAACATCAAATAATTGCTTATACCCCACCAGGCCCTAGGACCTAATGGGAACTCTATGGGAGACAGTGGGGGGTAGGCAAAATAAATTGAAAACAATATTAAATAAAAACAACACTGTATGTCAGTCACAAGCACAAATAAATATATCAGGACGAATTAAACAAATGAACATGAATGTCATAGGCCTCTTCTAGTGATGGTCCTATAAAATGGCTTTTAAAAGTGTTGAAAGGGATTGATGCACACACCGGCTGCACAAAATGGTGGAAGCTGGTTCATCCCTCATAGGCCACTGAAGAAAAAGGCATGGAAGACACAGTCAAAATAGCCATAAATCAGAAACACTAACTGACACCACAAAATGGTGGTCACCGTATGGCCAGCAAAGAAGGAGGCATGGAGAACAAAGACAAGATGGCCGTTGTGAACACACACACACAAATACATACACATACACTGGCTACACAAAATGGTCACCACCACGTGGCCAACAAAGAAGAGGCTTGGAGAACAAAGTAAACAGGGCAGCCACAGCAGTACACACACACTAGCAAAAAAAAATGCCTCACCAGGCCCTAGGTCCCCTGGGGACTCTACAGGAGGCAGGCACAAATTACAAAAAATACATAAAATATTTGCTGGTGCCCCAAACAAGCCATAGGGTCTATTGGGACTGCATGGGAGGTAGCAAATAAAACTATATCTATTAATTGCTGGTGACCCATCAGGGCCCATGGGGACTCTATGGGACGCAAGGAAAGGCATCCAAAAAAAAATCAAAATCAAAAGCATGATTAAAAAAACAGCAACACTGTACTACAATCAGCCACAAACACAAATAAATATATCACGAAAAAAGAAAAAAATGAATATAAATGTCATAGGGCTCTTCTATCAATGGTCATAATCAATGGCTTTTAAAAGTTGAATTAAGGAATTGACGCCCACACTGACTGCACAAAATGGTGGAAACTAGCTCATCCACCACATGGCCACTGAAGAAGAAAGCATGGAAAATAATGAGAAAATGGTCTCCAAAAAAAAAACACTAATTGGCTCAACAAAATGGAGGTCACCTCAAGACGAGCAAAGAAGGAGGCATAGAGAGTTAAAGACAAAATGGCCACCATGACCACAAACACACACACACAATTGCTACACAAAATGACCACTGCTGCATGGTCACCAAAGAAGAGGCATGGAAAACAAAGAACATATGGCAGCTTATCGCAAGCACACACACAGGCTACATAAAATGGCTGCAGCCACATAGCCAGCAAAGAAAGAGGCATGGAGGACAAAGAAGACAGTTGACCTGTAATGCCTGGAGCACCATCCCCCATCCCACTCAGATAAAACAGCTTGCAGTAGCATTGCAAGGAAAGGATTGCAAACATAATATCATCAACAGGCACATGCAGCAAAAAATAAAACAACCTACTTTTTGCATTTAATCCACAGCCATCCACAACCCCTAAATGTTTGTCAAAAGCATATAGCACAGCAGTGAGCATCTGAAATATACATGAAAAATACACCCAAGGACTAGAGCAGGGCAGACTAGACCCCAAACAGTAAAACAATATCACAGTAAAATAGTACACAAATCAGTATAAAAAAATTAAAAAAACATCAACGCAAGAAAATGGAGAGAAAGTATATTTAACCCTATGCATCCACATCAAAAAAGTGCAGTCATTTCCCCTTGAAAAAAAAATTAATCCTAAATGGGACCCCCTTAATACAGCCCCTCGTCCAGGCCACCCACCAACAAAGATACAAAATTAAACCAAAAACAAAAAAAGAAACAAATAGTACTGATGCATGCCCTTCATTACACAACAAACTTTTTTCCAATATTCTGCCTTGAACTTACTCGATTTTTCCCAGAAAGTTAAGATTCCAATGGTGTGAATACAGACAAAGACAGAAAGAGATGCTACCCCCAAAATTCAAATCAAAAGTGACCAAGGGCTGGACAAAGTAGAGTGATGAGTCTTCAGGACTGGTAGAGGAAGTTGCTACTGTATGTACAGTAGCCTCCCAGTCTCTACAGCACTTCTTTCCTGTTATAAAATAAAAGGCATGACAAAATATCCAAAAAGTCAGTTCGGGTGAAATGTCTATTCGAAAATGCATTTCAAGTTGATTTTTCGAGTATCTAGATCCTCTCCAGGTTAGGGGCTGAGTTAAAAGGGCCACTAATATATGCGGAGAGTTCATCGGCATAAAGTGATACATGCTCCTTTCATCCAGGGCCCCTTCTGAAACCTAACATTTTGGGTGCTGCTCTGATACTTTCTACCAATGGCTCTACAGCTAGTATGAAACACAATGAGGCGAGGGGGCAACCTTGCTAGGTGCTGCGACTAATTCCAAACAATGTTGGTTGGATCCTGATTATCCTTACCTTAGCTATATGGTGTATTCATTTCACCCATGAGATGAACCCTTGACCCACATTCTTCCAATGTTATACTGTTAACAGGTAATCCAACTTAAAGTTATCAACAGCCACCTCAAAGCTGACCACTAGAAGTGCCAAGACTCATGTTTATAGGCCATGAAGCTGCAGTTAAAAACTCTTCAAATACTGTGGCAAGTAACTCTATGTGGCATGAAGCCTCTTTGGACCATATGGACTAACTAGTGAATCACTGTGATGAGTCTGCTGGCTAATAATGTTGCCTGTATTTTTGATTCCACAGTGATTAAAGGCATTGGCCTGTGTGCCCCACACTGGTGCAGTGTTTTACCTGGCTTAGGGACATCTTTGATGATAGCATCCTCCAGCTCCTCAGGCAACTCTCCCTCTGCACTCCAGGTGTTAAATATTGCCCATAAGTCTGGGACCAGTCGAGTTGTGTAGCAACTAAGGAATTCAGCAGGGAGACCGTTTGGGCCCTGAGTTTTCCACAACTGAGTTGTAATATAGTTTTCAAGAGCTCTTCGGAAGTGGTATGTACTGTCCTTTTGATTGATGCTGAGCTATTTTAGAATGTGAGTTAAAATGCCTAAAGCTTTCTACAAAAAAATATTTACAGAGTATTGTGATTTCACTTAAAGAAGTAAAAATAAAATCTTTTGCCTGTGTGTGCCTATGTGCTTGTGTGCTTGTGTGTCTGTGCATATATCTTGTGTATGACTGTGTATATTAGTATCAGCCTGTGTGTATGATAGTATGTCTTTGTATGGGTATGTTGGTGTTTGTGGTACAATCGTGAGTAAGTATCCAGGGTATGTAGATGAGAGGGAGATAGCTGTGCATTTCTTTGAGTTTCAGTAAGTGTAAATGCAAGCATCTGTCAGTGTTCTACGCGTGTCAGCATTCTTCAAGGCCTTTATGTGTATGTGTGCCTAACTGTCTGTGAGTGTTTGTATATCACTGTGTAATGATTGGGTTCTATTGATTAAGATGAAGTAGTGTCATTTGTATGGTGCCTCATACCCCTGATGAGGTCCTAAAGTGCTTCTTGACTGTGAGGTAATACACAATGGTGAATGCTCTGTGTGGTTGATAGAATGTGGGTTTATAATGTGACCTAAGAGAGAAGATCTTTGGTGTTGCATGGAGGAAAAGATGTAGTTGCATATGCGGGTGACTGATTCTTTCTTCATGGAGGTGGACATGGTTTGACACTGGTTAGCTGAGATATAAGGGTGTCATCTGTATGGGAACAGCTAAGTCATTACTGACCATGAATTCCAGGTGAACATGGATATTGCTAATGTTTGAGGCATTCAGTTGCAGAGTTTGGTTGTCTAAATAGAGAGTACAAACAATGCAAGTATTTTTTTGAAGAGCAGGTAATAAAGATGGGGTGCCATTCATAAGTGGAAGATCGTATTGTGTATGCTATCGCCAGCAAGTGCAATAGATATAGAGCACTCAGAAGGAGTAGCATCTGGCCACCAGTAACCAGTAGAGCACGTGTAGGGATGGAGTGATTTGGTCAGCAGGTGCAATAGATTTCTGACTGACACATTCTGAATTCTATCTCCTCTTCGTACTAGAAATGGAGTGATTACCAGGAATAGTCCAGGCCCACCAGTATCCGAGTGATGGTGGCCTCGACTTTCTGAAGGAAACCGAGATGTGGAAAATGCTACACATGGTTTGTACAATGAAGAAGGCCCTTTTGGTAACTTGATTCACTTGCAATGCAAGGAATCGATCAGAGTCCTTGATCACTCACAGGTTTTGTTGATGTGGTCAAAGTTCCTGGGGCCAGATGTACACATTACATACTCTAAGGTCAGACACCATATTATTCACCCTTTCATGTGTTACATGCCCCCAGCAAGCAATCTTGTTGTCTCTCGCTTCTCTAATACCCCGGGATACTGCTTCCTCTGGGAATTACTTTACCCCACCAGGTTTCAACCTGTTTTCCTGGTTGAGATGGCCACCTCCTTTTTTTCTATATCCCTTTAGATTTTTCTATATCCTTTAGATTGTTCCAGCGCCTTTACCAGATATACCCCCAAAGCCGTTATTGTGGTGGCGGCCCCCGCCCCGCTCCGCTGTAACATCTCTCTGGGATTAGATCCACTATGTTTACTCCAAGGTGGGAACTAGTGTTACCTTTCCCTCCTCGTTATGAATCACCACTCCAGGCTAAGATGGCCGCCTTCTTGGACATTCACTTCTACGTCCACTTCCTGACACATCTACGCGCATGTGTCAGAACACTTTGGCCCTGTGCCTCGCCTCGTCACCACGCAGTGAGAGGACGTAGTGCCCCCCCCACATCTCACGGCAAGCGCGCAGTGCCACGGGTATTTAGGGATCATTTTCCTCATCCTCCTCCTTCCCGGCACACGACGTAGGAGGGGTAGGTCTTCTAACCCACACACAGGCGAGCAAACGTAAGTACGGAGTGCCCCTTACCTGATGCGCAGGCGGCACGCATTTTGTATACAGGTCCGACTACTGTCAGGACGTACTACCTTCTCACCTCGCTTCAGTTTCCCCCCAAACCCCCACCCCCTTTTTTTCGTCTTATTTAGTTCCTCGGCCTGTAACCTAGACTTTGCCGATGTAGCCCTTCCTCAAGAATCTAGGGGTAGGCATTTTACTACGCATGTGTCTGTTTTTATGTCTTTTTAAGCACACTCCGACTGCCTAGTCAACATTACGAACTCTTCCGGATCATGTGTACTGTTCATGTCTACATGCTATCCCCTAATACAATGTGTATGTGTTTTTTTAGAATCACGGCACTCTAGAAGGCAACTCCAAACGCATGTGTCTGTTGATATGTCTCATTATGCACAAACCGCCTGACTAGTCAATAATACGAACTACCCTGGACCATGTGTGCTTCGTATGCTTGTACACTATTCCTTTACACTACGCTTGTGTGTTTTATGAGATTCACGGCACTCAAGAATGTATCTAGCACGTCATCATGGTTTCCCCCCCCTGTTTATCTCTGCAAGCGCCACCACATGAGGCTCCAGCCTATACAGGTCATCGCTCTCTATTCATCCCCCAGGTCTCCATTCTCCTGGTTTGCTCTCACAGTTGGCATCTTGCTTGGCACGATCATTGGGCCCTTCTATACTGAAAGTGCCCATAAATTATCCCACCTGCATGACTACCATCTGCACAGAGGTAGTACACCTCTCCTTCAGGTCGATTCAATTGGGCAGCACTCTAGTTTGCATGCTTTCCTAGTGCTGCACACTTTCATTGTTATGTTATATTGTAACAGGCTCTGCCAATGTTTTACGACCACATAACTGATTCTATTTTGTATGTGTTGTTGTTTTCCCTTTCTATCTTTCCCCCTTGTGTCTCACCAGGTTGGGTATAGGCTCCTACAAAAAGAGTGCCTATCAGCGCTTGGACGCATTTTCCTTAAAAACAAGGTACCACAGGTTCACCGGCTTTCCCTGGAATCTGTCCTTTCCTCTTTTTTGACATCACAATACTTTCACTTCCTTAACCGGTCCTGAAGAAGCACCAAAGGATCCCTTATGGACCAGTACTGAGCGTGAAACATGTTGACCCTATTTTAGTTGTACCTTTTTGACACCACAGCACACATCCTGAGAGCAGCGGTTAGTTACACGTCCGCCCTCATCATTCTTTCCCAAGAGGAGCCCCAGGATCCACTTCGTTTTTAACCTTCTATCTGGACCCGTGAATAAAAACTTAGGTTCAGGGTTTCATTTAGTTATTTTAACAGACTCACCCACCTCCCTTGTCTAGGCCCACACACCCCCATGCACAACTGCGGCGACTCCTCAAAAGATCTCCGCTGAAGAGCCCTCTTGCGGGGCCCGTGAGGGACTGCATCGCCACCCCCACGAGGAGCAACGCCCCATGATGAAGCATGACACCCGCAAGGGTGTGTGAGGGCACTACATACTCAAGGAGTAATTCCCCTCTCACTTATATTGACTTCCAATTTGAAAGTCTTAGTTATCCATTTCTGGTCTCTCCCCCCTCCCATTCTTTTTAGGAACAGCTACCCCTCTAGTATATACATTCTACTCTAAAGGAGCATGGGTACTGGACCTCCTGCTTTCTAACTCCGCTCCTAGTCCCTCCTTCTCTTTGTGCTTCCTGTGAATGGAAGTGACCAAACTTCATGGAGAAAAGCGATACCTAATGGTTCATATCTGCCTAAGGCATAGTGTTTCATACATGAACTGAACTTAAACAAGGGAAAAGGTAGTGGTATTAACACATGAATGAGCCATACAGCCGGGTTAGATTCAGCCACAGAAAATAGTAATGGTTCCAACTTTTCAACATGCAAAAGTGAATATGTTGCATCCTTCATAGACATAAACTGTTGTTTATCAGTCAGTTTAAATGGTAAAAACAGAGATGAGGTATTCATGTAGTCCCAGGGAATTTTCCCAGACTTCAATGTTTGTAAAGTCCATGCAAACTGCATTATAGAACGCAATTGATTTTGACCATGGTGTAAAACAGGCACGTCATCTTGTACAATATCAACAACAGATGAAACAATATTATCCAACGTGTAAATTCTGGAAGGAAGGGTATTAATGCTATTATCAATGACAGCAAGCACTTTTTCCAAATTAGCTTGATCAATAGCCCTCAATCTAGAAGCAGTTTCAATTTGAGATAATTTCCAAACTTCATTGTAAATAGCATATACCCATCTTTTGGACCTGCCTCCTACAGGGCCTTTAACAAAGTCATTCAAATCAACATCGTCAGTCAATTGGGATAAATGAAGTTTAACTGACGCTAAGGTGGAATGTTAAAGCCAATTTTGACATAATTTGCCTACTGAATAGGTAGTAACATAATGGGAGGTTTCAAAACGAGGGTCCACCCTAACCTATGTATAGCCTGGGGCCAGACCCAGAAAACGATGTAGGCATGAATCTAAACTTTTTTGTCATAATACCATCCTTGGGGATCCAAGTTGGAAATATTGAAGGAGTCATTAGTAATTAGGGACTGCAATTCATCAAGGGACATATCTGTGTGATTGTCCCATGTAGGATAAACACCCACATCAGGAATGGTAGGGGTATTCATTATTTTAGAAGTAGCCAATCCAAAGCAAGTAGTTTGGGAAACACTAGAAATCAAAAATAACATGTGGTTAGGGATAAGGCACGCACGATGTAAAGCTTCTGTGCCTTGCGCTTGCCAGCTTTTAGAACCCCAAACTGGTTTAAGATCAATTTTATCCTTCCACAGCTCATAGCCCCCTATAGCTAATTGATCCATAAATGACTTTGAATACAGTCATTTAGTGTGTGTGAGTCTAACTTTGGAAGTGGACCCAGCAGTTATTTTGAAATAAAAGGCTTCAGAATTGAATCGACTAAAATCAGTAAAATATGTAAATATTTTCAATAGAGTCTTTGAACTACCTTCAATGGGGGCTGGACAATGTTCCTATTGTGTATAATTAACCGCATTTCTAAATGTATTACCTTTATGCAGGAAATGATTGCCATAGTGCTGGTAACAAAACAACTCTGCATAATTTGCTGAGCCTAAGTACACATCTTCAGCATCAAAAATAGCATAATATTTCAAATCAGAAAAAAGAGCCTCAACAGCTTAGACATCCCAATCATCAGAACGTATGTTTTGTTTCACAACATCCTCCATAGAAACACGAAGTACATTGGGGACATTAATCACCTCTCTAGGACCATGAATTCGAAATTTTACAGCATCCCATACAATCCCATCTAACACAGCCCAGGCAGTAATATTGACAAAAGTCTGGTCCCTCTTCATGATGTGTGATGAGGAGTGGGGTGCCAAAGTTCCATCAATTAATCTAATTGCAGATCTTTCGGTAAGAAAATGTCCATTCACTAGACGAAAAAAGAAAACCACAAATCCAATCGACATGAATAAAAAAATAGAGATGAGCACCAACCAAATATAAGTCCAAGGGGGAATTAAAAAAAATTCTTTTAAACCAAACAGCAAAATTAGAAATTTTCGAAGGGGCACTCGATGTTGTTGAGTTAGTGTCAAATGAATAACGTGACTGGTCAATTGCACTTGTCTGCACACCAGGCAACGACACATATGTGGCATATGTATATTCAGTACCTTCATGGGGATCACCAGCCGTTGGAGTCAATAATGGATTAGTAACTGTATGCATCTCGATGGCCTGTTCGTATTTGCCGAGGCCAACACAGAATTTTTCAGCATTGCTGGACAAGAGACCGCTGGAGTCATACTAAGAAGAATCGGCCATTCATAGTTTGACACTGTCAATGGAGATGAACCTGTTATCCTTGGGACCAGGAAGTGGAGGTAAAATGACTGTTCTTGTACCCTGCACACCAAGCACTAGAACAGGTGCACGATAAAAGGGGCCAAACTCCTTCTTGTTCTCCACCTTCTCATGGACCAGGTCTCCGACCCGGAGGTAGCCAGCCTACTACCGGAATCTGCAGTGCAGAATCAGTTGTGGAGGGCAAGTGTTCCTTTGCAAGACTGTCTTGAGTCTCTTGTAGATTCTGTAACACAGCAGAATGATCATCGCCGACGCCGCCATGTCTAGACCATCAAGGTCCAGGACAAACATTTTTATGCCAAAGAGCATTTTGTATGGGGTCCGCCCACCCAGAGACCTTCTAGGGAGATTATTAAGTGCACGTTGAACGCTATACAAATGGGCCAACCAGTTTCTGCCAGTACCTATTAACCCTAGCTGTCAAAGATTGTTTTAAGTCACGGTTCATTCCCTCCACAACAGAATTGCCCTCAGGCCGGTGTGGAGACAAAAATTTGACTTGGACCCCCAAAGACCTCATGGCTTCTTTGTACGCCTTAGAGGCAAACGCCGGACCTTGGTCAGAATGGAGGGTGCCACATGCAAAAATTCCCACAAAGACACGCAAATCCCTAATGACAGTTTGAGCATCAGCACTTCTTTGTGGCCAAACCCATAGAAAACGTGTGCACGAATCCACTGCAACTAAGATGAACTTATACGGAGTATCAGAGGAGAAAGGACCGTAGTGATCTAGATAAACACACCCAAGCGGTTTATTAGATATGTACAACTGTGTTTGTGGTGGACGCGTAGCAGTCGAAGGTTTAATCTGCTGGCAAATGTCACAAGCAAGGACATGATCACGAGTCTGTTTATACAATCCGCGCCACCTGTAACGTTGCTGCAAGTTAGTGACAGTCGCGAAATGCCTGCATGAGCCGAGGCCATGCCTTCGTGAGCTGCTGTTATCAAGGATAGTCTGCGGTCCACGCTGGGAATCAATCTGTCACCAGCGTTGTTAATTCTCACATATTGAACTTTATCAGGACTTAAATGATAAGAGTATTTAGAAGGGAAACCTGTGGGGTAATTATCTCCCTTCTCAGTCGCAGCAATAGCTGCCAAGATGTCATCATCAATTTTACTTTTGGATCTTGTAACTGCTGCTACTAGATATGTCGCCACTGCTGTTTTTGCTGCCTCGTCAGCTAAACTGTTACCAACAGCGTGTACTCCTACGTGCTGGTGACCAACAGTATGAATTACATTCATGAGAGGCAGATGTTCTTTAAGTTCTGCAACTCAAACCCAAAGCATTTTGCTACCTTTTGAATCACAAAAGGATTCTGAGTCCAAAAGAATACATTTTCATTGGAAGATTGTACACAGTAGTAAGAGTCACTTACAATAAGAGTAGTCACATGGGGATCAGCAAACTCTAGTGCAAGCACTCAAGCATGTAGCTCTGCCAACTGGGCGGTACAATCCCCTAATGTCTGCGTATGCACGACATCGGACTTGAATTCTCCATTCACCATGGTACCCGCCACTATTGCGCAAACTGCTGAATAAGCATGCTTTGATTCCATCGCCGGTTGCGCTGAACCGTCAGTGTAAATGATACAATAGTAATCCTCAAGCGGGTGCATAGACTGAGGAGCTGGATGAACAAATTCATACTGCAAATACTCCTGAGTTTGCAATGAGGAATCAAAGATAAACGTGACATCCGGAGACGTCAAGGAAGTGGTCCACTGTATCCAACACGGATGCAAAGCTTTAGAATTTGGTACACTGGCTCTCGTCACTGCCTCAAGGGCAGAATACGGTGTGACAACCAACATGCGTTTCCCCTGCGACAGAGCTCTTTCTTTTAGAATCACCATCTGCACAGCAGTCAATACTTTCTCAACAGAAGAAAGGTGCATTTCAGCCAAAGTGTACAAGTGTGATTTGTAAGCAATAGGGACTGTGTCACCTTCATTACATGTTAAATACGTGAAACCCACTGTGCCTGGCACATTTCTTATTACCAGGTTAGTGTGGTTGTCACGAGTCAATAAGTATTTAGATGCAAGAAGATCAGCCTGCAAAGATTGCAGTGTAACTGAATGTTCTGGAAGCCAGCCAGATTTGGTCAAAGTAGGTTGAATCAAGGCATATAGCAGATTGATACGCTGGGCATAATCAGGAATATAAGTACGCCCGAAATTAAAAAAAAACAGCAAAGATTGTAATTTTTTAAGAGTTGTTGGAGCGTGCAAACATGCACATTTCTCCAGGAAGTGAGGTGCTAAACCTCGTCCTTCGTTGTTGAGCTCATAGCCCAAGAACAACACTGTGTACTCTGCAATGTGTGATTTCGCAAAGTTAAATTTGTAACTGAAGTCCGCAAACATGATAATGATGCGGTCAATGTGACACAGATGCAACCATAATTAGTCGTCTGTGAGATAAATATCATCAACATACGAGTACGCATCAGGGTCAATGCTCTCTAACAGAGAGACAGCATGTGCGGCAAAGACGCCCGGGCAGTTTTTATAGCCCATGGCTAATCTTTTAAACTATTTTTGTTTGCCACCAGAAGAAAAGGCTGTCCATTGACTACTAATAGAGGACAGGTCATGACTATAAAATCCATTGGAAATGTCAAGTGTGGTCTTAAACCTTTTTCTCACGAGACTATTGATCAGGGCTGAACTGTCGGTATTCTGTACCGCACACGTCCAACAATGAGAATTCAAATGTCGATAATCCAAAACTAGGCGGTACGACCCATCAGGTTTGGTCACAGTCAATAGAGGATTATTCATGGGTGACACACGTTTCAATTACACCTTGATATTCCAATTGGTCAAGGATTTCTGCAACGGGAGCTTTCGCTTCTCGTCGCATGGGATATTGGGGTTGTGGCTGTGGCATTGACCGCAATGGAATCTCATGCCTGGGCGAGAGTTTATCCCAACCGACCTGAGTACGGTATAACGCCGGTGTAAGCACCTGAGCCCACTCTTCTGCAAAGCTCTGCGCCTGCTCCTTTGGCACAGTATGTGCAAAACTATGGAGGATTACCTCCTCCCCTCTAGGAGCGGCCAAAACGAAAGGCGGGGGCCAGTCCGCCTCCGCTAACAAAATGTCATATGTAGAAGTCAGATTTTCCCCAAAAATCCCTCTTATTGTATGTTGTATGTCACCTTCAATTAAAAGGACTATTTCATATGGTCTGTCAGGCAGTGCCACTCTAGTGTCAGCAGTTTCTAAAGTAATGAACGTGTCAGTTGCTGTCACCTTCAGATACAGACGCAGTGCTTGCCGTACTATTGTAACCTCCGCTGCGCTGTCTAGCAGCGTTAGCACCTATGTCAGGTTCCGAAGCTGTGTTCTCACTATCTGTGGCATACCTCTCTGTTAATGCAGCAACTTTTTTTTTCTGTAACGGAGGGCGTTGACGTGGAAAGTTGTCCTGCCTGCCTTTACCATCAGCCGGGCGGGGAAGCTCACGTCCTTGCGAGGCACCCCGACCTCTGCGGCGTTCTCCTCCACCAGCTTGTGAGACCGATGTTTCCTGTGAAGAACGAGGAGAACGTTGATCAGGAACCTGAAATCTATCAGGAGACTTAATTCACGCGTGATCGCGCAATTCATACGTACGTTCAGTAGACACTGGTATCGGTGATGCAGGACGCAACCCTTGTTTCTGTTGATGATTCCTGAGTTTCTTTTTCTCCAATTTTGTTTAGGAAAAACTGGACGTTCGTCTTTAGTAGACTTAGCCGTCTGAGATTGCGGCTGAGCTGCTATTTTAGCAAAAGGCTTAACACCCAAACTATTGCGGCCAATGGTTTTATAAGCCTCTGCAATATTTTTCAGTAACTGTCATGGTTTATCGACGTCGGTGACGAGGCGTAACTCATTTGACAGTTAAGGGTTAACCGCATCTCCCTTGACGTTAGCAAGGATGAGATCAGCAACTATGTCAAATACTCTAACAAGCCTCATTCCCAACTCGGCCGCGCCTCCGGACTGTGCTCATCCTGAACACGCTTAATCATGGAGGGGAGCACAATCATAGACGGTGTGCCGAAGCACTTCGCATAGATCGCTGTAAATACTTTACCCCAGTTCTCACAATCGGTCACCTCAGGGATTAAGTCTTTCTGCAAACTAATCATCAGAATCTTGTGTTTTTCAACAGGAGTCATATTAGGAAATACACTTCCAACTGTTCAAATTTCTCAGCAAGCCAATAAGGCATATCGTCCTTATTTTGGGGGCGCTTGCCCATTACCGAATTATCATAGGGGTCTTCCCGCCCCTCTACGGGATGGGGCGTGCTACGACCTACGTGTACGTGGGAGCACTGTTATTGTGAGACAACTATGTGTTTTGTAGGGTGTGAGAGGAAGGGTCGGGGGTGAATGGAGAAAGTGAGATAAAAAATACCTGGCTCGTCGGTCTAGAAGACTTTAATATACCTATGAGCTGGTATTGATAAAAAGTGTATGTGCCTCAATGAGCTGTGCCTCCTATGTCTGCCGACATGTTTCGAAGCTCCCCAAGCTTCTTCTTCAGGACCATAAGGATCCCTCCCTAAACTCACAGTGCTGTGTAATAACGTGAAAGAATTTGTCGTGTAAAAGAAGAAATGATCTTATAAGTTATGTATATTATGCCTCAATGGGTCTTCACGGCCAATATACCTGAAAAGAAACACATAAATGGGGAAAAAAATCAAGACATATGTCCTCTGCTAGATGTATATTCCATCGTGAGCATTCAGTGACCTGAAAAAAAGTGATAAAATAATCTACTTTTATCATTAATCAGCTTGCGTGACGTGTCTCGGTGCGACGTGGGGCAAGTAGTAGTACATTGACAACCAACACACACAACAAAGACACACATGAAACATAAAGCACACACTCTAAAAAATCTAGAACAATACACCAATGAAATTTTGTCCGATATCTCTATGATGGCTATTAGTTCGTGGTAGGGCAAAAGAGGTAGACATACTTGATTCCTGTAATATCTACAGCGTCATGAGCCTGATGCACGGGTCGTAGGAGTGCCTGATAGGCTATCTGAGAAAAGAAATTAGATAAAGTACATGCCTCTGGAGTTGATCAAAAGTTGTAAGCCAAAGGTCCCCTGATTACGAAGTTTTCTATCTCGGCTGTGCCGTACTTACGACTCCCGGGTTCACTGCCCTCCTAAATACAACCTCACCGTGTGGCTCCGTAGGACAAGTGAGTCCGTGGTGAAGGTCCGTTTAAATGCCGTAATCAGCCGGTATAGTTAATTGATACTGGCACGAAAGCAAATTAGTAGAGCTTGCAGGCCGGGTTACGCTCGTTCTGCCAGGGATGATCCGGAACCGGAAGTGTCCGGGTTCGCGTGTGGGAGGTAAATGAAAAAAGTAAACACAAGGAAAAAGCCCATTCACGGGAGGGTGCCGTAATAACCTATACGATGATTAGAAATTGGAAGGAAAAAAGGTTTTGTTGTCACCCCAATGGCTGCAAGCATACACGACAGAACCGGGAATACTCTGGTTTTGTCGATGTGCGATCGGCGAGTAAAGTGAAAAAAAGGGGGGGGAAACACCACAATGAAGTATGGCAACACACTCAGGAGGATGTATTATCCTGGGTCAGAGGCAAAGGTCTAGTACGTAGCGCTAAGCATGAGTTTAAAAGTTACGTGGTTCAGCCCATAAGGGATAGAGGGAGGAGCAGTGAAAGCGCTAGAGCCTTGCAATATGATTAATACATATTACCAGATTCGTGTATGGAATCAAAAAAAATGTGTTCTTGTTGTTTTATTCTATTGTTATTTTCAGGGAAATGAAAAAGGATAGCTTGCTCCATAAAAAGGGGGTTGCTGGTATTCAAGGTTGCGCCAGAATAAAAGGATTAATCATTCTCGTATAGAAGGTGCATGCATTCCCGAGGTTTACATTATGGGGATAATTTAGAGGGAATTGATTTAGATCATTTGAGCTAAGGAACTAGTCGCACAAAAGCTCAAACAGTCAAGATAGGAGGATGACAGAGGCTCACAATTCTATTGGATTACTCTTGTCTTTGTTCCCAAACTGTGCAAAAAAAAGTTTTTACTTGCGTAGGGAAGTCATTGGTATATACATACCCATAGGTTAGTTCTATGGAGCGTTCACTTCAGGAAGTGTGGATGTGGACATATGGACTAATGTCCTTATAGTTTACACAGGAGGTCGGCCTTTCATGCAACATAGATGGCAAGTTTGAATGATACAGTATTGCTCCAATGACACAAATATTTCTGTTGTTCATCGATGGAATTGGTTCCATGGGATCTCATCATTAAGTCCCAGGATGTGTGTTCCCAAGCGGAACACCCAACGTTGTTCCTTCTCGAAAAGGCAATTTTCTCCTTCCAGTCGCTCGATCACTGTCCATTTTAGATCTTCCACTCCGTGTGTTGTGGTTAGGTAGTGGTTGGACATCTTTGTTGTGCTTCTCCCACATCTGATGTTACTTCTATGTTCCCCAATGCGTATTTTTACCGGTCTAGTAGTCATACCTACATACTCTAACCCACAGGGGCAGGTGATTCGGTATACTACATTTTTGCTGTTACAATTGGTGAAACTCCTCTGGTCCCATTCGCTACCATTCCTGAACTTGATATGTGTACTCTTGTTTGTAAGATGGCATGTACTGCAATTTCCGCATGGGTAATGTCCCTGTACAGGGGGTAGTGTGCATTCAGATACGGTCCTCTGTATTCGCCTTGGTCTTGTCCAGACGAGCATATCTCTCAAGTTTTTACCCCTCCTGTGCGCGAACATTGGCTTCGCGATGTTAAGATCGCAACTGTTCAGGAGGCGCCAGTATTTATTCACTATTTTAGTGATCTGGTTGGAGTGAGTGTTATACGTGGTAACACATATAGGCCTTTCTTCAGTTGTTGTTCCCACTCTGTCTTCCAAAAGGGCTTCCCTATTGTTGTTTTTTGCCCTCTTCAATGCTTTGTCAACTATTTTTCCAGGGTCGTTGCGTTGTATTAACTTGCTACGTAAATCAGTGGCCTGTTGCTTGAAATCTCGTAGTTCGGTACAATTCCTCCGCAAGCGGAGGAATTGCCCGTAAGGTAGATTTTCCCTCAGATGTTGGGGGTGAAAGCTGTTAAATAATAGAAGACAGTTTTTGGCCGTTACTTTAAAGTGTGTAGTTGTCTTCAGTGTACCATCTTCCGGGTAGATGTTCAGATCTAGAAACACCAAATTCATAGCAGATATTGTGTGTGTGAATTTGAGAAAAGTATTCTGTTGGTTGATCCATACTAAGAAGGATTCGGCTGAGACACTGTCACCTTCCCATATTACCAGAACATCATCGATGTATCTCTTCCAAACCTTGATGTGGTGCAGGAAAGGGTTGATGTTATTCAGAATTTTATTTGCTTCCAGGTGGTGGACATAAAGGCCTGCCAGACTTGGAGCAAATGTGCTTCCCATGCTGGTACCGTGTCGTTGTTCATAGAAAGTGTTGGCGTACATGAAAAAATTCTTGGTGAGTGCCAGTGAGATACATTCCAACACTACACTACGAGGTGTCTGGTAGTCCCAACTCATAGTAAAAAGGACTTCCTCGATGATGGCCATGGTCTCATCGTGAGGGAGACTTGTGTACAAACTTTCCACATCAAGTCCCATGAGGAGATTCTTTGTGGGGTCGAACTCGATATCCTTCAGTAGTTGTAACACTGCCTTGGTGTCGCGCAAGTAGGTACTAGTCGTCTGCACCAAAGGGCGAAGGAATGCGTCCGCAAACTTCGAGAGAGGTTCCAAGAGAGAATTAATTCCGGAAACAATAGGTCGTCCTGGGGGGTGATCTAGATTTTTGTGGATCTTTGGTATAGTGTAGAAATGGGGGATCCTCGGGCATTTGTTGATCAGGAATTCCGCCTCTTTTTTAGATACCCAGTTGTGGGTCACTGCCTCTTCCACCATAGATGTAGTTTGTAAACAAGTCTCCCTCACGATGAGACCATGGCCATCATCGAGGAAGTCCTTTTTACTATGAGTTGGGACTACCAGACACCTCGTAGTGTAGTGTTGGAATGTATCTCACTGGCACTCACCAAGAATTTTTTCATGTACGCCAACACTTTCTATGAACAACGACACGGTACCAGCATGGGAAGCACATTTGCTCCAAGTCTGGCAGGCCATTATGTCCACCACCTGGAAGCAAATAAAATTCTGAATAACATCAACCCTTTCCTGCACCACATCAAGGTTTGGAAGAGATACATCGATGATGTTCTGGTAATATGGGAAGGTGACAGTGTCTCAGCCGAATCCTTCTTAGTATGGATCAACCAACGGAATACTTTTCTCAAATTCACACACACAATATCTGCTAAGAATTTGGTGTTTCTAGATCTGAACATCTACCCGGAAGATGGTACACTGAAGACAACTACACACTTTAAAGTAACGGCCAAAAAATGTCTTCTATTATTTAACAGCTTTCACCCCCGACATCTGAGGGAAAATCTACCTTACGGGCAATTCCTCCGCTTGCGGAGGAATTGTACCGAACTACGAGATTTCAAGCAACAGGCCACTGATTTACGTAGCAAGTTAATACAACGCAACTACCCTGGAAAAATAGTTGACAAAGCATTGAAGAGGGCAAAAAACAACAATAGGGAAGCCCTTTTGGAAGACAGAGTGGGAACAACAACTGAAGAAAGGCCTATATGTGTTACCACGTATAACACTCACTCCAACCAGATCACTAAAATAGTGAATAAACACTGGCGCCTCCTGAACAGTTGCGATCTTAACATCGCGAAACCAATGTTCGCGCACAGGAGGGGTAAAAACTTGAGAGATATGCTCGTCTGGACAAGACCAAGGCGAATACAGAGGACCGTATCTGAATGCACACTACCCCCTGTACAGGGACATTACCCATGCGTAAATTGCAGTACATGCCATCTTACAAACAAGAGTACACATATCAAATTCAGGAATGGTAGCGAATGGGACCAGAGGAGTTTCACCAATTGTAACAGCAAAAATGTAGTATACGTAATCACCTGCCCCTGTGGGTTAGAGTATGTAGGTATGACTACTAGACCGGTAAAAATACGCATTGGGGAACATAGAAGTAACATCAGATGTGGGAGAAGCACAACAAAGATGTCCAACCACTACCTAACCACAACACATGGAGTGGAAGATCTAAAATGGACAGTGATCGAGCGACTGGAAGGAGAAAATGGCCTTTTCGAGAAGGAACAACGTTGGGTGTTCCGCTTGGGAACACACATCCTGGGACTTAACGATGAGATCCCATGGAACCAATTCCATCGATGAACAACAGAAATATTTGTGTCATTGGAGCAATACTGTATCATTCAAACTTGCCATCTATGTTGCATGAAAGGCCGACCTCCTGTGTAAACTATAAGGACATTAGTCCATATGTCCACATCCACACTTCCTGAAGTGAACGCTCCATAGAACTAACCTATGGGTATGTATATACCAATGACTTCCCTACGCAAGTAAAAACTTTTTTTTGCACAGTTTGGGAACAAAGACAAGAGTAATCCAATAGAATTGTGAGCCTCTGTCAGCCTCCTATCTTGACTGTTTGAGCTTTTGTGCGACTAGTTCCTTAGCTCAAATGATCTAAATCAATTCCCTCTAAATTATCCCCATAATGTAAACCTCGGGAATGCATGCACCTTCTATACGAGAATGATTAATCCTTTTATTCTGGCGCAACCTTGAATACCAGCAACCCCCTTTTTATGGAGCAAGCTATCCTTTTTCATTTCCCTGAAAATAACAATAGAATAAAACAACAAGAACACATTTTTTTTGATTCCATACGCGAATCTGGTAATATGTATTAATCATATTGCAAGGCTCTAGCGCTTTCACTGCTCCTCCCTCTTCCCCTTATGAGCTGAACCACGTAATTTTTAAACTCATGCTTAGCGCTACGTACTAGACCTTTGCCTCTGACCCAGGATAATACATCCTCCTGAGTGTGTTGCCATACTTCATTGTGGTGTTTCCACCCCCCTTTTTTTCACTTTACTCGGCGATCGCACATCGACAAAACCAGAGTATTCCCGGTTCTGTCGTGTATGCTTGCAGCCATTGGGGTGACAACAAAACCTTTTTTCCTTCCAATTTCTAATCGTCGTATAGATGATTACGGCACCCTCCCGTGAATGGGCTTTTTCCTTGTGTTTACTTTTTTCATTTACCTCCCACACGCGAACCCGGACACTTCCGGTTCCGGATCATCCCTGGCAGAACGAGCGTAACCCTGCCTGCAAGCTCCACTAATTTGCTTTCGCGCCAGTATCAATTAACTATACTGGCTGATTACGGTATTTAAACAGACCTTCACCGCGGACTCACTTGTCCTACGGAGCCACACGGTGAGGTCGTATTTAGGAGGGCAGTGAACCCGGGAGTCGTAAGTACGGCACAGCCGAGATAGAAAACTTCGTAATCAGGGGACCTTTGGCTTACAACTTTTGATCAACTCCAGAGGCATGTACTTTATCTAATTTCTTTTCTCAGATAGCCTATCAGGCACTCCTACGACCCGTGCATCAGGCTCATGACGCTGTAGATATTACAGGAATCAAGTATGTCTACCTCTTTTGCCCTACCACGAACTAATAGCCATCATAGAGATATCGGACAAAATTTCATTGGTGTATTGTTCTAGATTTTTTAGAGTGTGTGCTTTATGTTTCATGTGTGTCTGTGTTGTGTGTGTTGGTTGTCAATGTACTACTACTTGCCCCACGTCGCACCGAGACACGTCACGCAAGCTGATTAATGATAAAAGTAGATTATTTTATCACTTTTTTTCAGGTCACTGAATGCTCACGATGGAATATTCATCTAGCAGAGGACATATGTCTTGATTTTTTTTCCCCATTTATGTGTTTCTTTTCAGGTATATTGGCCGTGAAGACCCATTGAGGCATAATATACATAACTTATAAGATCATTTCTTCTTTTACACAACAAATTCTTTCACGTTATTACACAGCACTGTGAGTTTAGGGAGGGATCCTTATGGTCCTGAAGAAGAAGCTTGGGGAGCTTCGAAACATGTCGGCAGACATAGGAGGCACAGCTCATTGAGGCACATACACCTCCTCCCCCCACTTTTTATCAATACCAGCTCATAGGTATATTAAAGTCTTCTAGACCGACGAGCCAGGTATTTTTTATCTCACTTTCTCCATTCACCCCCGACCCTTCCTCTCACACCCTACAAAACACATAGTTGTCTCACAATAACAGTGCTCCCACGTACACGTAGGTCGTAGCACGCCCCGTCCCGTAGAGGGGCGGGAAGACCCCTATGATGAAGCATGACACC
Organism: Triturus cristatus; assembly: GCF_964204655.1. Lineage (NCBI taxonomy): Eukaryota > Metazoa > Chordata > Amphibia > Caudata > Salamandridae > Triturus > Triturus cristatus. The sequence goes on along the minus strand of NC_140586.1, from coordinate 668,561,550 downwards.
AAGGGCCCTTTTGGTGTGTGAGGGGTATTTTAACAACTAGTGTGTACTTTCCACCTTTGTGGGGATCCACACTTTATCTGGGGAAATTTTGACATACATATACATCTGTGGGTGGATCACTATGTTTATTGATTGAATCTTGGGAGGACGTATCCACCTCCACCACTCAGGTTGAGTGGTACCTCTCTACTTCCCCCTTTGTTTTCCTTACATTACCGAATTAACCATGACGGGACTAATAGAAATCCCGGCCGGTCGCCCCCACCTAGAGGTTGCGTGAAACGTATTGCACTAAAGCCCTGTATACCGCCATCAAGGCGGTATGTAGCTGACGTACGTCGTCCACTGGGGCTTGCAAATAACGTGGATGTGGTGTGAACCTGGCCAAGACTGGCCAAGTGGCCCCAGGGATAGACAAGGGACCTAACCGAACCGGAGTTACGGCGTGGGGGAGGGTGCCATTAAACCAAATACGATGCTGCCATGCCGAAATCAGAATCTCCTGAGTCCTTTATGGTGTGTAATTCGCAGGTATCGCGGTGGGAGTGTAAGAATGGAATGTGTTATCATCTGCATCAACTGCAGGAAACATCACCCAAGAGTAGAAAAGCTCAAAGGGGAACGCTGCATTGGCACTCACCACAAAGATTACAGACATACCATCGTTGGGCACCCCAAACTGCGTCAGATGACGCCGGAGCGCCCCGTGACTATGCGGTGTTATATTAATGTCAACCATAAGGACACAGTGAAGAAAAACAGTCTAGCACAAAAAGGGTAGTAATCCAAAATGCAAACCTTTTTAATTGTCAAACTTGAATGAACCTATAAGATATCCATATAGGTAGGTTAAACAGTCACATCTGTCAACCAGAAACAGGAGTGAGGGTGTCGTGGACAAATACAAGCACTACTACTAAAGCGTCTCGAATACAAGACCAAACGTTAGGTGCGCCATGTTGCAGGGATTCTGCCCATGCACAGAACTTTGCACAGGAAACCAGGACCTCAGTGAATTGTGGTGTACCAAAAAACTCACCTCAGTACCCAGAACCTCTATCCGACTAGCATCAGTGTCTCATTTGTTTTCCTTACTACAGAAAAAGCTACCAATGATTAGACAACCCAGAACAAGCGACTTAGGTTACTCTTTTTATTCTCATACCAGTCCACAACATGAGTAATCAGAGACACAGAAAAGTTTAAAATGTTTATTTTTAACTACGTGCTCTAAGATGCAGTATTTTGGCTAATATAAGCAGGCAAATGATTAGAAATAAAACAGTCAGCATTGTTACAATTCCATAAAACACAAAGGGAGAAATCATGTTATAATGATAGTGTAAACAGGTCTTATGGTGCCTTGTGTACCACCCTCCCCTGGCTAGAAGCTGGTTTTACATAATAATAGAAGGTCTCTAGGTTTGAATGGGGAACTCCATACCTCCAAGCTCAGCTTTGGTGAATCACATCACAGGATCAGCAACGCTCTCTGTAGATGGAAAGATTTTCTCCAAGTGCCAGCATCATGCATGCAGTGCAATATTGAAGGCACCCGAGTTTCAGATATTTGCAGCTGTGTGTGTGTTGTGCCTAGAGCGCGGGCCGATCAACCTGAAGCAACAGCATACATTGTTATTTGATCTTGAAGAATTCTGCACACAGTGTACAGACTAAGGTCGCGGTGTAAGTCTAGGGATGCGAAAAACAGACCGTTCTCATGTGAAGAAAAGCAAGCAGTTTAACTTACAATAACAGATACATGTAGTGTCGTGTGCAAAAGCAGCCAAGGGGCAAAATGGAGTTTAAACTTCTAATACGCTTATGCTAACATAACAATGTGTGCAAGCAGAACCCTGTCTTCACTACATAGTATTCCACCATACCTAGAAATGACGACAACTCTTCCTTGGATTTGGGTTCCTCCAGCGCTTTGATCGTATCAACCAGTTCAACACGGGGTCTGATTCCTGTTTCTGCAATACTGTATCCTAGGTAGCTGAATTCACTAACACCAAACCTGCGCTTGTCAGCCTTGAGAGTTAGGCCCGCTTCCTGTAGCTTGCCCAAAACTCTCCTTACACGTTGATCATGTTCCTCATTTGTGGCACCAAACAAGAGAATATCATCCTGATATCATCTTACTCCCAGTTGACCTTTTAAAATCCTCGTCATGGTCCTTTGAAAAACTGCTGCAGCCAAAATTAATCCAAATGGCATCCTTTTAAAGCAATAAACTCCAAAAGGGATTATGAACGCTGTTAGTTCTTGGGAACTTTCATTTAATTCAACCTGATGGTACGCAGACATTAGGTCCAGTGTAAAGAATATTTTGGCACCTGCAAAAGTAGTGACCACTTCCTCTATGTTGAGTAAAGGAAACCTGTTAACCACCACTTCCCTGTTTAAAGCTCGCAAATCCACAAAAAGCTGAATGTCCCTATTACCTTTGTGGGCAACTACTATGGGGGCCAACCTTTCAGTCGCCTCAACTGCCCCAATGACTCCACACTCAACAAATCTTTCCAACTCATCTCCAACTGCTGTTTGTACATGTATGGGAATCCTTCTCACTTTGGCCACTACTGGGCTTGCATCCATCTTCAATCTTATTTTGTCCTTGTAACCAACTAATCTACCTAGCTTGTTTTTTAAACATATTCTTAAATTCCTTCACAAATGTGTGTTGTTTGCATTCAGCTTAATCTATTTGAACCTATGGTATTTTGTTTGGATGTAGACATACCCCTAACTCTTTCTGATGATTCCACCCCAACAAGTCATCACCTTCACATGATATATATACCTCACCACAAGTGCTCTTCCCACTCCCACCTATATCACCTTTGAAATACCCCAATATGTCATTATTTGCACCACCATAGCTGCCCGGTTGTATATCCATCATTACTTTTGTGTTTGCAAACAACTCTAAATATGTCTGACTAGATGTTATTGTAATCCGTGAACATGTATTTCATCTGTATTGTATTTCCCTCTATAGTCACCACCTCAGATGAGAACAGCTTATTTGTCCCCTCTATCTGCAATACCACTTCTTGACATGTCTTCTGACTCTTGTTTCTATACTTTTTTTGTTTCTGTTCCTACAACACTTACTAAAATGTCCTCTGATACCGCAGGAGTTGCACACCTGGGACCATGCGGGACTAGACCTATCATTGGCTCGCTGACCCTCAAGTCCACATCTGTAACATGAACCTTTGAAGTTTAATGCCACTTTCTTAGGTCCTGACGCTTCTGAACCCTCTTTTTCACAGAAGCACTAGGTCTCCTAACTACGCTTACTTCTGTCACATTTTCTTTGTCCGCCACTTTCACCTCATTCCCAGCCTTGAGTTCTCCTACACACTTCATCATATGTTCATTCTGTTTAGCAACAATAAGTACTTCCTCAAGCGGTAGCTCGTCTTTTATCCATACCTCCTCACGTATCTTATCGCTATTGCAACGTACTACAAACTGTTCTCTAATCCTCTCTTCAACTGCACCACCAAATTTGCAATTCAAAGCTAATTTCCTCAAACTCATCACAAACTCTTCAACTGATTCATTCTGATCTTGACATCTCCCAAAATGTTATCTCTCCAAAATGGTACTCACCCACGGAAAGTAATGACGATCCAATCTGGCTATGGCTATTTCAAATTCAATCAGATCGCGAGCCTCCGCTTGTAGAAGATCTGATACATTTTCTAATACATCCTGCCCCTCTGCCCCTAAACAATGCAATAACAAGTTGTGCTTACTCTCCACACGCACATGTGTACCACACACATGTGCATAGTTACTGAAAACCTTTTTCCACTTAGCCCACCCAATTAAGGGTTCTCCAGGAGAGGGTAAAAAAACCGGAGGGGACGTGACGTTTTACATATTGTCTGCCTTCCCCCATTTACTTAGTTTGTGAAATCTTATCTATAAATTAGAAGTGAAAAAGAAATAAAACCCCACTTCAAAGTACACCTGTAATAAATACTTCAAATATGGTATTGTACTCCAAAATGTTTCATTATTGACAAAATATTTCCAGATATGCACATCATCGTTGGACATGCAGCAGACATGACTTACTTACTAGAACTCCCAAAGCTGGTCTTGTTGAAGTTAGAGTGGACAAAGCGAAGGAAACCTCACACGATGACAAAATTCCAATCTAAAATGTCTGCTGTTGCCGAATCTAATTTGCATGCAATACTTGAAACGCACATGTGTGCAGTCTTCTGCTCTCCTACCGAGCAGGACCGGTGCTGTCTCAACACAAGGAAAGCCAATGTTGAATCCAATTAGCATGCACTGCGTGTAACACGCATGCGTGCACTCTTCCGCTCTCCTTCTGAGAAGAACGGGTGCTGCAACGCCTCCGATCTTTTGCAGCTCAGAGCCGATACTAGCAACTTTCCAGCCACCTCCTCATGCGCTGAAGATCTTACACTTACACACGCTGGTACAACTCGTGGCAATATTCCTGGCCTCACGCACAAGTCCTGCGTGGCCACGGCCACCTCCGGCTTGCTACAGCTCAGCGAGACAGCGCAAACCATTTGAGTCACAGCCGCTTACATTATTGTTGACAGACCTGGCTGAAGTGTGTCTGCACGCTGAGGGCTACCACTCGACTGTTTGTTTATCCTGCCAAGCGTCGTCCCTGCTTCAACAAGCACTGTATGGTAATCCAAGGAACACGTCCACATCAAGGTAGAGGTACTGTAAATGTATTCCATCTTACAGAGCTGCCCACATAGACATTACACAGCTTCCGTGTCTTCTCAGCCGCTTCCAACCGACTTGGAACTCCTGTCATGGAATCCCACAGTACACTCCTAAATTCCTTACTGTTGTTCTGGACAAAGTACAACAAACCCATATCAACAGTGAGGAACACTACATTTACTCTTCCCCTTGAACACAACAAAAGCTATAGCTAACTCAAACCTCCACACAGCAGAAAACACAATGAAACATGCCCCAACAAAAAATAATATAAAACACTAGCAACATAACAATAAATATATAACAAAAACCATTTCTTACCCCAGACAAGTGAAAGAAAACCCACCAAACAATATATTGCACGAAGCATATAACAATTTTACAAATCAGCAATACCAAAGAAACAGATCATGAAGCAAAGATTATTGTCTGAACCTCAAAAGGAATCCAAATAGGACGATTGCTTCTGCGCAAATTCTGAACCAACTCAGCCTTCTTCAATTCACTTCTGTACGGCGCCACACTCAATCATCGTACATCCTCCTGATTCTCAAAACCTAAACTTTGAGAGGCTTGAACCACCTTTGCTACATTCCACCAATTGGTACCAGAAACTCTCACTGCACTCCCACAAACCTTATCAACCACAAACGCCCCATCAAATTTCCTATCACCTTTTTTTACGTAACCTCCTTTTTGATATACAATTTATCACCAATGTCTACCTTGAAGGATTTAACGCAATGGCAGTTGTCCAAATTCACTTTCTGCCTTAACTGGGCTTGACCCACCTTCATCCCTGCCTTTGCGTCCCAAACACCCACATCAGCACCAACCTTTACCCACTTGCTCATCCAACTCAGGCAGAACTTGGTAGTAGGCTTCCTGCCCCTCAACATTTCAATAGGGGACATTTGGGTGCTAGAATGTGGAGAAGTCTTGTAAAACTGTGGAAATATGGATTTTTATGGTCGGTTATGTCCCCTATCTTGGACCCCAACGGTTTCATGTATAAGTCACAAGTACATGTATGTTCCCTCCAGTTCCAGTTATGAAGACGCAAACACATGTGCGTCCACCGTCAACATGTCCTCTTTCAGACCCGCCATGAATGGGCCGGATATTCTATTCCTAAGTATGAAAGGCCACCGGTTTTATATGGTTCATTTATGCCATTTTACAGTCCAGGCGAGTAGGCCCTGATTCTGCCATTAAGCCTTTTCCTGCCTTCTGCCTCTGAAAGCTCCAGTCTGAGCTCGCATCTGTGACCATGAACTATGTCTTACTCCCTGCGCGGCTAACGGTGCCTGACTCGGCCTATCTGCCTGCCAAAAACTGTATTTCACCTTCAAGATTATCTGCTCTGCTCCGCTCCTCATCCAATGCATTCCTGTCTAGCAGTTTAAGTAAACATTCCTCCAGCTACCGTGCAAAGAGGCCAGGCCTCGCTGTCTTTATGCAAGTAATTCATAGCCCTGTTACTATGGAAGATTTCTGCCCTCGCATCTAGTGTAGACACTTAGACGCTTGTACACGCACTAACAGTCAGTATAGTCAGTATAGAATAAGATTCTATCCTAAGAGACCTCTCTTTTTGGATAACACAGTTCTTTAAACATAGGATATTAGATATGATTTGGGATTAGGTTGACATAACCCCAGACTTCTGTCTCCACATGTAGAGCTAAATGTCAAGTCCCATTCTCCCCCTAGTTGCACGTCAATCACACGTCATGCTGCTGCGCGCGCATCTCTGCCAAGTATTTTTGCTGACATTGCGAAATTCTTTCCTGGAACCACCCATTTGTGACATCATACCTAATGACGTTCTTTAGTTACGCCTAGTTACACCCATTTTAGTTACGCATGTATGTTTTTATCTCTGTTATCAACTGTTACGCCTCCTGCATCTGTTTCACTGTAATGCCTCTTCTATAAAAATGATTACCTGTCAATAAAGTATTGTCCTTCACTTCCTGAACCTTCGTGGTGATGGAATATGAAGCCCACAAATTCGAATTGTGTTTTGGAATAAAGCCCGTTCCGAACCTCTAATACCACGGATTCTGCCTCTTATTTTACTGAGCTATTCTTGTTAATTTTCCGCATCAAATTAAGTACCGGTAATTAAATTATTTACCACATATATGGCGCCCGAACAGGGACACTTTCTCATCTCACGCGCCGGAGGTGCGTTGCAGGCCCGGTCTCCTGCCACAGCTGGACGGACAACAACGCGTACCCACAGGATTTCCTGTATCTCCCTCCTGCCGAGCGGGGGTAACTGAGGCTGCGATCAACACCCAGACGAGGCGGTGAGAAGTGCGAAGTATCCCGACCAGAGCCTAGCTGAGAGAGCAAGATCCGAGGTATACAGAGGCCCACCAAGTTCCGAAGTTCCGAAGTTTCGAGTCGAGTCCAGTCTGGTCCAAGTCCAGTTCAGTTCAGTTCCGAGGCCTTCCGTTCCGAGCTACCCGGTGAGTACCATTGCCGGGGAGGCGTTCTGACGTGCACATAGTTTGTGCCGGTCAAGACGGGTTTGGGTACACAAATCCGGTCTGCACTGTTTCAGCAGTGTATCTGTACTGTTTAGCAGTATATCAAGTATGTCTAGTATATAATTCAGAATTACCTAGTTAGTGCCGAGTATTATGCTTAGTGACTAGTTCTCTAAATGGCCATCATTGTTGTTCATTAAATGTTAAATGTTAAAATGTTTTAAATACGTTCTGCATATTGTGGTGTGAATGACTGTTCATTATTGTGTTTTGTTGTATTAAACGTGTTCAAAATTAGGGATCAGATCAGTTCTCAATATGCCGCTCTTTTCGAGATTAAGACAGATCAAAACTAGAAAAGGGGTACTCGAAGAAGCTGTTCCCATTCCTCCTAGGGACACTCCAGGGTACTTCATGTATCATAAACATGGCCTAGACGCCATATTATTTCTTGATTTATGGGTAGACTACACCAAGGAATTACCAGAAAGTCAGAGGTGGCCCGCAGCTGGGACCTGGGATGCAGATTGCATCATGAAAGTAGAGGAAGAATTATGGAAAAAGAAAGCTAGACAATCACAGAAAGATGCCATTGAATTATGGCGTAAAGAATCATATAGACGTACAGAAAAAGCACTCAGACAGGAAGAGAAAAGTAAGGAGAATTCAAATAAAGTCCGGGAAACTCTATTAATTGAAGAAGGTACCCGAGTAAAATCAGAACAAGTAGACAGACAAAGAAATGCCCTCATGAATGGTATGTATCCTCTTCTGGCCGAAGGGCTACCTAAGGCTACTCCGGAGATACCAAAAGACTTGCCACCTCCATTGTTTCCGATAAAAGCACATCCCAAAGGGCATCCCAGAACCGCAGAAGATGTTTTCCTTTCCTCTTATTTAGACGACGCAGCTCCCGAGTATGCTAATACTGCACCACATAGACCGCCTGCCGAGGGGGTTCAACGCCAAGACCCTCCGTCTGTACCTCCGCAACAACAAACTCCGACACAAGTTCCGGCAAGCACATCTGTTTCTACAGCTGTACCCACACCTATGGTTGCTATATCACGTTCAACGAATCCTTTCACATCCAGCACCCCAGGCGGTGCTACAGGAGGTACAGCAAACATTTTTTCCACGCCACCCAGAGTAAATAAACTTTCCTTCCAAGAATTAGCCCACCAACGTACGCCCAAACTAGTAACTCCCGACATGCTTAAGGAACTTCTAGTAGATTGTAGATATGATCCTGTGCCCGGCAAAGAGGACGAAATGCTGCTGGCATCATTACGTATCCGACGAGCTGCAATATATTTAGGGAGGCTACCAGGAATGACTACACATTTAGAAAATATATATCACTTTGTTCAGTCAGGACGAGATTCTGAGAGTATTAATAGAGCTATGGAGTACCAGAAAGTGGAGATACAGGGGGAACTGTTACGTTTCCTCATAAATTGTGTGATCAGAAATCAAGACCGACCAGGGGTAAATCCGGAAGAAATGCGAATTCTTACCACATGGAGTCGGAATATATCAGAGGGGAGACATAATAAACTATTAAGTATAGTAGCTATGTGCCGAAAGATCCGCAAAGAAGTAGAACGAATACACGAAGAAAGATTGGCGGTAGACCAGCTTGAACAAAACGAGGAGGAGGAAGAATTAGAACCGCCCACAGGACAGTTAGAAACTATGGCCTATGTAGGTAGAGGGAGATCTTGTAATAATACTAGATGCTTTACTGATCCGATACGTCCGATACGTCCAGACAATAACAGAAATTTCCAAACACCTATAATAAATATAAGGTCCCCCGAACATTCGTTCCAAGCCGCTGACAAATTACTCCGAGAACGAAGGGGTTATCATATACTCGATTCTATGGACGAACAAGAATTAGCCAGGTCAGCCGTTCACTGGGTTGACAGTCCCGGAAAATATAGTGATGATACACTAGCGCACACGTTTTTGAACCTCACCCCAGATGAACAGCGTTTAGCTGGAATCTACATGATTCAACAACTCCTTATATTATATAAAAGCCAACACTCCGATCCTGGTCCCTTACCTGATATATTGACTGAATTACTCACGAATAAATGGAGAGGTTCAGGTACTGAGTTAATTAGAGAAATACTAGAATCCAGAAAGCAGTACATTCTTTTTGTATGCCCCGAACATGTCTCACTGCCAATCAAGGAAAGAACGACGTATTATATGGATAGACAGAATCCCTTACGCGAAGTGCATCCGATAAAAGGTGATGACAATCAGTTTAAACGTGTGTTTGTATACACACCCATATCTAAAATAGAACTATTAGAAATGAAGAAAGTGGTACCCAGTCATGACAAAGACCCAGCGGGTTTCCACCGTGAAATTAAAGACATGTTGCTCATGGGAGAGTATACCTATCCCGACATTATGAAAATATTAAAGGTATTAATGCCTGCGGGCATTTACGAAAAACTCAAAGAAAAGGATTGGGAGGTGGGAGACCAAAAGATAGATTGGACAGCATTAGAAAACGAAGAAACAGCTCGAGGTCCAGGTTTAGGGCTTGGGGAAAAGACCAAAATACTACCAGGTTTATTAGTACAGGTACTGCCACGTTTATTAACTACGAAAAAGGAAGACTAGGGTGCAATATCAGCCTGTAAACAAAAGCAAGATGAAGACACTAGTGATTTCTATGCCCGATTCGAAAAATGTTTTGGTATAAATAGTGGAATAAAAGCAAGTAGCGAATCGTATCCACATCTGTTTGTGACAAAATTAGTTGAAAATTCCTTGCCCCAAGTTAAGAATAGAGTATTGAAATTCGAGAGTACCTGGCAAGGTAACACTCCGTCACAAATGTTACAAATGCTACAGTACCATCACAATAGAATAAGAGAGGAACAAGAACATGAACAAAGACGCATGAAAGATACGAAAATGAAAATGTTAGTTTCCCAGACAGTTCCAGCTGACGGTCATAAAAAGGGTATGACACAGTCCAGTGTTTCAGCAGGTCCTGTAAAAGGGACATGCAACTATTGTAAACAGCCAGGTCATTATGTACACGATTGTCCAGTTTTAAAACATAATATCGCCATAGGTAATACAAAAGAAAGACCACGGCCACTTAGACAGGATCAGAACCAACAAGGAGCCCCGCAGCATGCACAGTCCATGCCGGCTCCGCAACAATCTATGCCAGCTCCACCACCGCAGCCTATTGCTGCCACACAAACAACGACACAACAGATGTATCAGACCGCACAGTATGACTATCCTGATTATCAACGATACTCATGAAACAGCCTAGAGAGGGAAGTTGGCTTACCCCTTATAGAGGTCCCTGTAGATTGATTGATTGATGTACTTATAGAGCGCAGCTATCACCCTACGGGCATCTTGGCGCTTGCATTGGGAACCCGTCCTGGTTTTTCCCTGTAAGATAACCCGTACTGGGCATCCCCAAGGTGAAAGCCAGGCATCCCGCCGCGGGGGGCCGTTGTGGAGATTAAGCAGGCTTGTTGCCCAGAGCTGCATAGTGTGAACTCGTGCATTAGAGTGGGCACCGAAGCGAGAATTATCGAGTCCGTGGACGATTGGGCTCTGGACCCTGCCGCGTCGGGAATCGAACCCAGGTCCCGGGTCTGATCTCTGCTTCAGGGTATGCCTCCTCTAACCAGTGAGCTACACTTCTCCACAAGAAGGACCTTATGTACACAGTGAACTATTAGGCCAAGATAGAAAATTTTTACTTGATACAGGGGCAAGCCGAACAACCATAAAACGTAGTGAAGTTCCAGGGGCACCCCTCTCAGGCTCACAGAATATTTCCCTTGGTTTTTCAGGAAAACCTATCATTAACGAAGTATCACAGCCTCTTCCACTTACGATTGGTCCCTTGACACGAACTACAGATTTATTGCTTACTAAATCATGTCCAGAAAACCTGTTAGGTATAAAAACATTGAAAGCTCTAGGAGCTATAATATGTTGTTCTCCGGAAGGAGTAAGATTGTTTTTACGTGATTTCAAAGGGCACTATGTGTCCCGAGACATGGATCACCGACTGCAGACTTTACCCACACATTTATGGGCACAAGGCCCTACAGATGTTGGTTGCATGAACATTACACCATATCGAGTCACACTAAAGACAGGAGTGGTACTACCACGAATGCGACAATACAAGTTACCCCCAGATGCTGTAGTGGCTTTACTGCAAATCATTGACGAGCTTATTACCCAAGGGGTGGTTGTGGAAACGGACTCCAATGTATGTAATTCCCCGATAATTCCGATTCTTAAACGAACTGATCCAAAAGCCCCGCCAGTATATCGACTGGTTATTGATCTGCGCGAATTAAATAAATGTATTGTACCACAATACCCCGTAGTCCCAGACATTTCTTCATTACTGACAGCCATTGATTCCGAAGCAACATTCTTTTCTGTAATTGATCTCAAGAATGCCTTTTTCAGCGTCCCAATAGATCCGGAAAGCCAATACTTGTTCGGATTTAGTTTAAATGGACGAAGCTTTAAATTCACACGCGCACCTCAAGGATTCACAGAAAGCCCCAGCATCTATAGCCAAGCACTGAAACGAGAACTTGACAGTATCCACATGCCAGTCAACACTGCCCTGCTTCAATATGTCGATGATCTGCTGATCACCGCTAGAAGCGAACCTGAATGTGAAAAAGCCTCACTGACGGTTTTACAATTTTTGGCTGAAAAGGGGCACAAGGTGTCCCCTTCTAAGCTGCAATTCTGTGTCCAGCGAGTTGTTTACCTTGGTCACTCGCTGTCCAAGGAGGGAAGGCAGCTTACACCCGATCGTATCCAGTTAATTGCTAACATGCCAATACCCAAGACACAAAAGGAGGTGCGGGCTTTTATAGGCCTCACTTCATATTGTAGGCAGTGGATCCCTCAGTATGCATTTCTAGCAAAACCACTCATTCAGTTGACAACACAGGAGGCAGCCACATCGACTGTCCTCCCTTGGACTCAGGAACATACACAAGCTTTTGAAAGCCTAAAGAAAGCTTTATGTCAAGCACCTGTTTTAACAACACCATGTTATAACAAACATTTACGAGCAGCAGCTAAACAAAAAGTTCGTACCTGTATGATCTGTTGTCAGTTTAACCCAGGTAAAAGCATTCCCGTAGAACAGGGTGGATTTCAGCCTCCTGATCACCCTTTTGAAGTCCTCCAGATGGATTATATCCAGATGGAACGATGTCGAGGATTCAAATATGTCCTTGTAGTTGTCTGTGCTCTTTCCCGTTGGACAGAAGCATACCCGGTTTCAGATTACACTGCCCCGACTACTGCCAAACAGTTGGTTCGAGAATTCTTCCCACGGTACGGTTTACCACGTGTTGTCTACTCAGATAACGGCCAGCCGTTCTCATCCGAACTAATGAAACACGTTTCACTTTTGTTAGGCTATCAATGGAGATTTCACTGTGTCCGACACCCCGAGGCAGCAGGTCTCGTGGAACGACATAATCAAACTCTGAAAATTAGATTGTCCAAAATATGTAGGGAGAAAGGTGTCGACTGGGTAGTAGCCTTACCAGTTGCACTCTTTTACATGAGAATGGTAGCGCACTCTCGAACAGGGCTATCCCCGTATGAAGTGATCTTCGGTAGACCACCAAATATGTGGGGGACGCCTATAGCACGCAAAATAACTGACGTTGACTGTAATATGCTGACAGATTACCTGGCTTCCTTGATGTCTGCACTACAATCTTGTCGTTCACAGGTAGCTGCAGCCTTTCCCGACAACACCGAGGTGAAACCCCATGACGTAGTTCCCGGGGACCTGGTGTTAGTGCGGAATTTCGATCGGAAGACTCAGCTGGATCCTAGGTGGAAATCGCCTCAACTTGTACTACTCACCACGAGGACAGCCGTGAAGATCGAAGGTCGCAAAGGTTGGATACGTTCAAGTCATATCAAGAAATTTCATGGACTACCGTCTGATGTAAACGTTACACCTCGCGTGTCTTCACCGATTGACTCAAAGCTTCCTTTGGTTGAACTAAGCGATAAGGAACTATACAAACTAAAATTACGGTCTAAAAAGTCAGACAATTTGATTGTTTAAGTCCTCTCCAAGGTGAATCGGTCGAATTTGTCTCTGACATGTATCCCCTAGACCTGAATAGAGAAAGAAACGGAAAAATACAGTTGAAAAAACATGCGTACTGTAAATCACTGCGTAGTCATTGCACAGTGACGTTATTAATTTTGTTTTTCTTAAGTCTTTTAATAATCGCTGCAAGTATATTGTTGCACATATATTATCCTATTTCTAAACATGTTTACAATGTTACTGCTGAACATTCTTTTAGTGAATTACCCCCGCATGAGTTGTCCTATAGATTTGCGCTGCGCAATAACACTTTTATTAGTATGTTACATCATTCCCATCAGACTAGCAATGCTACAAATTGTTGGATATGTGGCCGACTCCCTCCCTATCAGAACTATAAGGGAATTCTGCCTCTCTTTCCATATCCGTTCACACACAATGGCTCCTGTGGAGCATGGTTTAGTTTAATTAATTCCCTAGATTCGAATTCCGCAGTTTATCAAGACAACTGGGTATGGGGAAACATAAACTTAGTTTTGCTTAAAGTCTGCTACCCTAACAAGGAGGGACTTCCCAAAAGAACAGGAACTGATCTAGAAAATGAAGTATACGGATTAGGTAATTTCACGCTTAATCTCATGATCCTGAATGTTGAATCCGAAGCTGCACCAATTTTGCCCGCTATGTCAGTATTTCCAGTTAAAGGTGAATTGTGTGTAAGAAAGAATGGCTCCATACACATGGGCCATAGTAGATGCACCACTGTAATAGAATTCAGTGATCAAGGCAAGTCTACGTTTAGAGCTTCCCGTCATTCCTACTTCGTATGTGGTCAGACTGCATATATACGTTTGCCTCTAGATTGGGATGGTACCTGTTACATCGGATTCCTTTTGCCACCTGTTTTCCTAGCTCCTCCTGATTATCATAGAAATACTCATTTAGTACACAATAGACAGCAGAGAGATCTCCCAATCATCGATTACACTGAAACAGCATGGGAAAAATACACAGATTTCAATAAAGGTTTCTTTCCTTATATAGGTACAGTCACTAATAGTAAGCTGATACGTAGATTAACCAGAACCCTTGAAGCAGTAGTGAACGAAACTATTTCCGCCTTAGGCAATTTAACAGAAGAGCAGTCTGCTATGCGGATTGTTGTGCTTCAAAATCGTCTTGTCCTTGACGTCATCCTGGCCGATAGGGGCGGAGCTTGTAGGGTCATCGGATCAAGTTGTTGCATTTTCATACCAGAAAATTCGCCGTCAGTATATAAAGCCATAACCCGCCTTCATAAGATTGTAAGCCAGATACACCAGAATCCAGGCACCTGGACTTGGTCCGGTTGGTTTTGGAGTGTATTGTCAGCCTGGGGATGGAGGGTCCTATCCTTCCTAGGTATTGGCTTTCTCATACTATTCAGTTGCTGCTTATGCCTACAATGTGGACCAGCGATTTGTGGTCTGTGTGCCACCTCGTGTATCCCACATCCAAGTTTTCATTCGAGATCCCGGAAGAAGAAAGAAGAACAAATGATGTTATATGAACAGATCGATGGATTGATGAAGATTGATATCTCCTAAGGGCCAGTAGGGGACAAGGAGGGAATGTGGAAATATGGATTTTTATGGTCGGTTATGTCCCCTATCTTGGACCCCAACGGTTTCATGTATAAGTCACAAGTACATGTATGTTCCCTCCAGTTCCAGTTATGAAGACGCAAACACATGTGCGTCCACCGTCAACATGTCCTCTTTCAGACCCGCCATGAATGGGCCGGATATTCTATTCCTAAGTATGAAAGGCCACCGGTTTTATATGGTTCATTTATGCCATTTTACAGTCCAGGCGAGTAGGCCCTGATTCTGCCATTAAGCCTTTTCCTGCCTTCTGCCTCTGAAAGCTCCAGTCTGAGCTCGCATCTGTGACCATGAACTATGTCTTACTCCCTGCGCGGCTAACGGTGCCTGACTCGGCCTATCTGCCTGCCAAAAACTGTATTTCACCTTCAAGATTATCTGCTCTGCTCCGCTCCTCATCCAATGCATTCCTGTCTAGCAGTTTAAGTAAACATTCCTCCAGCTACCGTGCAAAGAGGCCAGGCCTCGCTGTCTTTATGCAAGTAATTCATAGCCCTGTTACTATGGAAGATTTCTGCCCTCGCATCTAGTGTAGACACTTAGACGCTTGTACACGCACTAACAGTCAGTATAGTCAGTATAGAATAAGATTCTATCCTAAGAGACCTCTCTTTTTGGATAACACAGTTCTTTAAACATAGGATATTAGATATGATTTGGGATTAGGTTGACATAACCCCAGACTTCTGTCTCCACATGTAGAGCTAAATGTCAAGTCCCATTCTCCCCCTAGTTGCACGTCAATCACACGTCATGCTGCTGCGCGCGCATCTCTGCCAAGTATTTTTGCTGACATTGCGAAATTCTTTCCTGGAACCACCCATTTGTGACATCATACCTAATGACGTTCTTTAGTTACGCCTAGTTACACCCATTTTAGTTACGCATGTATGTTTTTATCTCTGTTATCAACTGTTACGCCTCCTGCATCTGTTTCACTGTAATGCCTCTTCTATAAAAATGATTACCTGTCAATAAAGTATTGTCCTTCACTTCCTGAACCTTCGTGGTGATGGAATATGAAGCCCACAAATTCGAATTGTGTTTTGGAATAAAGCCCGTTCCGAACCTCTAATACCACGGATTCTGCCTCTTATTTTACTGAGCTATTCTTGTTAATTTTCCGCATCAAATTAAGTACCGGTAATTAAATTATTTACCACAAAACCACAACATGGACTTAACAGCATTAACCACAACACAACTGTTGTTAACTTCCCACTGACACAATGAACTAGGACCCAGTTCATGCACTCTACCTGACCATTAGTTCGGGGATTATACAGAGACATCTTCAAATGCTTGACACCACCCGCTTGAAGAAACTTCTCAACCTCTTCATTGACAAACTAGACCCCATTGTCTAAAATTACAAATCCATGATTCCCTTCCCTTGCAAAAATGTCCCTAAGGAACTCAATAATTGCACAAGCATTTTGATCAGTTACAAACTTGATCTCTGGTCACTTTGAGTACAAATCAACTGTCACCAACGCAAGGATTTAGGAGGTAGCTTCCTCGCATACAACCCCTTCTCTGAGGAAAGACATACCACGTAACTACCCACAAAAGATTCAACCTCCCTATCCATTGAGGGCCACCACAAAGTTTGTCTAAGTCTTTTTTTGTGAAGGTAGTTCCCATGTGACCTTCATGAGCAATCCTGATTAACCTAGATCTTAATCCTGTAGGTGGTACCAATTTGTCACCTCTGAGAAGTATACCATCGTCCACTGAGAGTTCATCAGAAATCTTCCAAAAGGCTGACACAAATTCGCAAGAGACTTTTCACTAGACTATTCACTAGCAACATACTCCAACACACTTTTCATAACCTCGTCCGATTCCATTTCATCTCTCCATTCACGCTTTGTAACAGCACACATTTCCTCCAAATCCAATGAGGCAATAGAACAACTTTCCTCTGTGGTCTCTTCACCTTCCCCATCAACCTCCTGGATCACAAAACGGGACAAAAAATCAGCTTACCCATTCTTGCCCCCTTTGATATGTACGATATCAAAATGAAATTGTAACGGTTTGGACAACAGTCTTGAGATTTTGGGTGTTTGTTCTTTAATTTCTCCCCAGACAAAACTGATACCAAAGGTTTATGATCTGTTTTTACAGTTAATGTAGTACCCCAGATATAATGTTTGAACCTCTGAATTGCCCACCAACAAGCCAGCAATTCCTTTTCTATAGTATAGTAATGAAATTCTGTGTCCCTCAACACCCTGGAGGCATAACTAATGGTCTTGTTCAGCACACCATTCTCCTGTGTGTCAAAATGACTCCCAAACCATAATTAGGAGTATCCACTATGACACAACACGCAAGCTTGAGGTCAAACGGTTTTAAAACTTTGCAGCTTTCCAATTGTTTCTTGATCCTCTCAAAGGCATCCTGGCAAGAACCATTCGAACAAAACATGGAATCCTTCTTTAAAAGTCTGGTTAACGGTAAAATGTGAGAGTCATAGGATGAACCAGCAATAAAATGAACACATCCCCATGGAAGATTTAAGAGCGGTTTTGTCAATATGATGCCCCTCATAAGATACAGGAGCCCTGTCAGGAGGTTCCAGCCATCTTCCAGGCCACAGTTCATCGAATAATTCTTGAGTTACCATAGATATTCTTGCACCAGAGTCAACAAGCATTTTAACTAACCTATCTCCAAAAGATATATCCACATATGGGTCTACGCAAGTAGGTGGATCACCTGACTCCACCTTGTCATCTGCAACCACAAGAATAATGTCTTGGACATCTTTTTGCAAATTTTCTAGTTGGTTTTCTAAAAATTCTTCTCCCAGATAAGCAACTACAGGGTTGATTTTACTTGTCAGTTTACCTTGACTCTGGCACACTTTGGCGAAATGGCCTAACTTATTGTAGATTCTGCATGTAATATTCCTCGCTGGGCAAGATCTTCCACTCTTAAAATGTGATGGATTTCCACACCTACAACAGAAATTAATTTGTTTAAAAAAAATCTCTCTACCTTTGTGCTATCTCTTGGATGATTAAAATCTTTAACTGAGCCTTTGACTTTTTGCTTAACGACATTTACATATTCAGTCTTTCGTTCTTCTAGTTTGCTAAAGGACATCTGCGATGTTTCAATACTCTTGGCTATACGCAAAGTTACCTCAAGGACAGGATTAGTCAAGGACAACAACTTGTGTTGTATAGCTTTGCTAGAACAGTGACAAATTAATTGATCATGTACTAATTGATCCGTAAATAATTCAAAATGCCAGTCTGCCACTAATCTCCTGAGAGCAGAAACATATAGGTCAACGTTTTCCCATGTCATTTGCTTTCTCATAAGGTATTTGTGTCTCAAAACAACCATACTAGGTTAAACATAAAAACGTTTTTCCAGCAATGGAGAGTGCAGCGGGCACGAGATCCTGTGCCGACCCCAGAGAGGCCCTGAGAGGAACGGAGGGTTGCGGTGCTAAGTGATGTCCCCGGGAGGAAGAGGGCAGCTGCTGCCATGCCCCGTGATCCCTTGGCCTGAGTCCGTGGCTGTCGCAGGAGGACAGGGGGAAGCTTATAAGACCCCAGGGCCAGGGAACAGCAGAGGTGTCCGAGGGGCAGTGCAGGAAAGGTGACACAGGATTGACCAGGGCACTGTACTTATCAACCCTGTGGAAGATAAGAGGAGCCGCGAAGGCCGCCGGATAACCGGACTCAGGGGCCGAAGATAACGGCATAGACAGTGAGCTGCTGCAGCCTGGCGGAGTGGGGTGAGGTCCAGGCTTGCAGCGGGCTCCCGGGCACGAGCACGTGGTGGGCGCAGGTTGGATCTAGACACTGCCGTACACAAGAGAGAGGAAGTACAGCCTGGTTGGGAACCAGCCTCAGGAGGGGTTCCCTACCTTTCAAGGGGATGAGGCCCCCTGGTCCAGTTCCGAGCAAGGGTGGCAGGGGGACCTCAGAGACCGGTGTGGCCATATCTGGGAGAGGGGCCTGGCGCGGCCTGGCAGCGAACAGACATAGTACGCCACAGCGTGGAGACGTCAAGGGGGGGAGGTCTAGCAGCGCAAGACGGCAGCGCGGCATCTGCGATCTATGGAGAGACCCTCATTGCTGGGGGCCCCACCTCACGGCATTTTGGCCAGAGTTACCGACTGACAGGTGGGGGGCTGGGGAGAGAAGAGACTGGCCCCACAGTCAGAGTAGACCCCACTCAATTGGAAGGTAGTTGACGAAGTGGGGCACTGAGGTGACGGGTCTGGCCTCCTGGAGCTCAAGGCCCAGGTGGAGAACCGGACAGAACTGGTGGGGGATGCGGGAGGTCTAAGGTCCCAGCGTGGGTCGAGCAGGCCCAGAGGGCAACGGACGCACCAGCTGGAGTCGCGGTATTCCAGCCAGACACATCGACTGGCGAGCGCGGTACGGGATAGCGGCCTAGGAATACTGGGGGAGCAGGGTGCCTGAAGTAGACCAGGGAGCAAAGGTGAGCAGCCCACTCCTGGACTCTGGCCCCATACTGCAGACATGTCCTCGGTGAGAGGGAAAAAAGACCGGACACGGAAAGATATGCTGTCCAAAGGCCCACAGTCTGGGGACAAAGAGGGCTGGTAGCCCCCGACAGCGAAATTGCATCTGGAACCAGAGGGTGCGGACATCTCGATCACTGGCTCCTTCCTAGAGACACTCTTTAATACTTTGAGGGAGGATTTCCTGACACTCAAAAGCGAGGTGGCAGGCGATGTGGATGCGATTGGCGAAAGAGTAGCCAACATAGAGGAACAGGTGCAGACCAGAGAGGAAGAAGTGGTGCAGCTCCAACAAGAGGTGATTCGATTGCAGGAACAGGAGATAGACCTGCAGGCACACACTGAGGACCTCGAAAACTGCTCTAGGCGGAATAACATCCACGTGAAGGGAGTTCCTTCGGACGTAGAGGGCTCCGGCATGGTTCAGTATCTGCAGGGGATGTTCCGCGACATCCTGGGAGTTCCGCCGGACTTTGAGATCCTTATCGACCGAGCACACAGAGTGGGCTTAAGAAGAAGAGCTCCCGCTCCTCTGTCGGACACCTTGGCCTTCCTCCCAGACTTTCCCCTCAAAGAACGCATCTTAAGAGAGGCCAAGGCGATGCAAACGGTCAAGTATCTGGGGCATCCAATAGCTCTCTATCAAGACTTGGCCTCCATCACTCTGCAGAAGAGGAAGGAGTTTAAGGGGGTGACCGCGCACCTGAGGGAAAAAGGGGTGGCCTACTACTGGGGGCATTCCATTTTGCTTGATTTTCAAATGGAACAGTAAACTTTATCAGGTCAGATCTTTACAAGACGCCTGCAAGATTCTAGGACTGGAGTACCATAGCCCAGAAGAAACAGCCAGTCGGGAACATAGGCCATCTAGGGAGAGGAGGCAGAGAGTCGTGCGGAGACGCTCACCTGATTATGTGCTGGGGCCAGATCCCACAACCATGGCGCAAGAGCGGCAGGTGGCTCTGGAGACGGTCTTCAAGGATACAGCATCCCAAGACAGCTTGGTTAGCAAGCAATGGACAGTGTTTGGGGGTTGGGGACTCTAGGTTGGGGTTAGGGAGGGGGTGGGGGGAACTAGTGTGCTACAAAAAAGGGCTCCATGGTAAGAGTTCGATGCAGGGACACTTAGAGCAGCGGCAGCAGACGACACACACACATATGAGGGGATTAGCATCCCAAGGGCGAATCAGATAGGTAATACTACGACCTCATACCACACTCGACACTTCAAGTAGTCACCCTTAATGTGAAGGGTCTTACAACCCTATTACATGTAAATCCATACTATTCTACCTGGAGATCCTGGGGGCAGATGTGTGTCTCATACAGGAGACTCATCTCCTCCCAAAAGATTGGCATTGGATGAAGTCCAGGGCCTTTCCCCAACAATTCTTTTCTTCCACGACAGATAAAAACGCGTGAGTGGCCATATTAGTCGCTAAGTGATTTGCTGGGAGGGTAGGGGATAAAGTGGCTGAAGTTAAAGGTCGCCTCTTAGCCTATAAGCTCTGGATAGGGGGATCGCCACTCGTGGTGGGATCTATCTACGTGCCCAATTCGGGGCAGGAGAAATTTCTGACAGCGGCTCTCTCTGTGGTCCTGAGCACGCAAGAGTGGCGGTTACTGGTTGATGGGGATTTGAACTTAGTCATGCATACCACACTAGGCAGATCCAGTCACCAATACGCCCAAATGGGCGCACTGTCTAATGCTGGGAGAAGTTGGCTACAATCTAGAGGACTGGTGGACATCACCCACAATCCTCTCAATTTTCTTTCTATTCACATGCACACCATACTTATGCCTAACTTGACTACCTGTTCGGCACGACCAAACTGAACGTCTTAGTGGGTAATGTAGACATCATCCCAGCAGCACTCTCAGACCACAACGCGATGACTGTGACTCTTCGGGTACCCCTGATACATAGACAGAAGGGTTGCTTGGCGACTTCGGGAAAGCATGCTGCACTAAGAGGGGGTGACGAAACAGATTCATAAATGTATTACAGACTACCTAGAACTAAACGACTCTGCTGACATTTCCCTACCCACTTTATGGGTGGCCCTCAAAACGGTGATGCATGGAGAACTGATCGCCATGTCTGCAGCTGAGAATAGAGAGCATAAGGATAAACGGGAACTTCTCACGGCTCAAGTTCTAGAGCTGGAAAGGGTGCACAGCAGGACCGGTGCACTTAGAGTTTGGCGCCAATTCAAGGCGGCATGGGCCCAACTTGCAGGGCTTGATTTGGATAGGGCCGAATATGCAGCCCTTAGGCTCGGGCACTCCTATTATATCGGGGGGGACAAGACAGGGCTTATGTTGGCGAGTAAACTCAGGGCCCGTACCCAGCAAACGAAGGTCCAGTCTCTCCAGAATGCTAAAGGGGAGGTGGTGGAAGGGGACGCCGAGATTGTGAGGGATTTTCAAGACTTCTACTCTGCCCTTTACCAGAGGGATACACGCCCAGGCCCCAGCATAGACACATACCTACAAGGAGCAAACATGACAGCACTAACTAAGGAGGGGGCGGAAGCCCTAGAGGCTCCGATTCGGATGGAGGAAGGTCTTGGGGTGACTTCCCGCATCAAGCTCTTGAAATCGCGGTGTCCGGATGGTTTTTGGGCGGGTTTTTATAAATCTTTTTGCCAGCTCTTAGCTCCGTTCCTGATGCAGCTTTTTAACTCCTTCACTAGACCTGGGACAATCCCTCTTGATATTCTGGTGGCCTCTATCATGGTGCTTCCCAAGCCCGGGAAGGATAAAACCCTTTGCGGCTCCTATCTGCCAGTGTCCCTTCTTAATGTTGACTTGAAGCTGTCCACTGGGCTTTTAGCGGCCAAGCCGGGCCCACCGATGCCGGGCATCATCGAACCGGATCAGTACAGATTCATTCACAACCGGCAGAGTAGTGATAACACCAAACGCATTCTTCATCTCGTCGACAAATCCCACCGCACAAACATTGACGCCCTTCTGCTGTCGCTGGATGCCGAAAAGGCATTTGACCGGGTGGACTTGGATTTTTGGGATAAAACTCTAGCTTACTTCGGCCTCGGAGACCAGTACAGAGCCTGGGTGACAAGTTGTTACAGCGCGCCCAAAGCGACAATCAGGGTGAATGGGATATTGTCTAGTCCTTCTGAGATTCAACGAGGAACGAGGCAAGGGTGAATGTTATTGCCCCTTCTCTTCGCGCTATATATTGAACCGCTGGCGCAGAAGATACGGGACAACCCCGATATTCTGGGCATCCCCTTTGGCGGGGAAAGACACTCCGTGAGTCTCGATGCAGATGATATCATTGCGTCCCTGGAGGCGCCGGAGCGATCGGTGCCGGCATCCTTACAAGAACTGGAGTCCTTTGGACAGGTCTCTAGTTTTTGGGTAAATGTCAGGAAGTCCATGATTCTCCGACTGGACCAGCAAGGGGGGACGTCGGGGACAGGAAGGGAACCCTATGCAGGGATACAGGCAATGTAGTCAATCCCATATCTGGGGCTTGAATTGGCTCTGTCCATACTACAGACGGTCACGCTAAACTATTCCAAACTAGTCGCTCAGGTCACTAGGGGACTACAGCACTGGAAACATCACCAGCTTTCGCTACTGGGACAGGTCGTAGTTATCAAGATGCCCATCCTTCCCAAAGCACTGTACTTATTCCAAACGTTACCGGTTTGGCCCCCATCAGGAACTATCCACAAACTACAGCAGGCGATACAGCAGTTCGTATGGGCTGGGGCTTAGTTCCCTTAAAGGGAACTAAGCTATAGGCAACCTGATGAGGGAGGCCTGGGGATTGCGAATATGCTGGAATACTTTAGAGTGGCTCAATTAAGGTACTTAGTAGACTGGAGTTGACCGGAATCCAAAAAGAGGTGGCTATTCCAGGACAGGGCGTTGGCGAAACTCTCTCTGTGGAAAGTCCCCTTCCTGAAGGGGGGAAATAGGCCACTGAATCTCCGGGGTTCGCCCATAAGGAATACCTTGCTGAGAGTTTGGGATGGGGTGGCCACTAGCCGAGGCTTGACATCCTTTCCCTCCCCCATGACTCCCTTATTTGATAATCAGGAGTATACACCAGGGATGGATGAAAGGGCATTTGCGGCATGGCGAGAGATGGATTGCAAAGTGGCAGGGCACTTATTTGACCTGGAGGGGATACTTCCATTTTCTGACGTACGACAAGTCTATGACCTTCCGGAATCAGAACAGTTCCAGTACCTCCAAATTTGCCACTGGCTTCTTCAGCCGGAGGTATAGCCAAAAGTGAGTAGGACATTGACAAAATAGGAAAAGAGGCTGGTGACAAAACATACTGACAAGAAAATGATCTCTGAATTGTATGACATATTGTCCCGCCAGCCCCTCCACAGCCCACTGCCGGCCAGAAAAGATGGGTGAGTAAACTGGGGAGGGACCTTAGGGAGAAGGAGTGGAAAGACATATATTATAGGGCCAACCACACGGCACGCAACACCCCTAGCCAGGAATCCGCTGTCAAGATAGCCACGTACTGGTACTTGACGCCTGTATGATTGATCAAAGGGAACCCGGACCGTAGCCTGACTTGTTGGCGGGGATGCGGTGAGGAAGGAACACTGGTGGACTTGTTATGGGACTGTAAGGAGCTGACAGGTTACTGAACCAAGGTACTAGATGGCGTGGACCGACAATTCGAGACAGAAATACCGAGATTGCCAGCCTATGTGGTGTTGGGACTGCCTTACCCGTTGACTTACCCTTTGAAGTCTAGAAGGGGAAACAGATGGGACTGGCCCTAGGGGAAGCAACTCAAAACATCTTATCACATTGGGGGGGACAGAAACGACTGACATACACGGGGTGGCTGCATAGATTATGGTACACCTTGGGGATGGAACGGATCCATGCTT
Source organism: Triturus cristatus (assembly GCF_964204655.1). Lineage (NCBI taxonomy): Eukaryota > Metazoa > Chordata > Amphibia > Caudata > Salamandridae > Triturus > Triturus cristatus. The sequence goes on along the minus strand of NC_140586.1, from coordinate 668,537,149 downwards.
CCCTCACTAACTCCGCAGGGGGATTCAGGGAAATTTGGCAGCTGCTAGTGTCCTTATTGGCTACCGAAATGAATGAAGTCACCTGCCCGAAATATCTTCGCCTTCTCCGACTCACAGATACAGATGAGCCACACAGGTCTCCCTGATTGGAACTCTGGATGTTAACCTCCATATTGGCCAAAACTGAGATAGGCCCTAAGCACACCAGTTCGTAGGTGGGAGAGGTGTGGGGGGTTGTTGATGTTCTTTTATTTCTTTGACATTGTTGTGTAGGGAAAACCTCATGATACGCTACAGCAGGTAACAACCTCAAGAAGTACCCTATGGACATCGGAAGGTCCGCACACAGATGATCCTTGCTTAAATGTATGCCCAGGAGGGCTGGGCAGCTCGGGTACAGGTTTAACAGATGTATATGTGGTTTCCTTATTGCAGAATGTCAGTAAAAACAAAGTTAAACATAAAAACGTTTTTCCAATTTCTGTACACATTCTATATAGTCATCGCATTGCTGCACTTCAGATTCTTCTATATTGGGTAACTGCTTAAAAAAGCTTGTCTCTCAAAACCCAAGGAATGCAACAGTAAAAACTTCTTCCGTTCATGGCAAAATCTTGAAACCCCAATAGGTGTCAAAAGCATCAAACCAGTTTTTCCATCCTACAGGAGGCTCTCCTGGTGATTCCAAGCAGGGTGGAGAAAGATTCACTGACTGCATAGTCCACCAAGACTACTACTGGGAAGGAAATGCTGTGATGAAAACAATACTGTGTAAATGAAAGAAAATTCAGAGTTAAGATTAATAAACAGCCAATTAGAGAACATAGTATAAGATCACACTATAATCATGCTAGCAAAATCCAACTTTGCATGATACTATGTTAAGCATAACATGCAGTAACAAAAAAACAAAAAAAAGATGCGCACTATAAAATAAATACCTGTGCGAATCGTAGTTCAACTAGTGAAGAATAAGTTCCGGTTAGTGACACACACACAAAACAGCTGTGTGCGTCGGCGAGTAATATTTAATAAGAGACTACCTTCTTCCAGGGCTCATTGTAGGACGTATTACACACGAGATGTACAAAGCAGTGTGCATCGGCGAAAAATCCGGAAAGGCTAGCCAGAAGGAACTCACACGTCATCAACCGTTCCGTCGACATTACGCAAGAGCATGTCGTACTCGTAACAGCTGTGCGCATCTGCGAAGAACGGGAAGCTTGTATCTTAGCAACTGAATAGCATCTGCATTGCTAAGGTAATCAGCAAGACAAAGAAACATGCGCACCAAACAAAAATGTGATGCCACTCGCTTGCTCCTCGATAATGTCCGATTTGGCTGAAACGCATGTGGAACGCAGCACTACGCACAATGCAGGAGCGTAGCTGTGCCTGCTGGCTCCGCACTGATGGCCTATGTGCCAGAAAAATGTGAGACTGAGGAGAGCGGCTCAAACGATACACGACAATAGAACAAAGAACAGTTACTGCCGGCCCATGAAGTTTAGGAAAGGGCAGAAGCCCTGACAAAGTACTTGAGGTTAACTCTCCGTCCTGTTTGATGGACACGCGGGTTCTCTGGCAGCTCTGCTACTCATCGCCATCTAAAGTATGATAATACAAAGAAAAATTCCACACCAAGGTTGAGGTACTGTAAATTAATTCCATCATACAGAGATGCCCACATAGGCATTACACAGCCTCCGTGTCTCCTCAGCCGCTTGCAACTGACATGGAACTCCCGTCATGGAATCCCACAGCACACTCTACATTACTTACTGTTGTTCTGGTTCTGGACAAAGTATATCTGGACAAGGTATAACAAACCCAGAACAATAATAAGGAACACTACACACAGGTCTTTCCACGCAGCTTGTTCAGAACCAGGAACTGTAGCCAGTCTCAGGTGTCGCCTTGTTGAGGTGCATCTCCGGTTCCCGGTTTCAAATCCCATCGATCATCACTAAAATTGTGATGTTCAGTAAAGGATGAACGGAAGACAAGTAGGTAAGACAGGCTTTATTCTGGCACCTCACCCAACGTCAACACTGTCCAACTGTCACTCGCTCCGAATGTTCTTATTCACCAACAATCTTGTCTGACCTCACTACATTCTGAGTGTCAGTGTTCTATCAAGCTCCATGTCACAGGCCCTATTTTGAAAAGTGAATGAATCTAAGATTACCGAAAAGAAAAGAAAGACTGATGGGATAATAGGCATATGTGACAAAGTTTATGTGGAATACAGGCATCCTTTAAAGACCAGAAGCTTTTACAAAAGGTAGAAAAAAGCAAAAGATCTTTGCCACCATGTCCATAAACATGAGTTTTTGACTGTATGAAATGTGAGTCTGTATTTGTTTTACTCTATCTGGTTTGAACAATAAAAATACCTTAAAGACTTTGCCTTGCCAGACGAATGTGACTAAACAGGTGGCTTTTCCACATTGCAATGTCTTTTGAAAATGCTACAAAGCCAGAGGCAGCAGTAACTCACATCTATGAGCCAAACATTTTTTGGGGGTCATGTTCTAAGTGACCAGAGAGTCCTGAGAAGGTAATTCCGAAACAGGAAGAACTTTGAATCTCTGGTAAGCAGCATACTGAGGACATATTCGAATACCAAGATGAGGAGAATCAAACTAGACTCAGAGTTGTCCATCTGTGCAGCTGAGGTGCATCTATGCTACAGATCTGAACTGTCTTTTTTGTCCCCAATTCAGATGATAAGCTTCTTAAATACAAGAGATGGATCCTCAACAGAACTGTGCTGCATGAAATGAAGAGACAGATAATTCAGATGCAAGCAATTAGTGAACTGGTTTCTGCACACAACAGTTACAGTAGCACTATTACAAATGAAACCATGAACTTCACCACCACCACGCTCACGCTACCAGCACAGAAGCAAACAATAATTATCCACTCCCTACACCACCAGTTAAAGACAATCCATATTTTCCAGATTTGCAGTGGTATTACAGGAAATGCTTTTCTAAATTTAGAAATATGGTATATTGACAGCAAACTGAAACATGTCATTAGTGAGAAGTCCTCAGAGTAAATGCTACAGCTTTATTTGGGATGCAGTTCGATGGAGAAAAAAACCATAGCCGTAGTGGCTTTGAATTGCGAAATGGAGGAGATATCTCATTTAAACAGACTTACAGCCAAATTACGCATTTTCTGCTGCCATTGTACAGTCCCATAGGTTACAGTGCTGCTGGAGGTTATCATCAAGATTTAGAGGCTAAATTTGCTGTAAAATTATAGGCATTTGCTACACCAGCTGCATATTGCGAGACATGGAGCAGCACATAAAAACAGCCAGGGACTGATCAACCTTGCCTGTTTAACAGTATTTTTTTATTGTTATTTTTTTAAACCATACACATAGTATAATACACAAAGTAGAGTCGTCATAAAAGACGGGAAAAATCTCATTACCACCTTACACAATGGTACATGCATGATCAATATGGTATTGTGAAATATAGGACATCTGATTGAGAATCAATGGCAATCTGTTTTGATAAACCTTGACATCAACTGGTACAGAGCAGTCTGCCTATGTGCTTCTCAGCAGCCACTGTGTATTTATATCCCATATTCCATGACCCTTATGAACTAATACTATATGATAATATACAGTATGCTACTCCAAGTTCTCTATCTCACACCATTTTGCCCAGTTTTGTTGACACTTCTGCAAACATCTCCTGCTCAAATACATTTCTTTTCCAGTGATGCTACGCCAGTCCTTATTTAGAAGCCAATCATCAACTCTTACTGTTGTTTTCCGACCCCACAATCACACTATTTTTCATCTGACAAAAGCCAATCCCACAATACAGAACAGAAGTTTATTTTTAAGCGATGCTTGGTCTCCCGAAACCCCCCCCCCCCCACATAACTTTAATGTTTCTGTCTAATCCCATCTCTAAGCGTTTGCTAAATATCTCCCACTACTTGACTCTTTTAGGGCATTTACACCACATGTACATATAGAGTCAAGTCATTCCAGGATTGGAGGTTGGGCGGCCCCAAAACAGTCTCCATGGTCACCGGGCCAATTTCCTTCTCATGACAGCCCTCCTGTGACAGTAATTGCTCCCAATTACAACCAGAGTCTTGAAGCATTTTCAAGCAGGTCCTTAACAACTATTTGCCACAATGTTGAGGTTGGAGGGCAGGATGTTCTAGCATGATTCTGAGGTCACAATGGTAAGTGGTAGGATTTCTATTTCATGTTAGGCCCTTAGGCTACAGCAACAACAGTAGGCCCTGTCAGAGTTTCATTTTCCCACCAACTGTCCGATCTCCTAGCTTCTACTCCATGTACATATCAACATTCTATTTCATCATTCATTCTCAGCATTCCAGGTATCAGCTTAGACATCCAGGTATTGGAGACAACCAGGATACTACATATAATCCACAAAGCATTGCTGATTTTCCGTCACAGCCACTTATAAGTAATTGGGTAGGGTATAGGGAAATGTGATACAACCTGTAAATGTCTTGGATTCAACCTAAGCTTCTGCTGGGAGAACGTAATATGCATGTTATTAAATTGGACAAATTGCATGAGTAACTGAGTAATGATTTAGGATTCTGGTTAGAGGTCTGAAAAACAAATACCTGGTCTGTAATTAAGTGAAACCACCATCAGCAAACAGACATCTGCTTAACAGTCAAAACGTTTGCTCTTAGTTAGGAGAGATGGAAGCGGAATCAAAATCAAAACTTAGAAATGCAACATGAAGTGCTATGGTAGTGCCAGGTATCACCTCCCATACCAATAACTTACATATCCTGGTAGATACTTTAACCTTTATGGTAAACACGGTCTACCTTTTGCAGCAAGACAATTGTTGCTAATGTATCTAGATATCTGAAGCCATCCAGAATGTCACATCTGTGGAACTTCTGCTTTTAAATTTGTCTCAGCAGAGCAGCAGACTACCTTGGAATCCAGCGCAAGGCCTTTATGATAGCAGTCTTGTAGAAGGGCAATGTTGGTATTATGCTCATATATGTCATTGATGTCTGCTTTTCTGAAAATCTTTAACAATTGTTTGATTCAGCTGTCAGAGAGGAGAACCACTGACTTATTTTTTTCAGAAAGAGACTATCACTTTTGGGGGGAGGGAGGGGAATCAGTTGTGGTTCTCTATAACAAGGGACTGGACATGTTCCATAGTCACTGACTAAATGGTGTAACTTTTCTTATCTACCATCTGAGACCTACTGTTAAGAGTTTCAAACTTCTGCAGCTTTGCCAAACCCCTGTTTTTTATTTACTTTGAATTAGGTATTGATGTAGTGTGGAGCTAGCTCCAAGATGCAGAGTAGAGCTTTTCAGGGGAACATTTTATTCATGGTTGAGCATTATGAAAATGAAGTATTTTACATGACACTGGAATATAAAAGCTAGGATCTCATCGGAATATGAATCTGGAATAGTGCACTGCACAGTCAGTACCGTACAAACTGAGGCAGATTGCATGATTTTTCAATTAATCACCTGATATGTTTTGTTCAAGTGCCAAATCTGGAACGAGAACTCAGCCACTATAATCTAAACTCTTCACCAAAATTTGGGGTTAAGTATGACCTTTTAATGCTGCTGCCTTTTCTGTAGTAATGATAATGAATCATTGGGCTACTTGGAATGTCTAGATCATAATAAATGCTGCTTTAGCACTTCTTCTATCCAATTCATAGCTTCCAGTGTAAAGCATTTGTTTGAAGCTACCCTTCAGGTAGATAACTGCTTGTTAAAAAGAATACATACACAAGCTAAATATGACGGCAGCTTACCTGGGCTGAAACGCTGGTTTGCAGCTTTAAAATCTCATCAAATAAATGAAGTAAACGCTGGAACTCTGGGTCCTGATAGTCAAATCGATCACCGAAACTGATGGCACAGATAACATTTGAAACACTGCTGTTGATATGAAAGTGAGGGTCAAATGGCTGACCTAAATGAAACACAAAAATATGGTGGTCAAAATATAGGTAACAATATGAATGATGAGGAAAAATATGTTGTTATTTGTTGTGAGTTGTTACTTTAACTGGAACAGGGTGAAATCTGATGGCATTGTATGGTGAGATGTCCCCTGGTGGCTTTGTTGTGTGTGGGGTTAACTTCTGCTGCCTGGCTGGGAAGACCTATTCTCCTTGTGGTCTGAGATGCAATAAGGTACAAGAAAAAACAGACATCTCCAAGTAATTCTTAATACATTTCATGCACATATCTTCTCAGGAGGTTCTTGAACATTTATGCCAAACCTGTGGTCTTATGGGGATTTGGGGGCAGCCGACCATAGGGAGGTCTGCCCTCATGTACTTTGGGAAGTGGAGCAGTTGAACGACTGCCCAGGTTTTTTTTATGTGTTTTGGGCTTCGTAAGTATCCCAAGGGGAATACAGCCGGGCATTTTGAGGTGACCAGCCACCATTTTGTTTAGGTGACATGGTGGTTGGTATCTGTTAGATTCTGTTTTGGCCCACCTGTCCCTTTTAATTAGAGGGTTGGGGGGATTGTTTTTTCTTACATGTCCCAGCCCTTATTTGGCAGACTTAGGAACAGGTGTGCGGTGGGGTTAACTATGTATGTCTGTCGCTTTGAAGCAGGTGCAGAGGCAGTTAGTGAGAAGTTGCCATGGTTTACTGAAGTTTATTATTGTTGACAGCGGCAATTAAGGCTGGATTGGAACGGGTAGTCAAGTTCACGCCTGGAGGTTAAAAGGTCATGTAGGAAGGTTAGTCAGTTAGAGGTTAATAGTTGTAGAAAAGAAGAAGGGGAGTTTTAAGGTATCAGTTGCAGTTGATCAGCTCTGGAGCAAGTACACAGTTAAAGAATGAAGTTGTTGTGGGGGGCATTTAGAGGTGGGGGTAGCTTAACGTAGGTGAACAACCTTGTATAGTGAGGTTTGTAGTTTTGTAAGGCAAAGGCCCAGGTTGTTGTTTGTAATGTGCACCTGTTTCAATAAAGCAACCTTTTTCACATAACCTGGTGTCAGTGGTCTGTGCTGCTCCCCTTCTTCCCTCCCAAACTGGGGCTCATAGCTCGGCCATTTTCAATAGCGGATGTGAGCTATACGAGCTCCATCACACGAGTCCCACAATATCATTTAAAGTCCGGACTAGGCACTCTTGCCACCCGGCCCCAGTTGTCCTGAGACACAGGGGACATAGCTGGAAAGTGGTGAGGTTCAGATGAGAAAGAAGTAGCTTTGAAGATAGAGACAAGGACACGATGCAAGCAGCACCAGCATCCCCTTTTGTCGGGACGGGCAGACTGTGAGACTGCGAGGTTGGGGTGGGTTGATGAGCCTGAAGCGATCGTTGTGGTCCGCTGTAAGGCCCAGAATGGCAGCTGAGACCAGTGCTTCGACTGCCATGGGACGAAGCGGCAGGCACTGTCGGGATACTAATGTATTAAGACGGATCCAGTTTCTGCTTTCCTGCTATGTTCTGGAGGGGTCTGAAGCGTGTGACAGCACCTTCTTAATAATGTGAGCTCGCGGAAAGTAGAGGCCTGCTCTCCATGTAGCCCGTACGCAGGCCCTAAATAGTGACTTTTGGGGTAAGCGGAGTTGTGAGGTGTGGAGAAAGCTCAGTAACACATAGCTTCAAGGCCTTTCAGTGCTCCCAGTCAAGTAGCTTGCAACCTGGGAACTGTCCCACCCATCCTGTGAGCTCGATTCCCAATAAGATTTGAGTGGAGGAGGAAAGAGGTCATGCCCCTCCTTTTCCTAGGAGACAGATTGGCCCAACACCCACTGAAATGGACGACGTGAATGTGGCAGCCTCTCTTGAGGTGGGCCTACACCGTCCTGATGGACTGGTCAACCTTTCTAGGACACTTTGGGTGGAAGCAGTGAAATAATTCTTGTCATTAAGGTGGAGGATTCTTTGATTCATATACACTCCTCTTGCTGCTGGTACTAGAACGATGCTTTAAAAGGTAATCTCGGTGGCTATATTGAATACAGGGAATGTGCACCCCCCACAGTAACTGAGAAAGCAGATTCAAATAACATCTGGAATCTAGGTGTTGCTGAGAGTTCCTTAAACAAAAATACTTCATAGGTGATCCCAGATTCCACTTTATTGCGCCTCGCCATGTCCACTGACTGTACATGGCGCCTTCATTGAATTGATGCAGGTTGGCGGGTTGGCATTACTTTGCTCAGAGAAAGATATTGCTCAGTGGCAGTTGGCCTCCAATATTATCAGTATTCTTGGAGTACGCCTCCAATCACACTTCCTACATCACTAAGGGAAAAGAACAAACAGCTGAAAAACAAGGCACTTTAGATAAATATATCCACCCAGGAGGCCGCAATCAAGCACAAAACCACCTACATCAAGCAGAGACTTTAGACTCCAGTGTGGATGAGGCTGTCACATCTGACACTGCCATGATTCTTCAAGCCATCAATAAGTCCAGGGAGACTACTATTGGAGCTGTAGGCGAAGATGTCCTGGTATTGAGATTAGACCCGAGACCAGCAGTAGACAGTATTAATAAGGCTGAGGGTCATGCCTCAGAACTAGAAGAAACTACAAAACGCAATCTCCAAACTACCAGCAATATTTATAAATCTGGCGGCACGAGCAGAAGGTATGGAAGTATGAGCCCGTATGGATAACCTATGTGACATGCAGTTCTTAGACCAATGGATGAGGTCCCTGCTGCCTTGAGAGACGCTTTCCTTGAGCTTCATCACTGAACATGTGCATAGAGCACTCATACAAAGACCGTCTCCATGCGCTCCCTCTTGCTCCATTATTACCTCTTTCCTTAATTACATGGACAGAGAGGAGATCCTCCACTTTGCTCAGAACCATTATTGTATGATTCTCAAAAAATTATGGTCTTTCCGGATTACACTTAGACTAGTGCAACAGTGCAAATCGTTTTCGGAGAAGTGTGGCTCAATGATTAGAGCGGCAGACCCTGATGCAGAGATCTAGCCCGGGACCAGGGTTCAATTCCTTGCCTCGGCGGGTCTTGGGCTCAAAATTTCCACGGACCTGATAATTCTCGCCTCTGTGCCTATTCCAATCATGGAGTCCAACTCTGCAACTCTGGGCAATAGCTTGCTTAATCTCCACAACGGCCCCCACAACGCTAAGGATGCCTGGCCTCCACCTTGGGGGTGCCCAGGAGTGGACGCCTCACAGGGAAAGCCAGGATGTGTTCCACAGCGGTATTCGTACAAGCGCCTTGAGACCCTTGCGGGTGAGTAGTGCGCTATACAAGTATCAAATTTACATTTATTTTTTGGGGAGGCCAAGAGGAAACTTAGATAGCTGATATATGCACCTCTACCCAGCAAACGTACTAATATTTTACCAGCCATGCACATTCTTCTTCAAGACCCTGGATGCAGTATGGGAGCGGGTAGGAGAAGACAAGACATCTGGCCACACAAGCAATCACCATTTGATAATGCCCCACTCCCCATTATAAGAGTCCAATAGCCAAAAAGCCTCATGCTTACTCCAGAAATATAAATTGATCTTGAACGGTTGTACACAAATCGTCAAGTATTCCATCTCGTCAGGGATACGAATAAAAGAAGGTGGAGGATGCTGGATCAGGGAGGAAGAGACACTCCCACCTTCTGAATTATCCTGTATATAACTCTTAATTGTCCACCTTCGCTACTTAAAACAATCCTCTCACCAAAATGTATCCTTTATCCTGACTAAAGCTACACCGGAAACAATGTCTGAGATGTATACTGGTGGGCACCTGGGGGTAGCCAATAGGTGACTATGGGCCATATCATGATGTCCCTCTTGAGGGCTGACCCGCCCCTTTTCTTTGAATGTCATTTTTCTTCTGTTTTTATTGTTCTTGAGTTTCCTTTGGGGAATAGTTGGGATATGAAATTTCAAGCTAAGATGCTTCGATTGCAGAATTGGCATTGATCTTTGTTCTGTCTTGTGATAGATGCTTCAAGTTCACGAGGTGTAGGGTCGGGTAACGGGTTTTATTTTGCCATTTGACATGTTGTCCGGCTTCATTGATAACTTTTGAAAAATTGAGTCCTGTTGTTCAGAGACAAATACATTAATATGCACCTAGGTCTTCCCCTAAATGGCTAGCCACAAATGTAAACCCTGTGAGGACCAGATACAAATAAATAAACATGGAACATAAATGATCTACTAGAAATGCTCAAAAGAACTTAGCTTCTCAACGCAGCCAAAATACTTCTTATGGGCAATAAGTGTCCATTCCTTGCACAAATGGTTTTTTCTCAGGTGTTTCATTCAGGCATTTACAAAGGCCTTAAAAGGAAGCAGCCATATTCATTTGCAACAATGTGTCCTTTAAGGCCACTCAGGTTTGCCATGATGATTTAGACAGATATATAGCGGCATGGGCCTTTTAAATGGGAAACCACTGTCCTTGATTAACAGATACACACCGCAACCACTAACATCTGTCTTAACCAATTGCTAGTGTAGTGAAGACAGGGTTTTTCTATTTTAGATGCTAACGCCATCTTGCCACTTTGCTGCTTTTGCACATGACACTACAGATAGCTGTTATTATAAGTAAAACTGCTTGCTTGCTTTTTCTTCACATGAGAACGGTCTGTTTTTCACATCCCTAAACTTACACCGCGACCTTAGTCTGAACACTGTGTGCAGAAACCGTCATGGTCAAATAACAATGTATGCTGTTGAATTCAGGTTGATCGGCCGACGCTCTAGACACAACAAGCACGCAGCTGCAAATATCTGAAACTCGGGTGCCTTTAATATTGCATTGCATGCATGATGCTGGCACTCTTGGAGAAAACCTTTCCAGACACAGAGAGCAGTGCTGATCCGGTGATGTGATTCACCTAAGCTAATCTTGGAGGTATGGGGTTCCCCATTCAAGCCTAGAGACCTTCTACTATTATTATAAAACTAGCTTATAGCCAGGGGAGGGTGGTACACAAGGTATTATAGGACCTGTTTCCACTGTCATTATAATATGATTTCTCCCTTTGTGTTTTATGGAATTGTAACAATGCTGATGGTATTATTTCTGATCATTTGTCTGCTTATGTTAGCCAAAATATTACATCTTAGAGCACGTAGTTAAAATAAACATTTTAAACTTTTCTGTGTCTCTGATTACTCACGTTGTGGACTGATATAAGAATAAAAACGAAAGAGTGTTCTTGATTCCCACCATTCCTGAGAGTAACCTATGTCGCTTGTTCTGGGTTGTCTAAACATTGGCAGCTTCGCTGTAGTACGGAGAACGAATGAGACACTGATGCTAGTCGGATAGGGGTTCTAGGTACTGAGGTGAGTTTTTTGGTACACCACAATTTACTGAGGTCCTGGTTTCCTACGCATAGTTCTGTGCATGAGCAGAATCCCTGCAACATGGCGCACCTTACGTTTTCGTCTTATGTTTGAGACGCCTTAGTAGTGCTTATATTTGTCCGCAACACCCTCACTCTTGTTTCCGGTTGACGGAAGTGACAGTTTACCTACCTATATAGTTGACTTATAGGTTCATTCAAGCTTGACAATTAATATAGATTGTTTTTCTTCTCTGCCTCCTTATGGCTAATGTTGCTGTTGCAGCGCATAGTCGCGCACCTCTCCCACGTTATTTGACGCAGTTCGGGGTGCCAGACGATGGAATGTCAGTTATCTTAGTAGTGAGTGCCGATGCATCGTTCCCCTATGAGCTTTTTACTCTTGGTTTACGCTTCCGGAAGTGAATGCGGATGATAAGACGTTCCACTCATACACTCCTACGGCAGTTCCAGCGAATTACACGCCGTATAGGACGCAGGATATTCCAATTTCCGCTTGGCAGCATCGTATTTGGTACAATGGCGCCCTCCCCCACACCGTAACTCCGGTTCGGTTAGGTCCCTTGTCCATTCCTGGGGTCACTTGGCCAGTCTTGGATGTTCACACCAAATCCACAATATTTGCAAGCCCCGGTGGATGACTTACGTCAACTATATACCGCCTTAATTGCGGTGCATAGGGCTTTGGTGCAATACGTCTCGGGTTATCTCCAGGTGGGGGCACCTGGGGTTGCGCCGCAACCGGTTGGACTGGTCGGGATCACTATTTGTCCCGTCATGGTTAATTCGGTAATGAGCAAGCGCCCCCAGAATAAGGAAAATATGCCTTATTGGCTTGCTGAGAAATTTGACCAGCTGGAAGCAGTATTCCCTAATTCAACTCCTGTGGAGAAACACAGGATTCCTTCAATTAGTTTGCAGAAAGACTTAATCCCTGAGGTAACAGATTGTGAGAACTGGGGTAAAGTATTTGCATCGGTCTACGTGAAGTGCTTTGGCACACAGTCTATGACTGTATTGCCCTCCGTAATTAAGCGTGTTCAGATTGAGCACGGTCGGGAGGCGGCAGTAGAGTTGGGAATGAGGCTTGTCGGCGTGTTCGTGTAGTTGCTGATCTCATCCTTGCTAACATCAAGGGAGATGCAGTTAACTTTCAAGTGTCGAATGAGCTGCGCCTCGTTGCCGACGCCGATAAACCCCGGCAGTTACCAAGAATAATTGCGGAGGTTTATAAGACCATTGGCCACAATAGTTTGGGTGTTAAGCCTTTTGCTAAATTGACAACGCAACCGCAAACTCAGACAGTTAAGTCTACAAAAGACGACCGTCCTGTTTTTCCTAAACAAAATTGGAAAGGTAAAAAACAGGGGAAGCAGCAACAGAAACAGGGGTCACGTCCTGCATCACCAATACCAGTGACTACTGAACGCACATATGAATTGCACGATTGCACAAGAATTAGGTCTCCTGTTAGATTTCAGGTTCCTGATCAATGTTCTCCTCATTCTTCACAGGACACATCGGTCTCACAAGCCGGTGGAGGTGAACGTGGCAGAGGTCAGGGTTCCCCTCAAGGACGTGAGCAGCCCCGCCCGGCTGATGGTAAAGGCAAGCAGGATGACTTTTCACGTCAACGACCACAGTTTCAGAAAAAGAAGGTTGCTGCACTAACAGTGAGGTATGCCACAGAAAGTGAGAACACAACTTCGGAACCTGAAATGGGCACTAACACTGCTAGACAGCGCAGCGGAGGTTACAATAGTGCAGCAAGCACTGCGTCCATATCTGAAGGCGACAGCAACTGACACGTTTATTACTGTAGAAACTGCTAACACTAGAGTGGGTCCCCCTGACAGACTATATGACATAGGGCCATATGTAGAAAGCAAAATTGCGATCGCAAACGCCGAAATTCGCCGAATTTCGGCGTTTGCGATCACAATTTTGCTAAGTGGTGTGTAGGAAGGCAAATCTGCGTGCAAAATAAGGAATCGCTAAATTTGCGATTCCTTATTTTGAAATTGCATTTAAGGAATCGCAAATGTTGCGATTCCTTAAATGCAATGTAAGAAGCACCAAAAAAGTGCAATTTGGCCTTAAGGAATGGCAAATTACCACCAAATACAGGTTGGTGGTAATTTGCGATTTCTTTCACAAATGCATATTTTTGCATTTTTCAAAGTGGCATGTGGTGCACACACATGTCCTTAGGGCATGTATGTGTGCCACATGTGCACCCATGCTCATTTCAGGGGTGCAACAGGGTGTCCTTTTGACACCCTGGCACACTTGAAATTGCATTCTCAATTTACGATTCTCTAATTGAGAATCGCAAATTGAGAATGTCTTCCCATTCATTCCTATGGGCCTCTTGGCCCATAGGAATGAATGGGGAGGTATTCCTTAATTGCGAATTGCAATTTGCAATTCGCAATTAAGGAATATGTAAGATTCGCAAAATTATTTGCTAATCCTACCTACATTCCATTTTGCAATTCTCTAATTGCGATTCCCTAAAATTGCAATTAGAGAATCGCAAAACACGTTCTACCTACATATGGCCCATAGTCCTTTTAATTGAAGGTGACATACAACGTACCATAAAAGGGATTTTTTGGGAAAATCTGACCTCTACATATGACATTTTGTTAGAAGAGGCGGACTGGCCCCAAGCTTTCGTTTTGGCAGCTCCAAGAGGGGAGGAGGTAATCCTCCCATCTTTCGCGCACACTGTGCCGAAGGAGCAGACACAGAACTTTGCAGAAGAGTGGGCTCAAGTGCTAGCCCCGTCGTTGTACTGTACTCAGTACAACGACGGTGCTAGCACTTGAGCCGAGATTCCATTACGGTCTATGCCACAGCCACAACCCCAATATCCCATGCGCCGAGAAGCTAGATCTCACGTCGCAGACATCCTTGAACAATTGGAATATCAAGGTGTAATTGAAACATGTGTGTCACCCATGAAAAATCCTCTTTTCACTGTAACCAAACCTAATGGGTCGTACCACCTAGTTTTGGATTATCGGCATTTTAACTCTCATTGTCGGATGTGCACGGTACAAAACACCCAGAGTTCTGCCCTCATTGACAGTCTCGTAAGAAAAAGGTTTAAAACCACACTTGACATTTTGAATGGCTTTTACAGTCATAACCTGTCCTCTATTAGTAGTCAATGGAAAGCCTTTACTTCTGGTGGCAAACAAAAGCAGTTTAAAAGATTAGCCATGGGCTACAAAAACAGTCCAGGCATCTTTGCCGCACATGTTGTCTCTCTGTTGGAGAGCATTGACCCTGATGCGTACTCATATGTTGATGATATTTATCTCACAGACGACGAATTATGGTCGCATCTGTGTCGCGTTGACCGCATCATTGTCATGTTTGCGGACTTCGGTTACAAATTTAAGTTTGCAAAATCACACATTGCAGAGTATACAGTGTTGTTTTTGGGCTATGAACTCAACAACGAAGGACGAGGTTTAGCACCTCACTTCCTGGAGAAATGCGCATGTTTGCGCGCTCCGACAACTCTGAAAAAACTACAATCTTTGCTGGTTTTTTTTTATTTCGGGCGTACTTACATTCCCGATTATGCCCAGCGTATCAAGCCACTATATGCCTTGGTACAACCTACTTTTACCAAATCTTGCTGGCTGCCAGAACATTCAGCCATTCTGCACTCTTTGTAGGCTGATCTTCTTGCTTCTAAATACTTGTTGACAGGTGATAACCACAAGTCACACTTTCCACCGACGAGAAAGTATTAACTGCAGTACAGATGGCGATTCTGAAAGAGAGAGCACTATCGCAAGGGAAACGTATGTTGGTTGTCAGACCATATCCTGCCCTTGAGGCAGTGACGAAGGCCAGTGTACCGAATTCTAAAGCTTTGCATCCGCGTTGGATACAATGGGCCACTTCTTTGACGTCTCCGGATGTCACATTCATCTTCGATGCCTCATTGCAGACTCAGGAGTATTTGCAGTATGAATTTGTTCATCCAGCTCCTCTGTCCTTGCGCCCGCTTGAGGATTACCATTGAATCATTTACACTGATGGTTCGGCGCAACCGGCGACGGAATCTAAGCATGCTTATTCAGCGGCCTGCGCAATAGTGGCTGGTACTTTTGTGAGAGTGATGTTGTGCATACGCAGACATTGGGAGACTGTACTGCCCAATTGGCAGAGCTACGTGCTCTGGTACTTGCAGTGGAGTTTGCTGATCCTCGTGTGACTACTCTTATTGTAAGTAACTCATACTACTGTGTTCAGTCTTTCAACGACAACTTATTCTTTTGGTCTCAAAATGAATACCGTGATTCCAAAGGTAGCACAATCAAACATAAAATGCTTTGGGTTCGAGTCGCAGATCTTAAACAACATCTTCCGCTCATGAATGTAATTGATACTCTTGGTCACCAGGGCGTAGGGGTACACGCTGTTGGCAACAGTTTAGCTGATGAAGCAGCGAAAACAGCAGTGGCAACATATCTAGTAGCAGCATTTACAAGATCCAAAAGTAAGATTAATGATATCTAGGCAGCCATTGCTGCAACAGAGAAGGGTGATAATTACCCTCGAGGTTTCCCTTCTAAATACTCTTATCATTTAAGTCCTGAAAAAGTTCCCTATGTGAGAATTAACGACGGTGACAGGTTGATTCCCATCTCGGACCGCTAACTTTCCTTGATAACAGCCGCTCACGAAGGTATGGCCTCAGCCCATGCAGGCGTCTCAGCGACTGTCACTATCTTAAAACAACGTTACTGGTGGCACGGATTATATAAACAGACTTGTGAATATGTCCTTACTTGTGACATTTGCCAGCAGATTAAACCTTCGACTGCTGCGCGTCCACCTCAAACACAGTTGTACATATCTAATAAACCACTTGGGTGTGTTTATTTAGATCACTGCGGTCCTTTCTCCTCTGATACTGTACATAAGTTCATCTTAGTTGCAGTGGATTCGTGCACACGTTTTCTATGGGTCTGGCCACAAAGGAGTGCTGATGCTCAAACTGTCCTCAGGGATTTGCGTGTCTTTGTGGGAATTTTTGCATGTGGTACCCTCCATTTGGACCAGGGTCCAGCGTTCGCCTCTAAGGCGTACAAGGATGCCATGAGGTCTTTGGGGGTCCAAGTCAAATTTTCGTCTCTGTACCGGTCTGAGGGCAATTCTGTTGTGGAGCGAATGAACTGTGACTTAAAGCAATCCTTGACAGCTAGGGTTTTAGGTACTGGCAGGAACTGGTTGGCCCATTTGTATAGCTTTCAACGTGCACTTAATAATCTCCCTAGAAGGTCTCTGGGTGGGCGGACCCCATCCGAAATGCTCTTTGGCACAAAAATGTTTGTCCCGGACCTTGATGGTCTAGACATGGTGGCTTCGGCCTCACCCTTTGACATAGACAATCCTTCTGCTGTGTTACAGAATCTACAAGAGACTCAAGACAGTCTTGCAAAGGAACACTTGCCCTCCACAACAGATGCTGCACTTCAGATTCCGGTAGTTGGCTGGCTACCTCGAGTTGATGACCTGGTCCGTGAGAAGGTGGAGAACAAGAAGGAGTTCGGCCCCTCTAATCGTGCACCTGTTCCAGTGCTTGGCGTGCAGGGTACAAGAACAGTAATTTTACCTCCACTTCCTGGTCGCAAGGATAACCGGTACATCTCCATTGACAATGGCAAACTACAATGATAGGCCGATTATTCTTAGTATGACTCCAGCGGTTTCTTGTCCAGCAATGCTGAGAAATTCTGTTCTGGCTCTGGCAAATACGAACAGGCCTGCCATCGAGATGCATACAGTTACTAATCCTTTCTTGACTCCACCAGCTGGTGGTCCCCATGAAGAAACTGAGTATACCTATCCCACAGATGTGTCGATGCCTGGTGTGCAAACATGTGCAGTTGACCAGTCATGTTATTCTTTTGACACTGACTCTACAACATCGAGAGCCCCATCGAAAATTTCTATTTTTTCTGTTTGGTTTAAAAGACATTTTTTAATTCCCCCTTGGACTTACATTTGGCTGATGCTCATAGCTATTTTTTTGTTTATGTCGATTGGATTTGTGGTTGTATTTTTTCGTCTAGTAAATGGACATTATCTTACCGAAAGATCTGCAATTAGATTAATTGATGGAACTTTGGCACCCCACTCCTCATCTCACATCATGAAGAGGGGCCAGACTTTTGTTAACATTACTGCCTGGCCTGTGTTAGATGGGATTGTATGGGATGCTGTAAAATTTCAAATTCATGGCCTTACAGAGGTGATTAATGTCCCCAATGTACTTTGTGTTTCTATGGGGGATGTTGTGAAATAAAACATACCCTCTGATGATTGGGATGTCCAAGCCATTGAAGCTCCTTTTTCTGATTTGAAATATTATGCTGCTTTTGATGTTGAAGATTTGTACTTGGACTCAGCGAATTATGCAGAGTTCTTTTGCTACCAACACTATGGCAATCATTTCCTGCATAAAGCGAATACATTTAGAAATGTTGTTAATTATACACAATGGGAACATTGTCCAGCTCCCATTGAAGGCAGTTCCAAAATTCTAGTGAAAAAATGTATATATTTTACCGATTTCAGTGTATCTAAACCTGAATCCTTTTATTTTAAAATATCTGCTACGTCAGCTTCCAAAGTTAGACTTACACACACTAAATTACTGTATTCGAAGTCCTTTATGGATGAATTAGCTATAGGGGGCTATGAGCTGTGGAAAAATACCATTGATCTTAAATCGGTTTGGGGTTCTAAAGCCTGGCAAGTTCAGGGCACGGAACCTTTGCATCGTGCATGCCTTATCCCGAACCACATTTTGTTTTTGAACACTACTATTTTTCAAACCACTTGCTTTGGATTGGCGACTTCTAAAAAAATTACCGCCCCTACCATTCCTGATCTGGGTGCTTATCCATCCTGGGACAATCACACAGATCTATCCCTTGATGAACTGCAATCACTAATTACTAATACATCCTTCAATATTTCCAACTAAGATCCCCAAGGATGGTTATTATGACAAAAAACTTCAGACTTATGTCAACATCGTTTTCTGGAGCTGAGTTCAGGCTACACACAAGTCAGGGTTGACCTCCGGTTTGAAAACTCCCATTCTGTTACTATCTATTCAGTAGGAAAATTATGTCAAAAGTGGCTTAAACATTCCACCTTGGCGTCAGTTAAACTTCATTTGTCCAAATTAACTGACGATGTAGATTTGAATGATTTTGTTTAGGGCCCTGTGGGTGGTTGGTCCAAAAGATGGGTATATGCTATTTACAACGAAGTTTGGAAATTATCTCAAATTGAAGCTGCTTCTAGATCGAGAGCTATTGATCAAGCAAATTTGGAAAAAGTGCTTGCTGTCATTGATAATAGCATTAACACTCTTTCTTCCAGAATTTACACATTAGATAATATTGTTTCATCTGTTGTGGATATTGTACAGGATGACATGTCTGTCTTATACCATGGTCAAAATCAATTGCGTTCTATAATGCAGTTTGCATGAACTTTACAAACGTTGAAGGCTGGGAAAGTTCCCTGGGACTACATAAATACATCATGTTTATTCTTGCCATTTAATCTGACAGATAAATAACAGTTCATGTCCATGAAGGATGCGACATATTCACTATTGCATATTGAAAAGTTGTAACTTTTACCATTCTCTGTGGCCGAATTAAACTCAGCTGTGTGGCTTATCCATGAGTTAATCACACTACCATTTTCATTGTTTAAGTTCACTTCATGTATGAAACACTATGCCTTAGACAGATATGAACCACTAGGTACCGCTTTCCTACATTAAGTTTGGTTCCTTCCATTTACATACAGGTGCCTGAGAGAGGGTAAAGAGGTTTATTTAAAAGGAGAGGAGTGCACTTCCATACCTGATCACAGGATACTTCTCCTGAGGCTTGAGCTGGGAGATAGGCATCACAGATTTTAGAACGGCAGCGAGGGCTTGTTGATATTTGGTATTTTATTTACTTACCTTACGCACTTTGATTTGCTAATTTGCACTCGGGAGCGGGGAGCGCTTCCTGACACTTTTAAAGTTTTTAATTCATTTCTGAAGGGCTTTTAAAATACATTGTGTGACTTTTAAATACATTTTGTGATTCTTGCTTGCACTTTGGCCATTCTGCTCTTACCTGCGCGCTGTCTGGTATTCACTGCGCGTGCGTGCTTCGGGGGCAGGCGGAGGTGGCCATCTTGGGGGAACAAAGGGTAGCAGGCTAGTTTTTTAAGGCCTGGCTACTTAGGGAGACGGTGGCGCGCGCGCGCTGCGGGCGTGCCACTGGTGCGCCGAAGGAACGCCTAAGGCAAGCCTTTCTGCGCCCGTCCGCGCTCGGGTCGCGCACAGAGCCCAATCCCCTGAATCGTTGATATCAGGTGAGACTTTCAAATTACACCTACACTAGAGAGTCCTTACTGGAATTGAAAGTGTCGTTTAGAAACTCTGACTGCTTCTGCTTGGCCATGGACTCAGGGTCTTCTATGTCGCTTGGTTCCTATTCAAATTGCAATATGGCGCTTCCTAACATTCTTTACCAGCAGGTTAAGACTAAGAAGGCCCATAATAGAGGATAATGGTATAAAGTTAGCATTCATTACTGAAATGTGGACGGACGAGGCGTCCGAACCGGACCTGGTGGAAGCCACTCCACCTGGCTTCCAGTGCGAGGTCCTTAACAGGCCAAATAGAAAAGGAGGTGGGCTGGCAATCATTTACCATAACTCTATTCATGGGACTTTTAAACCTGTAAATTTGCCTACCTGCGAAGCCCTTTCTTTTAACCTTAGTTTAACACATCATCATTCCCTCAAGGGCACACTAATATATAGGCCTCCAGGAGCTAGACATTCTTTTTTCCCTTCTCTGGGGAATTTACTGGAAGAAGCCCTTCTGTGTGACTCATAAACCATCTTGGGAGATTTTAACTTTTATTTGGAACTCCCTAATGACCCTGAGACAGCTAGGTTATTGGAATTGATGGACTCCGCGGACTTCACACAGTATGTCAGAGGGCCCTCTCACCTAGCTGGTCACACCTTGGATGGCGTTTTTTCTAACTACCCAGGGATGTCTTTGGTGGGTCTATTGCCCTTGGTTTGGTCTGATCATGCTGCCGCTCTGTTTGACCTCAATCTGGAGACCCAGGGTAGATGCGGGGACTTTGCATGAAGTCCTGACCTCTTCAGCTGGCCAAGTAACGCTGGGAACTGAAGAAGCGGTAGCCTCCTACACTAGATGGCTCTCTCATGCATGCGATGAATTAGCTCCTCGTAAACTTATCATTCCAAAAAAGAGCTCATCCCTCGGCCCCATGGTACACAGAGGAGATAAAAATGCAAAAGTGTACTTGCAAACGGCTAGAGCGTAATTGGAGGAAAGGGTACCTCGACACAGAGAAGGCATTATATAAATCGAGCCTGCAAATCTATAAGCAAGCGGTTCGGTTGGCCAAACAGAAATATTACTCATCCCAAATAGAATTGGCCAAGAACTCCTCTAGAGAGCTTTTTCAAACGGTCTCCAAGTTGGCCATTTTGAGGCCATCCACTATCCAATCTAGCCCTGATCTTAGCGAAGAGATTGCCATGTTCTTTCGAACAAAGGTTACAAATATATTTTCAGTACTCAGTGACCCAAATAAGGATGTCTCAACTGAAGCAACTGAGTTTGAATACTCAAAATTCCCGTTGTGGACTGCTGCAGGACTTTAACCCACTGTCAGTGAAGGACACGCTGGATCTGTTAGCAGGAGCTAAATCTGGATCACCTTTGGATCCATGCCCACTTAAAGTTATCAAACTGGCCCCTGTCCCTATTGCACTGTGTCTTACATCCATTTTTAATGGTATGTACAAAGGTGGACAGTTTCCTAAACAATGGAAGATGGCTTCCATACTACCTCTTTATAAAAAGCCCAGCCTTGATCCTCATGATCCCAATAACTTTCGGCCGATCTCCCGCCTTCCTCTTCCCGCGAAGATGGTAGAAAAGGCGTTGAATAGACAACTCAGTGCCTTCCTGAAGGAAGCCCAAGTGTTGGACTCCTCCCAATACGGTTTCAGAGAAGGACACAGCACTGAGTCCGCCCTGATTAAAGCCACAGAGGAGATTAGATCAGCAGTGGACCAGGGAGGTAGGGCAGCCCTGATCTTGCTAGATCTTTCAGCCGCATTTGATACGGTCCATCATGGGAGGCTGATGGACTGTCTCAGAGAATGCGGTGTAGAGGGTAAAGCTTGGGAACTGCTCAACTCATTTCTCTCCGACAGAAGCCAGATAGTAGCGTTGGGGAAGTTTCAATCAAAACCTTTTTCATTACCATGCGGCGTCCCGCAGGGGTCTTCCCTTAGCCCGACTTTCTTTAATGTATATGTTTCAACCTTGGTACCGGTTATTAGTCCTTATGGGTTTGGGATCACCTTGTACGCAGACGATACGCAAATTGTGGTATCTTTACTACCTGGAAAAGAAACCAGAATGGACAGGCGCTTTCAGTCCTGCATGGAAGAAGTCGGAAGATGGATGGCAGGTACCTGCCTGAGGCTGAACTTGGATAAAACCGAGGTGATGTTGTTTGGGAACGACCCTAATTTTTGGACACCCTCATGGTGGCCGGCTTCACTTGGGTCACTCCCCATTCCATCAAAGAAGGTTAAAAATTTGGGGCTCTTGTTAGATGAGAAACTTTCCATGGGAGCCCAGTTCAATGCGGTAGTTTCCAAAACAGGGTACGTTTTAGGAACAGTAAAGAGGATCTTGAATCTTCTGCCGCTAGACTGTCGCAAAACAGAGGTTACGGCCCTGGTTTCATCGAGGCTAGACTATTGCAACAGTTTATATTTAAACATACAACAAAAGCTGTTGCACAAGCTTCAGCTGCTTCAAAATGCCGCGGCCAGACTCCTTACGGGTACCCCCAAATTTGCTCCAATCTCCAATGTGATAAAAAAAAAACTGCACTGGCTCCCGGTTAGGAACCGGGTACAGTTTAAATCACTATGCATGGTGTTTAAAGCACTGCATGGAGAGGGACCTGACCACCTCAAAAGGAAATTTCAATGGTATAAACCAATGCGCACGCTTCGATCATCAGAAGCGAAATTGGCTGCTGTCCCTTCAACAAAAAAAGCCCACTGGGGCGGCCGAAGCTTCACCTTTTGTGCCGTAAAGGCCTGGAATGAGCTTCCATTTCATTTGAGAAATGCCAATAATCTGCTAAGTTTTAGAAAGGATTTAAAGACCTGGCTTTTTGATAAATAACCTGCCTTGCCCTGGCCCTGCCTATATAGAAGTAACTTGCGCCAGGACAACTTCGGGTAATCGTGCGCTTTAGAAATCGCCTTAACATAACATAACATAACATCACTCAGTAGTTTGTAGGAACATCCAATTGCATGGCGTTTGCAACGTTCACGCACCAAATTTAGCTTGTATTTTGAAAGGAAATCCTGTGCCAGCCATTACACCGACTTTCACGCTATTAGCTACCGGTAGCTATTTGCTTTTAAGTAATGAGGCGTGTTGCGGGATGCTAGCAGGGATTCCGTATATTGTAACTATCTCCCTACGAGTAGTCTGTTGTAACAATGTGCTTTTCTCACCCCCGCATGGGAGACTCGATGTATCCATCTGGCCTTCCATACCAACCTTGAAAGCAGAGTTCAACAAGATGAGCAGAATATGGGCTCTATTGTCCCAAAAAGAAGTTGCCCTAACTTCCTCTTGCGAAACATTTGTCCTTCATGTAGCTAACAACCACACTGAGGTCCATGCGCTTTTAAATACTGATCTCCCACTTCATTTTGGTGCTCTGATTCACACTATATTCAATGCCTCGTCAACAACTGGCTTGGTGTATTTTTTCAAATTTGTGGGCTCTGACCTTGTGACCTCGTTCCAAACAATATTTGGTGTGATACCGGCATTTTTACATTCTATTTTTTCCAGCATCTTCAGCTGGCTTCTGTTAATCCTCGCCTTTACTGCTGGTGTGCTGCTGTTGATTTGTTTGCTCTGCAATGGCTGCACGATCTGTGTCACACGACAGTCTGCCCCGGCTGCTCCAACTTCGCAACCGGATGCTTGAATACTATGGAACACTACCCCTGGCTACTTTGAGTGTAGCCTATGAATTGTCCTTCCGGTTCTCATACTTGGAAGATGATCTTAGTATTGCAGAGACGTTGGAGGCTCAGAGCCATTTGCAGTCTGGCAAAAAGCCAAGTCCTAATGGACTTCCAGCAGAGTTTTGTAAGATCTACGCCTCCAAAGTCTTAGATCCACTTGGGGACGTGATAAAGGAATCATGGCAGATTACAATTACCACTGGTCTTGCGTATGCCTGAGACAGTGGTCATTCACAAACAGGACCACACCCAAACCTCTGCTCGTCCTACCCCCTAATCTCCCTCCTAAATGTCATAGTCAAAATAGCTGGGAAAGCTCTTGCAAACAGACTTTCAAAAGTAATCTTTTCCTTAATCCGGCTGGACCAGTACGGGTTTTTGCCGGAAACTGTGTTGAAGTCCTTTCAAGAATATTATAATTTACACTATTGCCAATTCTTCTGCTTCTTGCAATTACGACATGCGATTACTCCCTATATCTTGGGAGTGGAAGATCTCCCTGTGTTTACGCTCCTACAGATGAAACTACTGTCAGAAGTGTTAGGGGCCATAAGATTACCCTAGTGTTTCGGTCTAAAGTAACCAATGCTGCCAACTCTTTTCACACACTGTGTCAGGATTGTGAACAGGATTTAGGCCCTCTTTCTGATAAGAACTGGCAGGAAGGGGAAGCTAGGGTGTTCTCTCAGGAATAAGGCATCATGCCGAAGTACCAACTGATCCAACTTAACTACTTGAACACCTTACACAACACAAACTATGGAAGATTGGGGCAGTGGCCTCCCTGATGTACCTCTCATGATGGGATCTATTGCACAGATATGAGATGCAGTGTAATCAGCCCCTATCTGGAGGAAGTCCTGGCCTTGTTGGGCTGGAACTTACCAGCAGAACCCAAACTCACCATTTTAAATATAAACATGGATCTAGACACTAACAGATAAAAGATGGGTTTATTGTGGTTGGGCATCCTGGTGGCGAAAAGAGACACTGCTCTCCAGTGGAAGAAGGTAGACTCTCCTTCAGTGTAGAAATGGAGGAAGGGTCTTGATTAATGCATGAGCATGGTAAAACCTATATATACTGCCAGAGGGTGTCCACAAAAATATTTAAAAATTTGGAAAACATGGTCCCTCCATCGAGGCGCTATAATGGATCCAATTGGGCCTGTGAATCCCACAGTGGATGAGGAAATGTATGTGTAGAGAACTCCGAAATAGAAAGTGATTTGCAGACTGAATTAACAAATGTTTTTATTCTCTGGTTTGATTGTGGATAATTACCAAAATGATTGTCATGTTGTACGGTGGTGGGTGGCCAAGGATTTATTACTTTTTTTTCTTTTGTTTTTCCTTGTATCTTTTCTGTTTGTATAATTGTTGCAAACTCCATACAAAATGTGTTCTAAAAAAACTCTGGACTTATTGGGCAGCATTTTATGAACCGAGAGACGTTGCAGGGTCTTATGTGTGAAACTGTCATGTTATCACAGATCATGTGTAGATCCTGATACTATAGATCATGTACTACTTTTAAGCAGGTGGACATGCCTTTGCCGGCTGGAAAACACGTGCAATGCTGGGTTGCATACAAGCCAGCTACTGACATATCTGGGCAATTTAAGGATGTGTGAAAGAGGTTTTGTTGTAGGATAATTTGTGTTGTGTCTTAATAATTTGCATGTGAATGTAAGCTGCTTTTGGAAATTATTATTTATACCTTTGTGACACTGATATTTAAGAGTAAAATGTTTTTTTACTTCCAGATACACAAGTGGTTATACGAAACAGAGTAGACCTTCTTGGGACCTAAACTGGAAAATCTTTCTCAAGGGGAATTATGCCAGCGTACTATACTGAAATTGCACTTGAAAGATCACAGGATGCATCTGTTTTTTGCATAGCATTGTTGCATCCTTCAAAATACATACTTTTAAGATGAAAATGGAATGGGATTCTGTTTTGCTAAATAAATACCTGCAGATAAGTTCCTAAGTCTGAACATGAAGGATATTCCCGCAACCGACATCGACCAACAACCCACTGTCAGCAACACTTTCCTGAGCCCAAACTTCAGAATTCACCTGCTGGGACCTTTCCCGCCATAGACGTAGAAAACCTTGAGCTTCCCACCTGAGTTGATGCCCCACAGGGGTCCTGCTCTGCAGATGGCCACTGTCGATGAACCCCTCTTTGGATCCAGCCACCAGCCTGGCCCACCGACAACCCTGTCGAGAAGGACTTTTCTCCCAAAACGTTTTTTAAGTGCAAAGATAAACTTTCACCCAGGACAAAACTGGTCCCTGTATCCGACCCACAATCCATCATGGTGGGCCTTAACTTTTGACTTGACCCTCTCTAGCACGACCAGATAACCACACTTGGCACTTTGGGCTTTTTTAGTGCTATTTTTAATTCAAAGTTTAAAAATTCACACTTACAGTTCTACTAACTGCATTTTTGCTGTTTGGGTTTCATTTTATGTATTAAAATATTCTCTATGGTTCTAACCTGATTTGGGATTGTTCTTGTGCATTGTTTTCACTTTATTATTACTAGAGTGTTGCAAAAATACTTTACACACTGGTTTGTGCCAAGCTATCAAAGGTTAAGCGCAGGTTCATTTATTTACATTTGTGGTTTGCCCTGACAAATTCTGTGGTTATTTCTAAAACCCTTCAACAAATAACCCAATTTCATACAATTGTAAATTAACATGATTCCTCCCAGTAGGTTTATGGCAAGAAGATGCCAGTCATGAACAATCTTCTCTCAGAGTGTGCGGCTCAAAACTGTCAATGAGGCAATGAAAGGTCTGTTACACAACTGAATAAATTTGGCATCAGGAATGACATATTTTCTGTTGTTTTATGTAATTTTCTGTCTATGTGGTATTTCTGGTATGTGTGAGGAAATTTGTGCACAGAAAAAACCTGGTGTTTCCATTTCCTCAGGATCCATTCAACACTTTTAATTGAGTGAACCTTCGGATCCCGCAGCCGAGTTAACCTGCTAGTAACGGTAATTCTGGGTGCAATTTTACCACTCCCAATTACCTTCTCACAAGTAATTGGAACGTTAATCCTCTGGCCAAGCTCTATTTTCTGTAATATCTACGGAGAGGACTGCTGGTAAATGCACATGACAAATAGCAATTAAAGTATAGTGAAAAGTAGGAAAACTAAGTTATGTAACTCAAGATTAAACGGTTTACTAACCCAAGTGTTCCGTTCATGTGTATACTCACCTTTCTGTTCTTCTATTACTTCACTTAGGTATCTGATCTCCTCGTTGATTCGTTGTTCCAGGCTCTTTTTACCCATTCCAAAGTTCCTCAGGGCTGATAAAGCAAACCTCCTCTGTTGTTTCCAGGAATGCCCATTAGAACTAATCAACCCTGGGGAAGAAACATTGCATTACAGCTGATATATATAAAAATATACCTTATATCTTTATGGTTTGTATATATGAAAGCAACAATACTGTTAGTGGTATATTCAACATGTGTTGTAACAAGGAATATAAATGTCAAGCTACTTAAACAGAGAAAAAAACAAGGCCATGCAGCGGTATTTTAAAACTAACTAGTCAAACATATTTTATGTATAGGTATCTCTTATTTGCTTTATGACATTCTGTGCAAGAGATGTTCCATGCACAAGTGATAAAATATGGGAAAATAAGTGCATGTTCAAAGAAAACAAGAGACCAGTACAACAAGAAAACATGGTTTTACACATATCACTATAAACGTCCACTAAGCATTTTATAGACAATAATTAGCTGGTTTAACTGCTGGTAATGTCAAGGGCGTTTCAACCATTTACTGTCTATTGGTTATTTGCAGGACAGAAATTATGAAGCAAAACAAGCATATGCTTAATGGAAGTGGGAGTATCCATTAAAATCATGAGTGAGGGGAATTGTATCTGCTACAAACTCACAAAGCAGGAGATGGTTTATGAAAAGCAAAATGTTAATGGTCCCCATACCTGGCAGTTAATGACAAAAAAGAAAACAACCCATCAGATTGTCCACTCTAAAGAGGGCGGATGGTTCTGACGCCATTACTCAGACTCCCCCCCATCTCCATCGAGCCGTGGGAGCTTTCCAATGGCAGATCCAGCTGGGGCACCAGTCTCAGAAAACTGACAGTCTCCCCGACTCCTGATTGAGAGGGCTGACCAAGAGTTTTGGTGGACAAGGCACTTTGCCATGTTTTGACGGACTACCCTGTCCGCCAAACTCTAAATCAGGTCCTCTGTTCTGTTATCAGTAAATGTCCTCTTGGGCAGGACCAGGTTATTTTAACCAGTTTCCTGGAGTAACCACTTGCCAGGAGTTTCTTACTTGGGATGTACGTACATCTCTCTGAAATAGTCATTCCTCCACTTGCAGTTTCTCCATTTGCAGAGTAACAGACTGTATGGTAGGTCATCGACCGGGCTTTTGGATAAAGATTTTCCTAAAGTGCTTGTTGCATGTAGCCAATAACTAGTTATGTAAAAGCCTGGGAATCAATATTCAGACATATGACAGAGTCAAAATGGCTTCTGAATCCTCATAAACAATAAATGAAAAATAGACCAGGAGCTGTTATAAGGATTAACAGTGACCTAAAAATGTTTAGGGATGCATGAGTGGATCTACATAATAATCAGAGAAATACTAACTCCACAAAAAATCTGTCAACTGCGCTTAATTACTCAGATGCCAGACTGCAACCAATGAGGATTATTATTACAAAGGACCACCATGAGCTACTTAGAATTGGTGATAGATTGCAGGAATGCACAGCAGGATGTTTCACTTTGTGGAAACATATGTGGATATAATTTAGTATTATATCAGTCTAAACTAAGAGTAGAAGGGGGAGTCCCAAGGATCATGTTACTTATTTGATTGATGCAAGTGATTTAAAAAGTTCAGATTGCACATGAAGGCAAAGTGACAGTCACTGTCCGGTCAGGGTTATAGTTGGATGAAAATTTCAGTTAAAGCATAATATAAATATATATCTATATATTTAGCTATATATATAGATATTATTGGCATTTTGGAATGAGTTAAAATTAGCAAGTACCCCACACCTGTTACTGTGCTCTGCCCTGCCAGGGTCTGAAGGCCTTTAAAAGTGAGGCACAAGAAAGGAATTAAAACTTTGAGCTCAAGTGACCTGCCTGTCTGTTTGACAATTGCAGGTGCTGATGCTTGGAAACCACATGAACAATGGCGTATAAAGACCTGAGTGAATACACGACCACTGTTTTGAGGCAACCACAGACCCCGCTGCAAGACAACAACAGAAGGTCACATGCCTGACATGACAGCAATGGCCATAACTATGGTGGAAAAGAGATTTGAGCAGTTGGTGTTAACCCAACCAAAATGTGTTGCAGTCGCCATCAGGTTGGTAGACTGGATGCAGACAAACCACCAGGTTGAGGTAAACCTCCGCTCTCCAGTGATTTCCTTTGGCCATAAAAAAGCAAAATAAAACTGATAACAGGGGAACCTAAAGCAGAAAACGTAAAAATGATTAAAGGTCCTTTCTTTGTCGGCATGGTTGCTAATTGAGTATGCAAACTAATGATCCAGCGGAAGCGGTGCAAAACATTTAGTTATCTATATAAGACAAATTAAATCATTTACTAAACCAAGTGTTTGGGCCCATACAAACTCTATGACCTCTCATATGGACATGAGGTCCTCCGACAGATCTTTATGTTGATCTAATAGGGACTCAGATAACGAGAGCCGGAAAACATTTCCCTCATGAGGACCTATAATGAATGAAATGTCTGTCTAACAACAAATGTCAACAATGTCATGTCAATAATTACTTCATATAAAGAAAAACAAACTCAGAATATTTATCTAAGCTTCATATGGAGGGTCAATGCACAAAACAAAATACATTAGAATCTTCAAACTTGTTATTTCTTTTAGTACAGGTAAAATCACATTACAAGACACAAATCACGGCAATAATACATCTTAATCAATAACTGGCATGAGGGGAAAGTGAGAGAGAAAGAAAGATACACATTGAAATATCAATATGCAGTTCAAATGTTCATACAAACCTAGATTTCAATGCACTAAAGCACAGCGTGCAATAGTCAGGACATTGGCTAACCCCCCAGCTGTAGGGTATTAGCCTATGCAACTTCACAAACCGATGAAATGCAAATGTAAAGCAGGAAAGTTCAGTTTCAGGGAAAATCAGATTTTTCTGACTGACAGCATGTCATGCCCAAAGTAAATAGCCAGCCATCTGTTTGCCTGCTTCTCAGCATGCACTCACACGCTCTCCAGACCTAGTTCAGAACCACAGCAGCATGCCCTAATTCCGTCCTTTTCACCCGGGGCAGTTATACCTCAAAATGTTCATGACTCCAACCCCCAAAAGTAACTTCTTCGCGATTTTACACTCTTTCATTGGTTCGGGTCCATGGGGTGATTGTGGTATGATCATTCTCCAGTCCAAAAACCATCTAGAAACTTTTGGTCTCTGTCTTCAACTCTCGCTCGATGAATACATTATCTCAGTCTTAGAAATAGGAAATCATTCTGTTGCTTTCCACATCCACGCACTCGCTTCCGAGTTAGCTTGCAAGAAAGTCATTACAAACTTTCATTGAAAGAAATATTTTAGCCGTAGAAGAGGAAATTCTAGTGGTTACCTAAAGCAAATAGATCAGCATTTTGGAAATAATGAAGGACAAAATACATTCTTTACAATAGGAAAATACACTAACAGGTTTTGGGCCTACATGAAGAAGCCATAGTGCCATTTTTCCTAAAGAATAAACTCAGAATTACTAATTTTATTTTGTAAATAGAAAGTACATAAGAAATGATGTAAGGAAAACATTATTTTCATCAGTTAGCCTAGTGTGAATATGACTTCACAAAACAGGTGCAAAGAATTTTCATTTAGATTTCCATATTGCATAAACTTCAAGCAAAGATCATTTTAGTTTAAACATTTTCATAATCATTTTCTCTAGGCTACATTTAGCAATTCACTTCTTTTCACCAATAATTCTTAGTACATTAATAAGCATTTTCTCTCCAACATATATCATTTTATTTCACATTTAGTATCACTCCTGCATGTTTTTACGATACAGTTTTAAAATCTTAAGTTTTGTGTAATTTCTACATGCTTTTACGATGCATTCTTTTGTTCTCATATGTACCACAAGATCACACTGTTAGTATTGAAACATGTTTTAGTTCACACTACATGAGCTGAATTGATCAAGCAGATTTATTTCTGCAAAATCATGCTCCATCAATCCCCCATCTGATGGCAAATCAAGCCATCATACAAACCCAATAATCTGATTACAATCTGATTATTTCAGAATGCAGTTGTTCTCATCTGGATTAGTATAACACCCTCTACATCTCTTAGAATCTCATAATAAGCACCCTTTTTGTTATCCATCTCAATTTCATCCCTCTTTCTCTTTCTAGCATTTCGTTTTGGCTCTGTTACTTTATTCACAAAACATCTATATAACAATATTATGATTAGTATGCCAATAGCAATTATGGATATTAGTACTTTCCTTACTAAGCTATTTCGTAGTGCTGCTAACCAATTTCCCACTAAGGAAAAACCATTACCAAGTTTTTCCCATGCACCGTCAACTTTCAATTCGGTTAAGCAACTCCGTAAATGAGTTATGCTACTAATATATCCCTCCAAATCTCTGCTTTTGTCCGGAATATAAGTGCAACATTGTTGAATTTTCAGCAAACTACAGACTCCGCCTTCTTTTGCCAATAATACATCTAGCGCAAGTCTATTTTGTAAAACCATCGATCTAGTAGCAACCATTTCAGTAACAGTCATTAAGAACCCACCAGCAGTATCCGTTGATAAACAATCAACCACTGTAGACAATTTTCAGATTTTATGTGAGTCGAAAATCACTCCCACTGCAGTTATTAATGCCCCAAAGATATCACCCACAATTTCCGCAGCACTTATTCCCATTTTACTCCGTGTTAGTTTCTTTTCATTGGCTCCATGATTTTCATTCAAGTAATACATTTTTGGAAAGACAATACCCACATAACAACAACCATAACGATGTTGAGGCAATCTATAATAAGCATTTTTACCACATACATAGGGGTCGATTCCGATCCTATAGAAATATTCCCCGTACGAATCGTATCCGGATTTTTTTACGTACGAATCGTACAAGTCCCGTACAAACTGGCAAGTACGATTCGTATGTAAAAAACACCATACAAATCGCATTGGGAATATACCCCGACACGTCCTCGGGCCAGAAAAAGTGTCCGACAAATCCCCGGACGTTTTTACGTACGACTCGGCAAACCGACGTCTGAACGCGCAAGTACGATCCGTCCCGTCCGTCCGAATCCACAACCGTATGGTAAAAACACCGTACGGAGCGGACCTCCACAGCAACCATGGAGACGTCCAAACATGTGCCTGCATACGTGCCGAACACCCCCCCATGTCTGCGCCATCCCCCCAGCCCCCCGTATGTCCGCGATGTCCCCCCAGCCCGCCCGTATGTCCGTGCAGTCCCCCCAGCCCCCCCATATGTCCGCGCTGGGGGTCCGCACCATACATACGGGGGTGGGGTGGGGGTCCGCACCGTACATACGGGGGTGGGGTGGGGGTCTGCACCGTAAATACGGGGGTGGGGTGGGGGTCCGCACCGTACATACGGGGGTGGGGTGGGGGGACGTCACAGACATACGGGGGGCTGGGGGGACGGCGCAGACATACGGAGGGGGCTGGGGGGACGGCGCGGACATACGGGGGCTGGGGGGGCGTCGCAGACCTACGGGGGGGCTGGGGGGGTGTCCGACGTGTACCGGGCCCCCTTTTCCTCACGCTTCGCGGCATACTTAGCTTTACCGGCACTTTTTGTGTGCCGTAAAAATATAGCCGTCCGAAGTGCTGTCGGTACGAATCGTACTTGCTGGTACGTAAAAAGCTGCCTAACTCCGTCCGCATGTCGCATACGCGCCGTCCCGGATCACATTTGTATGTGTTTTTGTGTCGGTCGGTGTTTTGTACGAATCGTACGGAAATGGTGTTTCCGTACGAATCGTACTTGCATGTTTGTATGGTGTTTTTACCGGGTACGAGTCAGACGGAGAAAACGCTCCGACCGATGGTTCGTACCCGGTTTCTCCAGGATCGGAATCGACCCCATAATATACTCCAGGATAAACAGGATCAGTACCACCTCTTAATCCCCAACCCCCCCTCCGTATTCAGGAAGGTGTGTTCACATTCTCTGGAACCAATGAAATAATTATAATAAACAGTCTTTTGTCTTAATAAGCAAAGCTTCCCTTTGTGATGCCTATCCAGAGTCATTGCAGCATACGTCTCACCTTTCTTATAGTTACCCTCCCGATGAGCCCAGGGAGGTATATTCGTGTTCTGCTCTAGTGCGTTGCACCTAAATTCTTGCCTTCTATCCTCTACAGTATTTATAAACTCTATTTCTACTCTGTGTAGACTACAGGTTAGGATATTTCTATGTGCATCTATAGGCTTAGTGGTATGAAATAAATCTCCCATATATTCTGCATTCCTCGCAAGCTCACTGTATTCATATTCTTCTTAATCGGAACTTCCGAAAAGACTAAATAATTAATTAGAGTAGAAATATTGAAAATGCTCCTTGCCATAGAACAAACTTGTTAGTAGACTACATGTAATTCCATATGTTAATGGAATGTGGTGATAAGTCAACCCTTCTGACACAGACAAGGGTAATTGCATGCACACATAACAATCTCTCACATCCATAGTATACACGTACTCATAAAGACGTTTAGCAAAAACATTTAACGAAAAGTCATTAATAGATTTATCTTGGTGTAAGTCATTCCCAGTTAGTTCTTTAATTTTTATTTCTGTATCCTCTTTAAAGACTCTTGATATTTTGGTTATTGTAATAACATAATCATTAGTAGGACTGACAGGAAACATAAAATAAGGCACAATTAGTATTAACACCAACCAAACAAACTGTATTATAAGAATACATGCAAAGCAAGCGTTTAAACATTTCCACCTATATGAGCTTCGATTTTGATTACCATTCTCAGTTTTATCCATTTTAAAGGAAAAAATAGCACAAAAAATCTATTCAATTAGTCAAAATTCTATTCTATTCTAAAGATTTTTCAATAAATAGGTATCAACTTAGATATGCAATGTTTGTGTATCTCACACTCTCCAAGCTTCAAATCACGACGTCACGGCCTTAATTTTCAAATCTCCTCTCCTTTTTGTTTTTCGCACACCTTTGTCTCATACAAAGTATGTTTAGGGTGGCTCATATGACGATTTTTATTTGGAACAGAACACAATGAATTCCTTTTCCCAGTCGTTTGTAGCAGCCATGTACATCCATTCAGGTCCTTTGTATTTTCTATTCAGTATTTGTGCTCTTTTTGTTCTGTTTACTGAGTTTTCGTCTTTATCTATGTCACTTTGTTCAGATTGGCTAGAGATTTCAATCACAGTCGCTGAAACCCATTTGCTCAGGGTATATTTCAATTGTTTAGCTCCTCCAGGCCATTTATCACCTTTTCGCACAAGTTTTTCTGGTACACTGTCTATTTCACTTGACTCGAGACTCCGCTTCGCTGATTCCTTTCTTTCCTTATCTTTGTCACTTTCAGGGACCAACTTTCTTCCAGTTTCGACAGTGACAGTGTCAAGAGACCCAGTAGCTTTTGCCCACTTTACATGATTCTTAGTCTGTTCAGGCTCTCTTTTTTCTTTCTTTTCACCTTCAACTGACTTTGTGCTTTCAAGTGGACATGGGACTCGACGAGTATGGCTAACATGAATCCAGTTAGGTAAACTACCACATTTAACTGCCATTGTTGTCACAAGAATCACGTGAAATGGCCCACGCCACGCCACACCACGCCAACGAGGTTCTAAACATGATTTCCTTACATGTTTCTTCATGAACTCCCACTCTACAGGGCTCAAATCATGTGCCTGTTCTTGTTGGACAGTATTTGCGACTTTTCCAACCTGGTGAGACACAGAACGCACTACATCAGCCAATCCTTTACAATAATCGAGCACCAAGTCATCAGATATGTTTACGACTTGATTTGCTGGGACTATTGGCTGTCTCATAGCCCTCCCCATGACAATTTCATGTGGGGAGAGTCCAGCTCTTTTATCTGGGCTACTTCTCAAACTCATCAATACCAACGGTAATGCATCAGGCCATTTTAGTGTTGTAGATGCACAAACCTTAGCCAATCATGATTTTGTTGTGCCATTAATTTGATCAACCACGCCTGGTGCTTCAGGTTGATAAGCACAATGCAATTTGCAAAGCTGCACAATTCATTCGAACCACTTTATTATTGAAGTGTGTTCCTCCATCTGATTCTAATGAGACTGGAAATCCAAGTCTAGGGATGATTTCTCAAAGCAGTAGTTTAGCAACTGTTAGTCTGTCATTTCGTCTTGTTGGAAATGCTTCAACCCAACATGAAAACAAACACACAATCACTAACGTATAAACAGACCTGCTGCTTTTCCAATTTGACCCATATTAACAACTGTCTTTCTCCCTGGGTTTTGTTTTTGACATGTTAAGCATCGTTGGCACAGACTCTCTGCAATGACTCTGAATTTATGATTATACCGTGACTGTTTAAAAAGCCTAATCATAGCATCTCTGCCTACATGTGTTGGAACATGGCAAACTCTAGCCATTTGTGATAACAAACTTTCTGGCAATACAGGTCTTCCATCTGTGTAAACCCACACTTCATCATCTGCTCTGCGTGTACATCCTGCTTTGATCCACCCTTCTTTTTCTTCTTCAGTAACTGCATCTTGTAATTCTCTAATTTCTTCCCATGTTTCAACAGATGAGAACATTAATCTGCATTTCCTTTCATCAAATTGTTCTTTCAAATGTTCCCCATTGATTGTAAATGAATTTTGAGCACATAAATGCGCAATTTCATCATGATATATCTGTTGCCAACAGTGACATAGTCACTACCAGATTTGTGGGCTGAACATTTTTCCACCTCAATTTGAGCTGCCAATTGTAGTGCCATCAGTAGGTTTTTCACACACTCTCCGTTTTGAGTGGGTGAACCCGAAGAGGTCATGAAACCACGTTGAGACCACAACTGCCCAAAGTCATGCACCACCCCGAAACCATACTGACTATCCGTAAATATGGTTAATCACATTTGCTTCGCAATAGAACATGTTCTAGTCAAAGCAATCAACTCTGCCACTGGTGCTGAACTCACTCATTTCAACCATGATGCTTCAATGACACTTATCACTGTACAAATCGCATATGCAGCTCACAAGGTACCTTCAGAATCTCTCAAGCACGATCGATCCACAAACAGAACAAAATCAGATTCATGTAATGGAATATCCAGTATATCAGGCATTGGTTTTGTACACAATTGTGTCACATCCAAACAATCATGATCTGCTTCATTCACTACCACTTCACAACTCGGAGTTGCTAATAATGTCGGTGGATTTAAAGTTGAACATCTTGTCACAGACACATTTTCCACAAAAAAAAATCACCTGCTCATATTTTGTTAACCAACTACTTGTAAAGTGCTGTGTGCAAGGTTGTGTTAACAACACCTCGATTGAATGTGGCACATACACTTTCAACGGATGTCCCATCACAATCGTCTCACTCTGCTCCAAACTCATGTAGGTAGCAGCAACTGCTTTCAGACAACCAGGCAAGGCAGCAGCTACAGAATCCAACGTGGCAGAAAAATATGCCACTGGACAGTGTGCTGTCCCATGCATTTGCATTAGAACTGAAAGTGCACAGCCATCACGTTCACTACAAAATAGCGCAAAATCTTTATTGAAGTCTGGCATTCCCAATGCTGGTGCTCGACATAAACGGTCTCACAATTAAATAAATGCTTTTATGCATTCTTCGTCAAGATGCACAGGATCTGACATGTCTTGTGTATCAATCTCTGCAATGGCTTGGCTATCAGTGAAACGCTTGGTATCCACTGCCTACAGTATCCAACCATTCCCAGAAACATTTGAACTTCCTTTTGTGTACTCAGTGGATTAATTTGCAAAATGGCACTGATCCGGTCTTGATATACTTTCCTGACTCCTTTCTTGATATTATGTCCAAGGAAAGAACTTCTTTTTGACAAAATTGTACTTTTGCTGGAGATACTTTATGCCCACCTACTGCCAAATAGTTCAGTAGAGCAATTGTATCAATAATGCAAGCTTCTTTTGTTCCTGGCGCAACCAACAAGTCATCTTTGTACTGTACCAAAACTGAATTTTTAGTCATTACTAGTGACTTCAAACATTTCTTCAATATTTGATTGAAGATTGAGGGGCTCTCTATATACCCTTGAGGAACTCGGCACCATGCCAAGACACGGTTTCCAAACCGGAACACAAATAAATATTGACTATCCGGATACGAAGGTATTGAAAAAAAGGCTTGACACAAATCAATCACTGAACCATTCTGCTTCACAAGGAATTTGATATAGAATCACAGCTGGATGTGGCACTATTGGACAACAAGGTATTACGATCTGATTAATTTTGTGCAAATCTTGAACTAGTCTATATTTTCTGTTAGGTTTGCGAATTCCCATGATAGATGAATTGCATGGACTCCCTAAAATCTCTTTTAGAATCCCTTGCTCTATTAACATTTCAATCAGAGTTACTCCTGCAATCGTTTCAGGACTCGTTTTGTAAGCTGGTGTTCTTGGAAATTCTCAATTTGGTTTTACTGTAATCTGAATTGGAGCTACTCCTTTCAACAAACCAATGTCTTTACCTGAAAAATCCCACACATCAGTCAGCACTGTATCTCTCAATTCAACAGGCAAATCATTCACTGTTAGAAGAGGATATAGATCATTTACTTCTGTTCCCTGTCGCGCCATTTTAAACACCATGTCCTCATCTTTTGTGTGAAATGCTATTCCATCTGGTACACAGTAAATGGAACAATTCATTTTGCACAACAAGTCCCTTCCTAATAGATTAGCAGGACTTGTGTCACACACCACAAATTTAGGCAGATCCTGAAATCCTCCAATTTGTACTTTCATCGGTTTAGTCACTGCGTTCTTAATCAATTAATTTGTCACTCCTACAACTTGGATACTTTCTCCCGAGAGGGGTAGGTTGGGAATTTCCATAGTTCTCACAGTGGAACGAGTAGCACCAGTATCTACGAAGAACGATACACTATTTCCATCAACCTCGCCATCCACATAAGGACCAAGCTTGTCTACCTCTAAGGATGCATCAAGCACACACACCTCCTCTCCCCTAAGGCACCGTCATTAAGATGTATCTGAATCACTCTTATCCAATTGCATCAAATACTGTGAAGACACCTGGACATTTAACTTCAATTGATCATTTGTATGGAAACCCAAATTCGCATTGTATCTTTGCACTTGACCATTCATATTTTGCATAGGAGCTAGTAGTATTTGCTGAGCCTGTCCTCTGCCCATTGACACCTATTGATTCTGATTTTGTTGGTTCATGTGCATCTGATTTATTCCTTTTACTCCGGTGTCTACAAACTGTGAATCACATGTATTTGCTTGTATACTTCTACACTCGAGCTTCTAATGCCCCATCTTGCCGCATGCATGACAAGGAAACTTCTTTTTCATATCCTCTATATTACCACCTCGAACTCTCCCTTGTGTTAATGGTATCATATTCGTTACAGTATTTCGATTTGCCACCACACCTCTCATGTCAGTAGAAGTCTGTCCATTTCCTTGATAAACATCTGTAAAATCAGTATTCATTTTCAAAAATCCTGCTTGCCTTGCTGCTTTCATCTGAGCCAACATCAACTTCTCTTTTAACTTTTTGTGACGAGAATCAATATCATCTCCACAATACTTTGCATAGCGAAGAATCTCATCAGTCAATTTACTCTGCCAACAGATCAAATGCTGCTGAATCATAGCATTTATTTCTGGCCTTAATTCATACACAAACCAATACACAAAATGTCCCATATCTTTTTCAGAAATATTCTCAATACCACTGCACTGTTTAAACACCTGTAAAAGACTTTCATAATATGCATGTACTGACTCTTTCAACTCTTGAGTAGTCCTGTCTATTCTCATCCAATTTGTTTCTTTCAGTGAAATTTTCCCTTTCAGATATGTAATAACCTGATTATATTTTTTATGACTTCTTCTGATGGCACTCCTGTCTTTGGATCTCTTGGATTTACTTCTTTCGGACAATCTACGGCAATCTTACACTCAACCCACAAATCAGTTGGGACTACAACATCAAACAAGCCATCTAAATCCTTCCACAAAACTTTTGAAACTTTAACCAACCTCTCCACTTGTTTATACCATTCCACTGGTTTCTCTTAATCTGAGGACCAGGGATCCCCTAGGAGCCACTTCAAACTAGATCAGACTGGAGCTGAAGAAGCAAACAAGGAAGAGAGGATACCTGGAAGTATCACAGTTAACAATACAGACAGCAGATGGGAAAAGGAAGGGAATTTAGGAGGGTGAGAGAACCAAAAAGTGAAAAAGAAAACAGGTAGGCGATGCAATCATTGTAGTGAACTAGTACGACACAAAAACTAATTATATGTTGTCAGGCACTATTTCCATGTTTAAGCTTATCTGGTGGATTAGATTTAGGTATCTGGCGCCAAGAGAGATGTCACATTTATAAATCGTTTGATCAAATCTGATCGGTGCTATAAGGTAGGAAGAACCACCTAGACTTCCTAGAATTATGAGTAAAACTCTAACCAATTAAGATCACTCCTTAGCACACGTTATTGATTATAAGCAAATATGTGTAAACAGTATATTGGCATAAATAAACAATATATAAATCAGGAATTGGTTGTTTCTTCTTGTCAGTTGGTCTTTAATAGTATATACTTCTCCTTAGTCTGTCTGTCACCAGCCAACACGTGTTTCGTTGCTTATGGGAATAGTCGACCCGCAACTTTGTCAAGGCTGTTGTGTGAAGAAACAAATTAATATATATATACTTGTAATGTTCAGCGTTACATATTTAAAATAACTTAAAACAACTCGGATTCGCATTAGCCCAGGTGATGCTAGTGCAACCTTCAAACCAGATGCAAAACAATTATTGAATCTTCTGGTTACATAAAGTGTTTAACAAAAACGAAAAGTGTGATCCACACGTTTTAATGGTCTAGTACATTGCATAGCAGTCTATGATCCTAATTGAAGTGGAGAGAAATGGCGGTGTTGATCGTGAGGTGAGATATATAAATCTAGGCGTATTGATTCAAGTGGTAGTAGGTGTAAGCTAGCGGTAACACTAACGGTTGAGGTGCCACCCTTCATACAGGTGAAAAGCCCGAAGTGATACGTTCTATATAAAAGTGGTCTAATCAGATTCTCTTTGTCTTTAGTGGTGCCTGATAACATAAAAAGACATATCTACCTCTATTCAGACTGAGTAAAAAAGCTGAAAATATAAGAGGAGAACACGGACATATAGTAAGTCAACGGTTCTTGTGAGTATCCAAAGTTTATAAGTTAGGAACGGGTATAAATATATATATTGTTTGTCATACTTAGTCGGCGGTGATAATTCCAAACCGCAGATGGTTTCAATTTTCTTAAGCGTTTCTTGTGCGATTTATTCCTCGTCTTCTGTTAGTGCTGTAAATAATCATAAAGCACCCCCATATGTAAACATTGTAAGGATGTTACTGGTATACAGTTCAGTATGAGCCTCTATATGTAATTAAACGGAACGACAGACTATACTGTCACTAATGATGGCGTGTTCTCATAGTGATGGATTACATCACAGAGTGCCTTTAGCTATACGAGTTAAGTCGTTAGGCTCGTATAAGTATTCGGCCAGTAATAAAACGTCCCTATCGTCATACTTCTCATTTAAAATCGAGAGCTCTTGTAATCTGTAGAGCTGTAATAAATCTATTATTCAAAATTCTGAGCTACATCCGCTAGAGGTGTAAAGTCGCGTAATTAGTGGAGTCGGGGGAAACTTACCTATATTACGTAGTGTAGCGGTGTACCAAGTGTCCGTGTTGGTCGCCCCAGTCGAGTGCGCTGGCGTCAGTTTGGCCGTATACGAGTTACTAAGTTATAGACGAGATCACGTATTCGAATTAGCGTGAGGACTCGTGATTGTCATGATAGTGGAGGTAGAAGTAGGACTAAGAATGACTATAGTTCTGGCGGTCGCCATCTTGGAACGTATAGTGAGAAACGTAGTGAGAAGGTAATGATATTGTGAATAATTCGATATCTTATAACGGTGTACTATTCAATTCCAGTCTCTCCACCGATTAGATTCATCACAAAAACATGAGTAAGAAATCATAGTATGTACGTAAGGAAACAATTCATAACTCATATTTCATCATGCGAAAATGACAGAGAAAAGGCGAGTGAAAAGGCTTTTGACCATAAAACGGGACATAGCATATCTTTATAATATTCTAAGTACCAATTTGTCTTCTAACCACTTTGTGGTTAGTGTTTGATTATATTCAGTCTTCATAAGTTAAATTTGTTAATTTTTAAAAAAAAACAATTTGACTATATAATGTCACACCCTTTCCTTAGTAGAGATGGTATATGTATCAGCTGTTTTGGAGTTTTTGCGGGTAGTTTATTTTCCAAGAAAATAGTGTAACTCCTGGTCAATATTAAGCCCTTGTTCTACACTGTGTAGTTTAAGAATCCATAGGGCCTCTTTTTGTCTAAGAGTAAGTTCTCTATTGCTGCCTCTTGGGTTGCTAGGAACATGTTCTATTCCAAAAAATTTGAAGGTATGGTTTGTTGGTTGGGCCGAGCATATAGACATGTGTGCCGCCAATGGATATCGCATGTCATTTTGTTTGACCGCTCTTATATGTTCCCCTATTCTTTCTTTCAACGCTCTGATCGTGCTGCCAATATATTGTTTGCGGCATTTACATTCAATTATGTAAACTACAAACTTGGTCTGACAGTTTATGTTTGTTTTGATTGTAAAGATTTTGTTGTCTGGTCCTACAAATTCCGTTCTTTTGTCATCTGCCAATTTGCATGAGTTGCAGTGCCCACATGTATAGAAACCTATGGTGTGTTTGCTTAGCCAGTTGGTTTTCTTGACAGGTTTAGGGTAACTGGGGCTGAGTATGTTTCTCAAAGAAACCCCTCTTCTATATGTTA
Organism: Triturus cristatus; assembly: GCF_964204655.1. Classification (NCBI taxonomy): domain Eukaryota; kingdom Metazoa; phylum Chordata; class Amphibia; order Caudata; family Salamandridae; genus Triturus; species Triturus cristatus. The sequence goes on along the minus strand of NC_140586.1, from coordinate 668,495,350 downwards.
TATGGGGTTTGTCAGTTATGAACTCTTTTAGGGAGGCATCTGATTTAAGCAGGTGCCAGTGTTTGGTCAGGCTCTTTCTCAGGATTGCAGACCAGTTGTTGTAGCCTGTAATTAGTCTGATTTTTTCATCTTTTTTTACCTGTTTGGGTTTTTCTTTAAGTGTTTCTTTGTGTGTTATTTGGCCAATCCTCTGCTCAGCTTTGTGTAGTAATTTCTTACTGTAGCCCCTTTTCTCAAATCTGTTCAGAACCCCTTTCTTGTAGATTTGGAATTCTTCCTAATTACTGCAATTGCGTCTGGTCCTGGTCAGTTCCCCATATGGAATTGAGCGTATTTGATGGTATGGGTGTGCACTACTGGCATGTAGTAAGGCATTACATGACGTGGCCTTTCTGTATAATCTGCTGTTGATTTTGTTCTCTTGTGTGTAGAATTCTACATCTAGAAAGGCGATGTTGGTTTTACTAGATTCCATGGTGAATCTGATGTTGTAGTCATTACTGTTTAAGAAATCTAAGAAGCCCAATAGTTTTAACTGTGTGCCTGTCCATATCATAATGCAGTCATCTATGTAACGGCCCCAGAATAAGAGCCGATGGGCCCCAGATTTCCATCTCCTCGAACCAACCCATAAACAGGTTGGCATACGAGGGTGAAAATCTAGAGCCCATCGCAACTCCTTGTTTTTGTCTGTACCATTGTTCTTTGTAAAGAAATACATTGTTGTCAAGTATTAATTCGACCATTTCTATTAGCATTTCAGTGTGGTTCCAGGAGCTTGCTGCCCTTCTGTTTAGCATCTTTCTCACTGCTGCTATGCCTATGTCCCTTTTTATACTCGTATATAGTGCTGTCACGTCCAGTGTTAAAAATGTCATGCTTTCTTCCCAGTTCAGATCTGCCAGGGTGCCCAAAATGTGCTTTGTATCCCTTATGTAAGATGGTAAATTTGTTACTAGTGGTTTTAGGAAAATATCCACATATTCGGATATTCTCTCTGTCGGTCCGTCTATTCCCGATATGATGGGTCTGCCAGGGGGAAAAGGTAAGTTTTTGTGTACTTTGGGTACTGTGTAGATACAGGGATATCTCGGTCGGTCTACTTTTAGATACATTAACTCATTATCATCTAGTAATCCCTGTCCATGCCATCGTCTTAGGTGTTTGTTGATGTAATCAGTAAGTGTCCAAATCGGGTTACCAATTAGAGTCTCGTAGCAGTCCGTCTCATTCAGTTGAGATAGTATTTCTTGATCATAATCTGTGCTGGACATTATTACCATGTTGCCCCCTTTGTCTGCTTCTCTAATAGTTAACTCCTTATTTTCACTGAGTGTTCTAAGTGCTATTCTCTCTTTGTATGTGATGTTATCTTTTTTCATTTTTACCGCAGTGTTTCTATTGTCATGTTTGTCTAATTCGGAAAGCACTAGTTTATGAAAAAGATCCACATTATTGCCTGCAGACAAGGTTGGCGTCCATTTTGATTTTTCTTTTAAATTACTTGAAATGCTGTAGTCCATATTTATGTTGAGATCTCTCATGATTAAATCAGATGTTATGACTTCATCTTCACTGTCTGTAAGAGATATCAACAGTTTTGTGTCCAATATATCTTGTATGGATTGTTCACTAGATATCAGTAAACCAAGGTTTTGCTGAGTATTTTTATTTGGACAATTATTCATTTCAAAGTGTTTTTTAAGTTTGATACGTCTTATAAATTTAAATAAGTCTATTTTAGTTTCACAAATGTCACCAGGACTGCTAAGGCAAAAATTCATTCCTTTAGATAACACAGATAACATTTCATCAGTTAAATTCACATCAGTAAGGTTAATAACAGAAACATCATTTATTTTCTCCTGTTCCATGATCGGGTTCTCACTCCAGGGCGTTCTGTTTCTCTTACCCCCTCTATTTCCATGTTTGTTAGTCCCTTAAATACAGGGCTCTACCCCTTCTGATTTGGAAGGGTACTGAAACCAGGAAATGAATAAAACCTATAAGCCAACATTAGCTTAGCAGTCTGGTTTTCAACTACTTATGATTTCCATTGCCCCTTTCTTCAAAGTCTCCAACCCAAGTCTGTGTCCTGTCCACACACATAGGGCTGTAGTGAGTCTGGAGCCAGTGCAGGAAGGGAGGACATCTTTCAACTTCAGAGGCATGTCTTTGAAGTCTCCCCCACTTTAAAGGCACCACTGGGTATAAGTACTGGACCTTAAACACCACTTCAATTCACTTCTGGACCTTTAGATACTCTGCCAGAAAGAAGGACTGCTGTGCTGCTGAAAGGACTGCCATTTTGTTGGTGTCCCCTCACCGAAGACCGGGACTCAACTCTGAAATAGCGGGTCCTGCTTCATGGGTGGCGCGGTCCATGTGGGCCATATTGCTTACTGCTTGGAGATCTGGATAGACAGAAGACCCACGCGTGGACTGACCAGAGCCATTACAGGTTAGAGCGCATCCTTCAGTCCAAAGCGGATGGCCGAGCATGCTGGTCTCGAAGGCCTTAATTAAACTGCTAGACTGCTGCATGGAGATAGTGGTTTCGTACGGCCTGCTCCTTACTGTACACAGCTAGAAGGCGCAGCCTTGGCTTCCCCAGAGGCCCCCAGGGGGAGACAACTCTGTAAGGCCAGGCAGGCCCTAACCACTCCAGTCTTGCATTTGATAGGGTGTGGGGACAGGAGTGCACCGAATCGGCTGGAACAGTCACTAGAAAAGGCACAGGCCACCCACAGATGGGACCGGGCTCTGTGATGAGGCCAGTGAGATCCTTGGAGGAGGGAACCAGCATACTGGGGATCGCCCAGCGGGTTCGGCCGGGAAGGTGAGGCCACTACATGGAGCGAGCCACGCGCACAGGCCGGGGCAAAGCTGTCACCCGGAGCGCTGTATTCGGCAGTGGGTAGTGCAATGGGACTCGCGGACATCAGTGATCACTTGGAGTCCATGGTGTTGCCTTGCCCCTGGTTTATGCAAGTACAAATTCCAGGGGGTAAAACACCTATCCATCTTATCTGGCTTGTTTTCTGGTCGGTGCGACGAGAGGAGGAGCCCTGCTGGGTCCCCCAACCAGGCAGATGTCCATTACGCTCCCAACACATGCATCACATACATGGATAGATCACATCCTATGCTCCTCAACATTGCTGACCCACATTACCCATACTACATATCTCTGAAAGACACTCTATGACCACAACAACCCTGGAACTCACCATGTCTTGGGGGGTGAGTGCCTACACTGGTCCCGACTTGGAAACTAAACCCTCGTCTGGAAGATGGAGTTTTCGTGCCCATATGGCTAGCACTATCGACACATTTTTCACTCTAAATACAAACACGGCCTCCTAACCCCTAACAGAATGGAAGGCCTTCAAGGTCGTAAAGAGGGGAGCGGTGATTAGCTCTGTTGTCGGAGCGCGACAAACCATAAACCGAGACCTGAATCAGGTGGAAGAGAGCCTTGGCAAACTGGAGTGGAACGCAGCATCTAATGCAAATAAATTACCAGAGTTGCAGGCTGCATGTATTGAATAGGCAGATCTGCTGGAGCGATCATACACTCAGAAAATACATGCAGAAGCAGATAAATCAGATACAATGCTCGCCCAATTGATCAGAAATGCCCCCTCCAATTCCCATACTTGAAATTACCACGCCAATGCATGCCCACGTAGGCACACAAAAAGGCGTGAACAAAGCTTTCCACGAGTATTACAAATTCCTTTGTGCGGCTCCTCACATGGTAGAGCCCCAAGCGTTCAAAGACTTCTTGGATGCGGTCTGTCTGCCGCAGGTGACAGCAGCATACAAGCTGACACTGGTGGTGCCAATCACCACGACCGAGATCCGTGAGGCCATTAAGGACCTTCCCCACAAAGAAACCTCGGGGCTGGATGGCCTACCAGTGGACTTCAATGCTACTTTTGCCAGACAATTGGTTCCCCGATTAGAACACCTGTACCGCACCTCTCTGGATGAAGGAGCATTACCCCCCACTACAGCGCAAGCCCTGGTGACCTCACTGCCAAAGCCAAAACTTGGATCCAGGAGGTATTCAGTGGTGTGAGTGGGTTGGGAGACGTGCCATGTGAGGCCAAAGTTCCTGAGACTTTCAAAGATGGTGACTGAGTTGGGGGCCGATGAGTTCTTCTCTGTGAAAGTTTAAGTCTCCCAAGAGGATGAAGGTGCTCGAGTCGTTGATGAGGGGTGTGGTGAAGTCTGTGATGTTGCTGCCTTAGTTGGTACGGGGTTCTGGTGAACTGCAGATGAGCGTTCCACACAGGGTGGAGGTGGCTGTGATTTGCAGCTTGAAAGTGAGGTGCTCTATGTAGCAAGTTGCAGCGTCTGCATAGATGGTGCACTTTATAGTGTTTTTTAATACAATTGCAATTCCTCCTCCAGGCTTGTGTTGCCCGTCTTGTATGATAATCTTGTAACTAGCAGGAATGGCTGTGTGGAGGCTGGGTTAAGCCAGGTTTCTATGAGGAATAGAAGGCCTGGGAGTGGTTTTTTGTAGACCCCATACCTCCGTGGCATGTTACTGAGCAGTGGGGTATCGGTTGTGGCTGGTTCAAACTTGCTTGGTGGGTGGGGTGCTGGGTGCTGTTGGTGTGGGTGTTGTGGGTGTTGGGGTCCTGGGGAAGTGGGGATGAGAGTGCATGTGAATCTGCAGGAGGTGCGGAGAAAGTTCCCTCTGTGTTGTGTGGTGTGAAATGGTAGCAGTGCGGCGAGCAGCGTCTAGGTTTGAGCGAGTGGAAGGCTGCGGTGGTGAAGCATTGGGTTAGTGGAGGACCAGGGGTACTGGCGTGGCCCAGGCACAAACATGTTTAGATGGGCTTTCCTTTGGTGTAACTTCAGGGTAGGGTGTTGTGTGGTGGACGAGGCAGAGAGAGGCATGGGAGGTGGGAACGTAGGAGAGCAGGAGGAGGGAAAGGTAAGTGGTGCTGGGGAAGAGAAAGGAAGGGATGCATGGGCATAGGCAGGGGAAACAGAAAAAATGACACAAACGGGGCAGAAAACGGAAAGGCTTACAAAGGGGAGCAAAACGAGAAAGACAGCAGGGCAGAAAGACAAAAGACAAAAAAAGGTACAGAGAGTAAATAGAAAACAGACATATAAGAGATAAAACAATGGGGGGAGAAGGACAAATAAGGCAGAGAGAGAAAACAGATTGCGGGCACAAATGTGACAAACAATGGGGGCAGAAAGACAAATAAGGCACAGAGAGCAAATAGAAAATGGCACATAAACGAAAACAACGGTGACCAGAAGTGGGGTCATAAAGACAGTTAGGTACATAGAACTGATACAATTGGGCGCAAAAGAGACACACAATGGTGCAGGAAGACAAATAAGGTACATAGAGCAAATTGAAATGGGCACAAAAGAGAAAAACAACTGGAGCAGAAAGACAAAAGAGAAAACAACGGTGGCCATAAAATAGAAAGGCACATGAGTGAGATGCTCAAGTGAGAAAGAGAGGAGATCAAGCAAGAATGAGAAAGTGAGCAACAGAGAGGGAATGTGAGAGAGAACAGACATGAGTGGAACAAGACAGTAGCCTCACTAGCTTGTTCTATGAGAGATATCCCTGGTCTGAAGAACCAGGTGAAGATACGTTCTTGTGAGTGGACTAGGGCTTTCAAGCAGCTTCCAATGGAATGGAATCCTGACAGTCAGTAGCTTCCAGATCTAATAAATCTATTGAGGGAAAGCATGATTTCTGCCATTCAATAGTAAGCTATGTGTACATTAAGTCAAATAAAAGACATAGTCTAGAATTGCTTGATGAAATATTGCCCCATCCTAGTTCCCTTTTTTCCAGCCTAGCAGAACTTTCTTGTCTTTTGCTACCACTGGATTATATTACAACCAACAGGTACTTTGTCTTCAGGATTAGGCATATTGAGGAGCATGAGGGTTCTCATATCCATTACTCAGAAAAACAAACTTTTGAAAAGCCAGGTTTTGTATATTTCCTAAACCGAAAGGATTTGTTTACCTGAGTAAGGTGTGCTGTTTGACGTCTCACAACAAGGGGCCTGTTATGATGGAATTCTCAGTTTATCTGATTTTCAAATTGTGTCTCAGGACCGTTTTGGTTCGAAAAACTGGGTTCTGACTTACAGTTCAGTGGTAACTGGAAATCCTAAATCCTTTCTCAGCAATTCTAAATACTGGCGAGAATCTACTAGCTGAGTTCCTTCCATCATAAGGACAGTACTGTGGAGAAAATGTTGCTAATAGCCCCCACTTTCTATTTAGCATATGCTCCAAAAAATTGAGAATTGTAAGTTTCCACCAAGCTCCAAATCAGGCCTTAGTTGTGCTAATGGTAGCCTTTATTAAACCCAAATTATTTGGCTTAAACGAGGAGGCTTTGTATATCAGTGTTAAAGTATTAAATTGGACATGTTCCTGAAAGACTGCTTCTCCCAGCTTTGGTTCACTTAGGGAGAACAGGGCACTAGTCAGTACTGTTATTTCTCCCAGGACGTTCTCAGTACATTCCTCATTATTCATATGAAAGCAGAAAGTTGCTTGCTTCGTCACACAGATAAAGATGACATCAAAGTGACATTCTAAATCAAAGGTCTTCAAACCTTTTTGCTCTGTCCAAAAGCAAATTGTTTGAAGTTAGGCCCCTCTCCAAAACTTTATGGCAAGGTTTTTGGGTGCGGGAGGGCTGATCACAGGGGGCGGGATAATAGGATCGTTTTAGGGGTGCGTTTCTGTAGCTCGTAATCCACACTATATGTAAGACTTACAAAAGAGCGACGGCATCAAACAAAAACAGAATTAACCAAAAACACAACTCCCCATAATTGGTGTGGACAACAATGTAACTCAGCCTGCTGCACTAATGATGGCTGTATCCCAGATAAGCAGGCTACCTCTTCTTCTTCTTTCACTCCTTCCCCACCATGCCTGACCATCACTTCAATCTTGAAACAAGCTGTCTCTTTCTGAAGACAAAGAAAATGAGATACAGGTGTCGCCCCCCTTTTACAACAAAGGTGCCATCTGCCCTAATGCTATCAAGGAAAATGAGCCCCCATGTCCACTTTTTATAGAAAAACTTCATAATTATGGTGCAGTGGGCCCCTCAGGCCCTGCACCAACTTCACTAATGATAGCTACAGCCTTGCGAAGCCAGCTGTCGCCTCTGCCCTTTGTTAATAACATGGGCTCCCATCTCACCCCATCCCTCTCTCTCCCATCTCACACCAATCCTCTCCCATCTCTCATCAACCCTCTCATCTATCTAATCCCCAAATCATGTTGTCCCACTGCTTCATTTTTTCTCTCCCGTGTCCCTTTGTTCTGAGGAAAAAAGCAACACTGGCACAGCGAGTATGCCCTAGCCTCTAATGTAGATGCAGCACCAATGATACCTACAGCTCTGCGAAGTAGGTTGTCTAACTCTGTCCACTCAATGGGGCTAACACGTCTAGGTCAGATGCCCAAAGTAGGCTTTCTGCTGCTTTGTGCAAAAAAACACATCTAGCCCCCTCCTCCTGTGTTGCTTGGGCCCTGGTCTGTGAACAGGAATGGCAACCTAGCCTCTAATTCTAGCAAGGAAAACACTACCCACGTCCTGTTTCATAGTAAGACTGCATTCACTAACGTCCAGTGGCCACTCACTGTGGCGAGTGGGGGGGGGGGGGGGGCTCCTGTGCTGTGAAGCAGAGAGAGAGGGATAGAGAACTAAAGAAGAAACATGCCTTCTCACCAGGGTTCCTGCTGCCTGAAAGGAATGTAAATGTGTACAAATTGTTTATCACCAAAAAAAAGGACTGCTTTGGAGGCAGTATACGTTTAAACAATAAGCATCACTTGAAGTTCATTGTGCCAAATATTAATTCTTTTTGAGAGCTAACATGTGTCCATTAAAATGAGGGCGCCCTTTTAATGGACGCATTCATTAATATTTGCACTAGATAGAGTCTGAATGCTTATTACTTAAATGTAGAATTTTAAAGCAATTGTTTGATTAAAAACACTATTTTGCAGCAGCCTGTTTAATACTGTGTAATACAATTTTAAAATATTGACACTCACAGTACTTTCAATCACAGATTCATAGTACTATAATTATATAAACCACTATTCTTCACAGCACCAATCAGAATTTAATTCTGTGACTCTCTGCCCTCACACACAGACATTGATATGCAGGGTTTGCATTAGCCAACTGAAGGTTTTATAAGGTAAACAATATATTTCTCTTTGACTAGTTCAACGTGAATTTCTTTTTTATTTGAGGGTTGTGCGTGTTATTTTTTATTCAGTTACCTGAAGGGGGAAAAACAATAAAATGCTGAATATTTTCTTTTTTTTGACCACGTCTATCCTGCCCCATGCCACTCAGGAGTACAGTTCCCACACACGTTTTATCCACTTTAACTGCTGCATGTAAACGAAGACAGCCTGGAAACGTGTCTCTCGTGCATCCGGACTATCTTCATTTGCAAGTAATTGCAGACTCATTTGCACCCAGAGCCCCCCCTTCCCGGACCACATCCAAGGCGCGGCCCACAGTTTGAAGACGTCTATTCTAAATAGAATGATACAACAAACTGGCTTGTGACATTTGATAAGAGTATAATGAACAAATAAATATCAAGATTAAATGTAAATATAAGTATGAAAATAACCACTGGAATAAAAGAGGCGCATATAGTCAGAAACATCTGTGGATGTTAATGATGATCTTAGCGTAAATAAGATTAAAATATAAAGAGGCACCCTCTAAAGTTTGTAGGACTGGGAGTAAAGGGAAACAAACCACAGAACTATGACACATTCCACACAAGTGGCAGGCGTCAATGCAGCAATCGCTCAATCCGGCTGCATCCTAAATCTCGCACGTGGTTCACAAATGGGCCCATTTCCACAAAGGAGTTTTGCTTCTTTGTGGATAAGATTGCTATTGGCTAAATCATTGTACTGTATCTTAGACCATGAGTGAGAGTTATAGTGTTCACTCTCTCACTCCTGTGAGCCCTTATTGGTTAGCATCCTAAAGAAGCATCTGGGATTTTCATGATTCCCTTACCACTCACCTTTAAAGACATAAAAGTGTGGTCCTGGTGAAGGTGTATATAATTCTAATCCTCCACTGAAACGTGCCGGTTGTTGGGAAATCTCAGCTTGCAACACGATCGCGGATATTTCCTAAAGTGTTCTCTCCGTGATTTCCATCAGTGTATGCTATTTCAGGCTGGGTTGGCTATGTATGTGAAGTGAGCATGTTAGTGTGGTGTTGTGTGAGAGGTGAGGATGGTTGTGTGGTTGATTAAGGGGATATATCAGAAGGTTCAATATACATGCACCTTTTACAAATCATGACAAAGCACTAAAATAATTGTGACATGTACATTTTTTTTTTTAATTTATATTTTTACTTTATTTATGTATCCACAGTTCCAAGAAAAACAAAACTTTTACATTCATACACAATTATAAACACCATATACATATGATACATGACAGCGGGGTCGAGCAGTTATCCAATACTAAATTAATACCACCGCCGCTAATACCGATAGCTACCCCCTACAATACTCAATCATGGGTTCCCATATCGCAAAACCAAACTTTAGTCTGCTGGGGTTTTTAAGTGCGTATAAACTGACTTCTAAATTAAAGATGTTATAAAACTTTGCCCGCCATATTTCGAAACGGGGGGCCTCAGCCTGTAACCAAGATGTGGCTATACAGAGTTAAGCCACTGCTGCCACTATAAAAATTAAAAAGCGGTGTTTAAACAAAGGTTGACCCTCCTTAAGATCCTCCCCAATCCCTAATAGCATCATACTAGCAGTGAATCGAGTCGGCTTTCCAATAACCAATGATATAAATTTTTCGCTATAACCCAAAAATTGTCCGAGCTTTGGACACAGGAAAAATATATGCACAATATCGGCATTATCACCCCTGCAGTGAAAGCATTTCTCATTATTTACAAAATTCACCGCCCCACCCCATTTCATCATAATGGCAGGAGTACGGTACAAATTAAAAACCGTTTTGTAATGCTGTGCCCTCAAGGAAGCTGTAAGACATACTTTTCTGGCAACTTTAATGGAGTTTTCAACCGAAATCGCGCTGTCTGCCAAGATATCCCTCCATCTAAGATTAACTTTCCCCATGTCATCCCCTCTAGATGTTAACAATATTTGATACAACACTCCTATCCTCGCCTTACGCCTGATAGCCTCAACTATTTCATAGGAATTTACATACGAGACATGCTTCATTAAAAAATCACGAATCTGCAAAAACGTAAAGAATTGTATAGATGGGACATTATATTTATCCCTCAGATTAGAGAAGGAAACACAAACCCCATCAGTAGCATAAAAATCACCCAAGCGTATGATGCCTTTTAATCTCCAGTCCCTAACTATGTGATCACAGAAAATGGAGGGTAATAATTGATCTGCTGATAATGGTGTGTATAAGGAGAGCCTAGGAATCTGAAATGCTTTCCTAACAATGTCCCACACACCAAAGGCAGCCCCCAAAATTTTGAATCGAGTCCTCTTATAGTAGCTTCCGTCAGGTCTGGAAAATAGACAATTGTATGTCACGGGACCCAATACCATCTGATAGATAGAGGGTGACTCTGCTGGGTTGCTCACCTCTTCCCCAGTCAATAATATACGCATATTAGCCAATAGGCAAGATATATGATAAAAAAAGAAGTCTGGCACTGCCCACCCACCCCGATCCACTGGTAGAGTCATTGATCGAGCAGCTCTCCGAGGTCTCCCTGGAGCCCAAATATACCTAGCACATAATGATTGAAGATGTTGAATCTGGGTTTTGGGAATCCCAAGGGGTACTGCCCTAAAAAAATACATAACTCTCTGGAGGATAACCATTTTCAATAAGTTAGATCTTCCCACTAAAGAAAGATGCAAACTTTCCCAATTTGTCAGAGCTGCTTTAGTCTTATCCACTATGGAGTGCCAATTAACCTGTACTAAATCTTTTAAACAGGGTCTAATTTTAATGCCCAGATACATAGCTTCTTCCACTACTCTCTGATCCTTTACCCGTGAGCGATCTGTACAGACTAATTGAGTTTTAGTGATATTTAACTTATATCCAGACATAGCTCCAAATCTACCAGCTAAATGTTCGATCTCTGGATTAGCTATATCTGGGTCAGTTGTTAAACCAGCAATATCGTCCGCGTACGCTAACACAGAGAAATGCTCATTATTCACCATAAACGGTGGAATATGGTTACTTAGTTCCAGCATGTTTAAAAAGGAATTGATATACAACGCAAACAGGAGCGGGGAGCACGGACACCCCTGTCGCGTACCCCTAGATATCAAAACATCCTTGGAACTATATCCCATTGCACATATCTTAGCAGTGGGAGACCGGTAAAGAACCTGCAATGCCTAGATGAACCCCGGGCCAAATCCCATACTATGCAAGACCCCCCAGAGAAATCCCCAGGCCACCCAGTCAAACGTCTTCTTGGCATCGAGCAGAACGAGTCCCAACATCCTAAACTCGACCTGTGCGGTGTCGAGAAGGGCCACGACTCTGTTAACATGATTGACCGTCCCCCGCCCTGGTATAAAGCCATTTTGTCTCTTCGAAACCAAGGGTGGCACAACCGATGATAATCTGTTAGCTAACATTTTTGCATATAGCTTGCCGTCACAGTTCACCAGGGAGATTGGGCGATACGAACCGGGGAGGTTAGCAGGTTTAGCTTTTTTCCTAAAGATAACTATATTAGCTTCCTGCCAGGATCTTGGGGCATTACCAAGAAGGGCAGCCTGAAATACAACAAACATATCTTCTTTCAGTTCTTGAAAGAAGATTTTATATACCTCCGTGGGGAGCCTATCAGGCCATGCAGCCTTCCACCTTGCCACACTACTCACAGCATGTTCCAGCTCCTCTCTGGTGAAAGGCCTCTCTAACATCTCAAAATCTGCAGGGTCTAAATGCTCCCACTGCAAAGGAGGGAGTCCCAGATCACGGGGAAGTTTACCAGAGACCTGCTCTGCATATAAGTTTGTATAAAACGTATGAAAAACTTTTAAAATCTCCTGTGGGTCATAAACCAATGAACCACCCATATCCTTAATCACTTGTATTCTTTGATGAGCCTCCTTGGCACGGATTTTCTGGGCAAGACACCTACCAGTAGCTTCCCCATACTCATACATTTGCTTCTTGTACAGCTGATGCTTTCATGCAATTTCTTGGGACCATATTCAATTTATGTTCGCCTTACAATGTGCCAAGTTATCCAGCAAGTCAGTTATATCCTGGCCGGCCCCCAATCCACCAGACAGCCTTTCTTCTGCTTTTTTAAGTTGATTATATAGCTCCAAAATGGTCAGTTTCGCCTGTTTCTGTAGGAAAAGCCCATAGCTCAGTACCTGACCTCTAAAACAGGCTTTAAACGAGTCCCAGACCATGTTACAAGACGCAGAGTTTCTGTTTATTAGGAAATAATCTTTAATCCAACTCTTCATGTAGCTAACAAAGGCTGGATTTAAGAGAAGCTTCCTATCAAACGTAAAAGATTTAGGGGGCTTATATATCGCCATATTAGAAACCCTAATAACAAACGGAGCATGGTCCGATGTGACCCTAGGGTAGACTTGCATTAAAGCTTCAGAGGCCCAAGCGGCAGATGTAAAAAAATAATCCAACCGGACAAGCTTCTTATGGGGACAAGAGAAAAAGGTATAGCCTGGGTCCTGCACATGATGGGTGGCCCAGACATCCACCAGCCCATGATCCATAAGCAAAGACCTCAGTGCCCTAAACATTTTAGGCTTACGACCTCTATAATCCTGTCTACCCAGCTGAAGTGTGTTACCAGACAGGTTAATGTTCATATCCCCACATACTACTAAAGGCGAGGGCCAAAGTGCTAGCTCACCATTCAGATATTCCAAAACCGTGTCCTCATCCAAGTTGGACCCATAAACTGTACATAAAGTAAATCTTGCTTCCCCAACTAAGCACTCCAAGATAGTCCACCGCCCCTGATTATCTACCCTTTGCCGCCCTGGGGCCACTACCGAGGGGCTAGCTAATATTGCTACCCGTCAAACTGTATTAGATTGTTTAGAAGCAGCCAATAGGTTAAACCCCAGATCTAATAAACTCTGCCGCTTGAGCCAGGGAAGATGAGTCTCTTGTATACAAACTATATCTGGGTTAATAACCCTGAGCTCAGACTGAACTCTCTTCCTTTTATCATATCCATTAAGCCCACATACGTTGAAGGAGCATATTCGTAAGCCTAAGTTAGCCATAAATAAGTCTTCGGGATTTGCATTTGAAGTATTACAATCTGAAAATCGGAAACAATAGTCTTACATAGAAACATGAAACTGTGGTACATGTTTTCCCCCTTTTATCCCCCCACCCATCTCAGCCCCCAGAATCCCTCCCTCTACCCCCTCTATACCCCAAACCCCCAGATCCCCAACACCCCTCCCCGCCCCCACCCCCTTCACGCGGCAGAAGGACCATAGGTCCCTAGCGATGGAGAGCCGGTAGCCCCCCACTGAGAGTGAGCCCCTCCCACAGAGCATTTCACTTATGTTCCCCACCTCTAATCCCTTATATTAAATGCAAAACTCCTTTGCCTGTATTTCTGAAGTGAAAAACTTTGTTTGTCCCTTGTGAATCACTTTTAATTTTGCGGGATTGAGCAAAAATACCTGTGCCCCTTTAGCTTGAAATAAAGAAATTAGTTGGGGAAGCTGCCACCTTCGCTCAACTGTCGCCTGGCAAAAATCTGGCCTCACAAAAAAATCAAACCCCCTAGCAGCCCTTTTTCTATTAGGCCTAGCAAGATCAAAAACAGCTTCTCGCGCTAACAAATTATTCACAGAAATCAAGATAGCCCGGGGTAATACATTAAATTGACCAGGTTGTGATTTTAGGTGAAATGGGAATCGATGGGCTGTCAGCAGCTCGACCTTCCAATCCCAGTGATTCAGTTCCGGGAATGCCTCTGTAAAAAGCTCTATCACAAACTGGCACATGTCCTCGCCTTCTGACCCCTCTGGAATGCCTAATATCCAAAGGTTATTCCTGCTCATCTGATTCTCTAAGTCAGAGAGCTTCCATGTAACGTCATCTTTTTGATTTTTTAATGCCTCTGTGAAGCCCTTCTGTACAACAAGTTCGTCTTCGATCATAGAGATTCGACCCTCCGCTTCTCCTACCCGCAGACCGATATCTGTGCAAGTCTTAGCCATCCTCCTGATGGCGTTCTGAAGTTTGCGACAGGCCCCCTGCGTCCGGGCACTCTCAAGCCTGGTCTCAGCGTGATGGGCACCAATAGTCTGGTAAATCATATCAAGGGTAATCTCCTTCGGAGGGTCATGGGCCGGGTTCATCACAGATACAGCATCTCATTTATCTACCAAATGTGGGTTGCCTAATGAGGTTGTGAACGAGTAATCCCAGTCCAAAGTACCCATAACCCCATGACTCCCCTCTGACTCCACATGTGCTTTAGGTCTGCGGACTGTTCCTATCTGGGATATAGACAGTTTTTCTTGACCGGTGCTGCCTGTATCATAGTTAGCCCAGTCTTTACTTAAATCTCCTTCCTCGGATGAGGATGAAGGGTCCGACAATTAAAAGAAATTATCCATTAAATCATTGTCCACAGCACCTTCAGCTTGGTGAGATGCCTGCGGGATACTTTGCTTAATCATAACCGCCTTATCTTGTACCTCATTAACCATTAGACTGGGAGTTCTGTGTTTATTCCTCAACGGAACTATATTGCCCATAATGCCACTGGCCAGGGTATTGTTTTTGAGACTGGATTCTTCTCCTGAGACAGCTCCTAGAGTTAGAAATGTCTTAGTAGTGCCAAAATCCTCCGTATCCCCCAGGCTCTCCTCAGGCTGCCCACCGATTGCCCTTGTGATATCAAATGCTGAGACATCTATAGATTCTATAGATTTAACTACAGGGTTCATGCCTGGACATCGGGCTGCCGAGACAGAGTCAGGCACAGCAACAGACACAGCAACAGGTATAACCTCGCTAGGAGTTACTACCTTAACATTACTTTTCAAGTTCTCTGCTCCCTGAGCGACCTTCTTACTCTTAATAGACTGAGTTTTAAAAATCGAAGGTACTGTTTGTTTACCTTGGCACGGCGCTGTTTTCACATTAGCTTCTAAATGATTGCTGCTACTGCCACCGCTGAAGTTGCCCGCGTTTCCCACATTTAAACTCTCATTAGCGGGAGTAGAGAGACCCACTGTTGCTGCCGCTATCACCGCCACCGCACCGCGGACCTTCACCGCCTTGGTTGCTTGTTTCGGCGCCATTCCGCTTTCCCGAGCAAAGCACCGAGATGAAGGGAAAGATACAGCCCGGTAACAGCGTCCATTCTGGGACACTCTCAGCACTCGAGTCAGGTCCTTCAAGGGTGCAAACACCAGCCACCAAATCATCCCTGGCGCTTCCCCGTCTAAAAGCTTTAAAGTTGAACCGTTCTGTTAAGGCATAATCGCTCAGATGCCGAGGCCAGAACGCCGTGGGAGGGTTTCTCAGAGAGAGCTCTCAAGCCAGCTAACTCAGCCGTCTGACCGACCGCCATCTCGCCGCCTCTGACACCTGAATGTTTTCCCCTCTCATCTAGAGTTGATGGGTATCTGCTATGTGACATGTACATCTAAATTAAATAATTGTACGTTTGCACCTGTGAATTCTTTGTGGCTTCACAAATATGTTTTTAACTTTTGTACAACCAGAGAAATTTAAAAATATAAATATGTATAAGAATGAATTTAATAATATAATAAAATGATAAAATTAATATAATCAAGTTGCTTGATTTGTTATGTCTAGGAAAGGGCGGCCCATAGAGCTTTTGTGAGCCTATAGAGAATGCAAATATGTCTTTTGGGAGTACTTGTCATAGTTCTGTGATCTTAGCATAAATAGCAGATAGTCTCCAAATAATGTTATTGATTCACAATGCGTTGCTTTCAAGATAGTATGTTTATAAATTAAATTTAACGAAAGGATATTAGAAATTCCCAGATATGCAGAAAATACCACAAATGTTCATTGTACTCAAACTCATACTTGAGATGCTCTTGGTGATGATAAAAATCAAATTGAATTTACTAAAAGTTATTATTATTTAAAAAATTACTGACTAATCATCAACTAGATAAAATAAAACTTACCATATTCTTTCGATACATCGTAGATGATAGGAATATGTGGCCGATTTGCAAATATGTCACCTTGATGAACAAAGTCTTCCTTCATAGTCTGTAATCCACTCAACACTACAAATCTTAAACTCCCCATGTCCATACTGTAAATATCTCCATACTTTTCTGAAAGCTGAAAAATATTTTAGTAAGTATGATGGTTTAAGAGTAAAGATCAAGTATAAAGGATCTGCACCATAGAGGACCTGTTTACGTCAAGGGTAGACATTTGCATTTCAGGGGATCCCCCTCAGTTCCAGCCATACTATAAAATGATTAACACAGTCCACTTTTGCTAACTCAGATTGGTATTGATTTCTGCTCCCAAAGATAGGCATGGTGGCAATGACAGTAATCTTAAATGAGATGGCAGCTATGAGGATGGTGGCCAGACATGCTTTGGGGAGCGCTCTAGACTGGGTACTCCACAGCACTGTCCAATGACTGGGGTCTGCACCACACAGGATTTACTGTCTGATGAGGGATGACTGACCAGATAGGCCGGAGGAGGGACTGCTCATTACTGTTTGCAGGAGCGTAGCTGGACCAGTAAGACTGGTTGGGTGACCTTCAGATTTTCCAACAATCATGCTGCCATATAATGTTAATCATTATATGAGAAGCAGCGCTTGAAGGGGGTTTATGGGCCAGTGGAATGGAAAAGATTTCCGATTGTGAGGGGTTACTTAAAACACAGTATTATAACCATGTTTGAGTGGGTATTTAAAAATCCCAGGTGAAATCCGACAGACACCTTACCATACCCAACTGAAAGCTCCTGTACCCAATTATTTTTTAAATAATACATTTATTAGGGGGTGTAACACCCCAAACAGCACCCCTGAAGCTATGCCCCTGACTGTTTGATTAGGTGTGGTTGCATAACACAGACTGATAAAGGGCTCCACAGCTTTGAATACAGTAAATTGCACCTCACTGTGTGTGGGCTTTGTTACACTGTACCGCTGATAAAAATACATATAGCTTACGTTCCATTTAGCATGCAAGAGACTCCATATCTAGACCTCGTATTTGTGGCAAACAATGTTTAGGAAACCTAGATCATCTGGAGATCCAGGGTAGGTTCCATCACTTTGCATCCGTAGTGGGAAGGCCTTAGGGCCTCCATTATGCTCACTAATTTACATTTGGGTTTAGCAGCACAACCCCATTAAAATAGCAAGTGCTTGCCCAAGCCTAAAGCCCACATGAAAGTGGACATTGAGCATGGGCACCTTGTACCAGTGGTTAGCCTTGATACCTAAGGAAGGCTAGCTGTCATAACAAACCTGTAGCGAACAACTACAAAATGGTAAGGTGACTGAACTTCTGCAGTCCTCACCAATATACCTAAGGAAGGCTAGCTGCCATAACAAACCTGTAAAGAGCAACTACAAAATGGTGAAGTGTCTGAACTTCTGCAATCCTCACCAATATACCTATTGAAGGCTAGGTGCAAAAACACACCTGTAAAGAACAACTACAAAATGGTAAGGTGACTGAACTTCTGTAATCCTCACCAATATACCTAAGGAAGGCTGGCTGCCATAACAAACCTTTAAAGAACAAATACAAACGGGTAAGGTGACTGGACCTCTGCAATCCTCACCAATATGTCTAAGGAAGGGTAGATGCCATAACAAACCTGTAAAGAATTACAACAAAATGAGAACGTGCCTGAACTTCTGCAATCCTCGCCAATATTAACTCCACTAAGAGTTGCTTTTCAACATCTATTACAATAAATCGGATTATTTTGAATTTGGTGAAAATAGATTCACTGTATTTACAGCGTAAGTGAGACTGAAAGTATCAGTTTGGATGTGCAAACATCTCTATAAACTTCCAACTGTGATGTTTTAAATTGAATATACCTGTACTTCTCCCAGTACTTTTTTCACGTCATACTCTGATAGTAGTGGATACTGAACATGTGCTCAAATCTTGCAGAAACTCTCAATGATCCCATTTACACCCAAATGACACAAGTGCAAATATCACTCTCAACTAAAATACCCATCTACATAGGACCTTTCATATTGGCATAAGGAAACCAACTATACCACTATAGAACAGAAACTGTGAGCTACAATCTGTGAGCTACAATGCATGACATTATTATAGGGCTTTGGTGGGGGTGGCCGACCAACGGGAGTTTTTGAGTCTTGGTGCATCCAAGAGCCCAATTAGGCTTGTTGGGCTACATTTTGGGCTGGGGGTATATCACCTGCCATTTTGGGTCACCAGCCACCATTTTAGTGGGGGGACACGACAGTCGGTTGGGTTTAGGGAGCGTGGGCAGCAAGGTTTTTTTGGCCTAATCACTTGTACTCCGTGTAGGTTGTCTCACGCCACGGAATTATCCAGCCATTGTGTGCTGTTTGAGGGATAGATCGACGTGAAGCAGGGATGTTTGGTGCAGCCGCTGAGGATCCGAAGGTACCAGAGGCAATGCGCCTGCTCGCGGAAGCGGGCCACATGGACCTGCTGAGGCCCAAAATTGAGGTGAGGCCTCCACGGGGGCTTCAGAGGGGGACTCGGCGGCGGTGTGGGCGTGCTCGCTGCCGCGGACCCAAAAGCCAAGGGCCACAAACTCTGTGAGCGAGCACGGCCGCAATGTCAGAGTGGCTGCGTGAGGTAAACCACTGTAAAGGGGGGGCGGGGCGCAGCCCGGCGTCCTGCTCTGCAGTGGCGTCACTAGGGTTGGTGTCACCCGGTGCGGGTAAATCATGGTGTCACCCCCTCACGACTTACCACATGGACCTCCTTCGCCCAGAGTCCGCCAGTGGACACAGTTGGCAAATAACGGGACCATACAGAATCCTTAGTAACGTTTGTAAATGTAGGTCCTATATTTACAAAATGTGCCTGTTAACAACAGTGTGCTAATGACTCATTAATCAGGTTGTACAGTGGGCTACCTGCTAGTCAACAGTTTATTGTAATTTATAATATCATAGGTATGGTACTTTTTACTGGTGTGTATCCAGCAACACGATATATCAGTGGTCGAAGTGGGGGGAAAAAAGTTGGGGAACTGTGGGCGGAGAATCAGAGTGCGGGAATAACCCAAGGATTGGATCAGTGGGCAGAGCCAGAGGCGTGGCCAGAATGCGCAAACATCCCAATTTTTTGTATTTGTTTGGTTTCACTGCCCAGTTTTATCAACCAATGGATACACATGATTATTTAAGGTTATAATGAGTTATTGACAGTAAAATGTGTTCACAAAGTGGGATATGCTTCTAATCACAGAATGTCCCCAAATACGATAAAATGTGGAAGCACAAGCCATTTGTCTCCGAGCCATGGAGTTTCTGTCATCAGCACTTCTCCCTTTTCCAAAACAGCAGTTCAAACATGAATGGCTAAAAATCCTAGTTTGCAAATGTTTTCTAAATAATATTTGCCTCATAATGCAAGATCTGTAGCATGATCTGATCATTTAAACTAATAAATTGTTTGTAGCTCAAACGTATCAAAAGTTAATAAAAAATATGACTTGTGTTGCTGCGGAGTAGATGACTGTTAATAGCTCACTGTTCTATGTTAGGATTTTAACTTATAAACTGCAAGTAACAAAAGGATCTCTCTGACAAAAGCAGTAGCTCACTGGCCTATTTACATTATGTGCACTTTGTGATCTGCATGGTACATATTATTTGCAGCAGGTACATTAACCCTCTGAGCTACCTTTCCATGAGTCAAATCTTCCATTAGACAAAATTCCGATCTCTCTCTAGGAAGAACATTAATCACCAGAGTCATCATGACATTTTTATTGTTACCGAAAATTACTGGAGGCCAGGAAGGAGGCAGCAAGCGCTTTTAAAACCATAATATACTTGCAAAAATGATGCCTCCACCTAAAGTGAGCACCTGGTGCGGTCACACCGGTTGCACCGCCCTAGAGCTGGCCCTTCTCAAGGGTCCTGTGATCTCAGTGACAGGGTCATTGTTCTAGGGTGTACTGCTTCATAGGCCTGCCCTCAAAACTGGAGGTGAACTTCAGTATGAATAGTGGTGGACAATCCTTGAAGGTTAACCTACACTTGTCATGCTAGGGTCCACCTGCTGGTGCTACGACACCGGGGCTTCTAATGTCTTGCGAAGCCTTCTAAGGTCTAGCATGAGATAGTGCTCTCTCAGGAGAGTGGTCTGGCGGTTATTAAGGCTGAACCTGGTTCCCCAGTTCCAAATTCAGCCGCTCTGGCCATAGTGCCACATCCTCTCCCCCACTGAACACCATACTGCCCCACTGAGAAAAAGTCAGACAGCCTTCAACTACAACCCAATTGTTGCCAGCTATAAACACCTGGATGCGGCTCAATTTAAATTACGCACTGGGCAAGAGCAATATGTGGCCTACAAAAAAAAGTGACAGCATCCTGGAAAAAGCAAACAATCATAGGGAATGCGAAATTTTGCAAACCATGTGAAATGTAAGCAGGAACAACATGGTTACCTTAACGCTTTTACACTCACTGTTCAGAAATCAGTGAGTGCTTTTGCCTGAAAAGTTAAGGACATGACAACAGGGCCCTGAATGGACCCATTTCAATGGCCATTGCTTATATCCTTACAAAACGTAAGCAGTATGGTAAAAAAAAGACAACATCCCTAGATACAGAGCAGCAGTACAAATTTTGTTTTTCAATCCTCACATTGCAGTACCTCCAGGATTGGTGCACTAGTTCCAAGCCCAGGGAAAACAAAGCCAAGACAACAAAAATAGTGCTTCACTGGCAAACTCTGTAAAAGTGGCGCTAATGTGTTTGGGTGTGAATAAAATCAATCTGGCCTGTTTGCTACCACTCTTAATTTATTTAGTTATTTATTTTTCATATTTTTAAACTTTTATTCCCGATGCTGCACTTTGGAATTAAACGTCAGAAAAATAGACATTGATTACCAGCAAAAGTGATTTTCTTTTTTGGATCCATTTCACAGGGAAGCAAATAAAAGAAAGGAGGGGAGACAGTGCACAATGCGCACAGGCACCTCCTCCTCCTGAAAGGTTAGGTTGCTCTGCGGACACCGGCCCTGTTGGTGTCACCCCATGTGAGGGTGTCACCCGGTGCGGTCCGCACCCCCCACACCCCCATAGTGACGCCGCTGCCGCTCTGTCATTTCTGCCAGTGGCGGGCGGGGCCACAAAAGAGGTGAAGCACTTGAAGGGTACCTTGAGGGGGGGGGGGGGGGTGTGCTCTTGCCGGCAGCTGATGTTGACCAGGCGGACAGGGTGGGGGGAGGATTGGGCAAGCGGGAGATGAACCCAGCCTGGGAGGGGACCCAGGGAGGTCTGGTTTGGGATCAACAGGCCCTGGAATTAGGTTCAAGGAGAGGGGATCACACAGTTTGTGGGTTGGGGGAAAGAGGAGGGAGGGGGCAGCTGGGCCCTCTAGCATGCCAGAGCAGGTGGGGACTAGGTGGGGACCAATGCCATCCTTGGAGTTGGGAGGGTGGTCGGAGAGGGCTCCTGCAGGGCTCAGGCACCAGTGGTCAGAGGAGGGGGTTGGGCCAGGGACGGGATGCCACGGCGCTGGGGAGAGCAGGTACTGAGTTGGACGGGGGGCCCCTGGCCAGGGTGGGGGGGGGGGCCTGGGCCATGCTCCTACTAGGCTCATAGACATCTTGGAGTGGAGTGAGGGGGAGGAGCAGGAGGTGGTGGGGGGGTGGCACAGGTGAGGGGTACCGGGCACCGGCCAGAGTTTATTCGCGCCAGAAAGCAGGCCTGGTGGTGTCCCCGGTGTGGCAGGGGGTCACTCGGCAGGGCAGGGCTGGGAATGGGCAGGAGGTGCAGAGCAGGCCACGGGGGTAGGGAATATTTCCGGGAGGGATGGGGGGTCATTGGCAGTGGTGTTCAGGGTCTACATGAGCAGAGAAGGGTGTTAACCCCGGCATGTCGGACCTTGATTTACATTGCAGGGGCAGCAGGTTTTATACTCGGGTGAGTCACATACGGCTCCGAGCCACTGAGAGGATGGAAAGGCAGTGTCACGAGCGGGCAGCCGGACCCCAGCGAGGGACTTTCAGGACACAGCACACTGTAGGATGGAGGTGCGAGCTATAGTGCCACAACCCCGGTGGGTCGAAGCGGCCTCAGTGGCACAAGTTACAGGAAAGACACTAAGGGATAGGTCAGATGGGCTTGTGTCAGGCCAGCGGCATGCAGATTTGGACGTAGAAGATTTAATACGTAAAGGGAGAGAACGGCACAGTTACAAATGAGGGAGTTCAGGGAGGACGACCATTTACAGTTGGACTACG
Organism: Triturus cristatus; assembly: GCF_964204655.1. Lineage (NCBI taxonomy): Eukaryota > Metazoa > Chordata > Amphibia > Caudata > Salamandridae > Triturus > Triturus cristatus. The sequence continues at coordinate 668,472,812 of NC_140586.1, read as the reverse complement.
ATGAGGATAGTATTACGGAAGGGGAAATTGTAGAGGAAGAAAAGGAAGGGCAGGAAGGATGGGAGGGTTTATTAACGATGTGCCTAGTTTTTTTGCAGAAAGAACAGAAACAGTTGCGCACGGTTGCAGATACTGTGGTGCCACCTCCAACACAACTGGTTAGGCAGTGGGATCCGGTGAGGACGCCGACCTTGACGCAAGGTAAGGGCAAGACAGACACGCATAATGTCGGTAAAATACGGAGTAGAGTGCCAGTGGGAACAGACACCTGGGGGGCAAAGAGAGGGGGTGCGCTTGCTGTGAGAGTCATACGTCAAGGATATGGGGGCAGGGCCAGAGTCACTAGGGGCGGTTGGGGACAAAAAAGAGCGAGGGGTTCCGGCAAGTGGGCAGGTGGAGGAGCAGGCGGCGGGGTCAAGCAAAGTTGCAGTCATAGAGGACAAAGGGAAAGAAGAGGTACACACAGAAGAGACTAAAGAGAGCCACGAAATTAAGCTGAAGAGACTGCCTTACATTGAGGTAACGAAATCCTTGGGTGCACACCTCATGTTAGCCACAAAAGAAAAGATTTGGAAAGGCGAGTATGTGGTCATGCTGAAGCTGCTACATAGGGAGCTTAGAGCAAAAGAGGGGTCAAAAGATGAAGAACTAGAGTTGGCCAAGAGGCCCCGGGTAGCCATGACCATTGAAAATTGGTTGGCAGCCTTCTTGATATTCGCCAGTGTATACTGCGAAAAACACTCAGACAGATCAGTTGCACTGTTCAAATACTTGGACTTAATCAGAAGAACCCAAATAACATACGGGGGTATGCATGGTCCCACTATGAGGAGAAATTTAGGGCTCAGCTGGCATGGGACACATAGGCAAAGTGGGGGAGATAGATTCAGACTTTTACCAACAGACAATGGGAGTGGTGAAGTTTGGGAAGACGACATACACAGCCAGCGGTCTTCCGCTGGTGTACCGCCCATTTCAGAAGCGCCGCCACCGAGGGTGGTGGGGTACACAGCAAAAGGCAGAGGGAGCATACAGGGAGCATGCTGGGATTTCAACAAAGGCACATGTTCCAGGGAGTACTGCAAGTTTTGGCATGAATGCTCGAAGTGCGCAGGCAGACACCCATTGGTGCTATGCTACGAGCCAAGTTTTAACGGACAGGGACAGCAGTTCAACCAAGGCGCACAACAGCACGCGGGCGGTAGGGGTGGTAGAGGAGCACAGGGGAACATGGGGAAAGGCTCATACTCCCATTACGCAGCTATGTTTGGAACAGTGGTTGGCGTCCTACCCACGAAAAGAAGACGCAGAGCTATTGAGAAGAGGCTTTAAAGAGGGTTTCAGACTAAGTTATGAAGGGCCAAGGTCCGCCAGGTGGGCAGAAAATTTGAAATCTGTGCAGGATCAGAGGGCAGTAGTGCGGGAAAAATTGTTCAAAGAAATTGCGGAAGGACGCATGGCAGGCCCATTCGCAGTTTGCCCCATCAGAGACCTGATTATTTCTTCAATAGGGGTGGTGCCAAAGAAAGAAGCAGGGCAATTCCGGTTGATACAACACCTATCATGGCCAGAAGGGGCGTCGGTTAACGACTTCATAGCTGACGATTTGACATCAGTATCATATTCATCAGTAGACGTGGCCAAAGAGTTGGTGGTAAAAGTAGGGGCTGGTGCCATGATGCCAAATGTGATATCAAGTCCGCTTTCCGCTTACTGCTGGTAAACCCTGACGATTATCAGCTGCTCAGCATACGGTTTGAAGGGCTCATATTTGTGGACAAGGCATTGCCAATGGGCTGCTTAATATCCTGTACCTTATTTGAGCGTTTCAGTTCATTTTTGTAATGGGTTCTCTCATGGTACACCGGTAAAGAGACGGTGACACACTACCTTGATGACTTCTTCCTGGTGGGCCAGCCTGGTTCAACGGACTGTCAGCAGCAGGTGATAAGTTTTCAAGAGCTCAATGGTCACTTAGGAGTGCCACTGGTGCCAGAGAAGACCCACGGTCAGACTACAGTGTTGTAATTTCTTGGCATCGAATTGGATTCAGGGACAATGGAGGCACGCCTTCCGAAGGACAAAAAGCTGCACAATCGGCTGTTGACTGATGACATACTGGCCAAAAAGAAAGTGACAGTCAGGGAGGTGCAGGTACTGCTAGGACATCTAAATTTTGCTTGTAGCGTAGTGAGGGCAGGGCAAACTTTTTGCAGGAGATTGGGGATGTCACTAGCTGGTTTGACAATGCCTCACCATCACATGCGGCTATGTGGCGCAAATTCCTGGAAAATTTCAACGGCATCCCAATGGCGACGCCGGGAGAGTGGCAGTGGGATGTCACGATCTTCTCTGACGCTGCAGGGGCGGGGGGTTTTGGACTGTACTGCCAAGGGAGGTGGTGCGCAGAAGAGTGGCCTCCACAATGGAAGAATGGGGGGAGGAGCATTGCCTTTTTAGAACTCTTTCCGCTAGTGGTGGCGGTGACAGTGTGGGCACAGAACTTAGCACACAAGAAAGTGATTTTTATGGCAGACAATATGTCAGTGATGCAGGTGGTAAACAAGCAATCAGCAAGGGATGCGCAGGTACTCAAGTTGATGAGGGTTTTTGTGCTTAGCTGTCTGAAACACGATATATTGTTTCAAGCCAGGCGTGTGCCAGGAGTGGACAATTACATTGCTGACGCTTTGTCTCGTTCACAGTGGGAGAGGTTCCATGGTCAAGTTACGGAGGCGGACAAGGGCAGGACGCCGGTTCCAGCAGGGATGTGGTACATTGGAGACAAAGGATGTTCCAGCTGGTGGTAGGTCATTGGCAGCATCCACGCGCAGGGTATATGAACAGGCTTGGCAGGAATTTCTGGAGGGTGGGAATCAGAGAAGAGTAGAGCATTGGGCAAGAGAAGAGGAGGTAGTTCAGTTTATTTTTATCAATGATTGACAGAGGTTTGTCAAAGGTCACTATTGCAGGCAAGTTGTCAGGCATCGCGTTTATGGGCAAGCTATGGTGGGGCTACCCGCCTCCTGCAGGGGAGCTGGGCAGCCGAATATTAGAGGGTTGGGTGAGGGAAAGGGCATCAGGCCACGGGTGAGGAGACCGTTATCCAAAGTGCTGTTGTCTGGCTTGCTTCGGGTTTTGCCATGGAAATGCAGGAATAAAGAGGAGTTTGTTTTGTTTTCCGCCCTCATGTCTTGGATGTATTTTGGGGCGTTCCAGGTTTCAGAATTGCTGGGCAGGAAGGGGGTGCAGGGAGTTCAATGGAGCGAAGTGGAACTTCAGGAAGAGAGGGTGGCAGTGAGGATTAGACAATCTAAAACAGACCAACGAGGAGTTGGGAAGTGGGTGGTCATGGGTGCCACTGATGATAAAGGGGTATGTCCAGTATTTTGGGGAGGGTGGTGAGCAGGGGGCAGGTATTGGGTAACAGAGAGGTTTTCTGCAGGGAATCGTGCAGCCAGGTGACAGCGGCCCATCTACTCTGGATAATGAGACAAGCTCTCCTCTTCTTGGGGGAATCGCCTGGCGAGTTTGGTACCCACTCTTTTCGCATGGGGCAACAACAGATGCAGCGAAACAAGGTTGGGGAGGGACAAGCTTATGCATTTGGGAAGATGGAAGTCGGACTGCTTTAGAACATACATTCAGCTGCGGGGTTTGGCGGGGAGCATAGTTTTTTTCAGTTTCCTGTCTCCCATATGTATCTTTTCAGGTGCGGTGGCTAGGCCAGCTGCAGCGGAGTTGTCCATCTGGATTGTGGGCCAGTCATTTGTTAAATGGGCTCAGCATTACGAATGGTCTAAAGGGAAATGTTTGAGTCTGGGTCTTGACACGACTTTGTTCAATTTTTATTGGCATGGGAAGGGTGGCATGAGTTGTTTACATCGCTCAATAGGCTAGTAAGAGGTAATGTTTGCCCCGAAGTTTTGATTATTCACTTGGGGGAGAATTACCTGGTGTTGTGTAAGGGTTTGGCCCTGTTGAAGCAAATGAAGAGAGATTTATTAGCGATTAAACAGCAATGGTCTGAGTGTTATGTGATTTGGCCTGAATTCATCCCGAGGAGACACTGGAGGGGGTGGAGCGACCAGCAGCAATAGATAAGGCCAGGAGGAAGATTTACAGGGACATGAGAAGTTTTTGTGGCAAGGAAGGCATCGGGAGAGTGGAACACCCTGAGCTTAAGTATGCAGCAATATATTTTTTCAGAGAGGACGGGGTACACTTGTCACGTTTTGGTCTGGAAATGTATATCATACAGATCAAGGAGGTACTAGACAGAGCGTTGGACATCAGAAGGCATCCAAAGCAGCCCTAGGCCCTAGTTGGAGGGGTCAGAAAAGTCAGGGAGGGACAGAGACTTTTCTGAGTGGCGTTTTCTTGGTGAATAGTTTTTTAGATTGTTTACAGGTTAAGTTTATGGTTGGGAAAAGTTACTTCGGGAGCAGGCAGGAAGGGGAAGTAGCAGAGGAAATGTTTAGTTAAATTAGTTATTTTAGGAAGTGGTAAGAGGTTACAAGTTTAATGGGTCAGCAGGGAATGCCCGAGTTGGGGGTTTATAAATTGTTGCACGAGAAGGAAAAAGGGGAAACTTTAGGGGTTGGGGGTAAGGTAGGGTGAAAACATTTAGTGAGGTTTAGTTTTGTATGGCAAAGGCCAAGGAGAATGTGTTGTAAGGTGCACTGGTCTTCAATAAAGCGGCCTTTATCACACATATCTAGTCTCTTGGGTGGTCTGTGTTGCGCCCCCTCTTTGAACCAATAGGGCATTGGGGGGGCGGGCGACTAACGGGAGGCCTGCACCCCCTCAGGGTTTTTTTTGCACCTTGGTGCAACCCAGAGCCCAATTGGGCTTGTTGGGCTACATTTTGGGCTGGGGGGTATATTACCGGCCATTTTAGGTCACCAGCCACCATTACTGTGGGGTGATACGACAGCCGGTTGGGTTTAGGAAACGTGGGCAGCAAGGTTTTTTTGCCCGCCCACCCTCCCATTTTTTAGATGTTTAGGGAGAGGCGAAAGGGGGGGGTTGGACAGGAGGTTAGTAGGCTTGTTTTATGGTCGTTATTGTTGGGAACAGGGGCACTGGGATTGGGGACCTATGTAAATTTGGTTGTCGCTTGAAGCAGGTGCTGGCGTTTTCTTGGTAAATAGTTGTTTAGATTGTTTACAGGTTAAGTTTATGGTTGGGAAAAGTTACTCCGGGAGCAGGCAGGAAGGGGAAGTAACATTGGAAATGTTTTATTAAATTAGTTATTTTAGGAAGTGGTAAGAGGTTACACGTTTAATGGGTCAGCAGGGAATGACCGAGTTGGGGGTTTATAAATTGTAGCAAGGGAAGGAAAAAGGGGAAACTTTAGGGGTGGGGGCAAGGTAGGATGAAAATATTTAGTGAGGTTTAGTTTTGTACGGCAAAGGCCAAGGAGAATGTGTTGTAAGGTGGACCTGTCTTCAATAAAGCAGCCTTTTTCACACATATCAAGTCTCTTGGGTGGTCTGTGCAGCGCCTCCTCTTTGAATCAATAGGGCTTGGGGGGGGGGGGGGGCGGGCGACCAATGGGAGGCCTGCACCCCCACAGGGTTTTTGCGCCTTGGTACAGCCCAGAGCCCAATTGGGCTTGTTGGGCTACATTTTGGGCTGGGGGGATATTACCAGCCACCATTTCAGTGGGGTGACACGACAGCCGGTTAGGTTTAGGGAGCCTGGGCAGCAAGGTTTTTTCGCCCGCCCTCCCATTTTTTAGATGTTTAGGGGGTGGAGAAGGGGGGGGATTGGACAGGGGGTTAATAGGCTCGTTTTATGGTCGTTTTTGTTGGGAACAGATGTACTGGGTTTGTGGAGCTATGTAAATGTGGTTGTCGCTTGAAGCAGGTGCTGGCATTTTCTTGGTAAATAGTTGTTTAGATTGTTTACAGGTTAAGTTTATGGTTGGGAAAAGTTACTTCAGGAGCAGGCAGGAAGGGGAAGTAGCATAGGAAATGTTTAGTTAAATTAGTTATTTTAGGAAGTGGTAAGAGGTTACAAGTTTAATGGGTCAGCCCAGAGCCCAATTGGGCTTGTTGGGCTACATTTTGGGCTGGGGGTATATTACCGGCCATTTTAGGTCACCAGCCACCATTTCAGTGCGGTGACACGACAGCCGGTTGGGTTTAGGAAGCGTGGGCAGCAAGGTTTTTTTGCCCGCCCACCCTCTCATTTTTTAGATGTTTATGGAGAGGAGAAAGGGGGGGGATTGGACAGGGGGTTAATAGGCTCGTTTTATGGTCGTTTCTGTTGGGAACAGGTGCACTGGGATTGGGGAGCTATGTAAATTTGGTTGTCGCTTGAAGCAGGTCTTGGCGTTTTCTTGGTAAATAGTTGTTTAGATTGTTAACCTTATGGTTGGGAAAAAGTTACTCCAGGAGCAGGCAGGAAGGGGAAGTAGCATAGGAAATGTTTAGTTAAATTCGTTTTTTTAGGAAGTGGTAAGTTACAAGTTTAATGGGTCAGCAGGAAATGACCAAGTTGGGGGTTTATAAATTGTTGCAAGGGAAGGAAAAAGGGTAAACTTTAGGTTTGGGGTTGGGGGCGGGGGCAAGGTAGGATGAAAATATTTAGTGAGGTTTAGTTTTGTACAGCAAAGCCCAAAGAGAATGTGTTGTAAGGTGCACCTGTCTTCAATAAAGCGGCTTTTTCATACATATCAAGTCTCTTTGGTGGTCTATGCTGCGCCCCCTCTTTGGCCCAAATAGACAATGTGATAGCCAGAGTTATTTCCGCATGCAGCACACACAGAAAGAGATAAATGCCTCTTGTGATTGTTTTTGTGCAGGAAGGTGCCATTCATGCCAACAACACAGAGACCTTTGCACCATCGTTCAAGGGTGTCTGCATTGGACATGGCAGCTAATTGTGCGCCAGCGCTGGCTGAAGCTTATCTTGTAAATGCGATGTATTCCTGCCCTTTCGAATTGGCATGGGCAGCACATAAAATGACTTGCAGCGCTGCTCTATGCAAATTTTTTGTACACATGCCCCTCAGTATTTTAGACTGCAGCTGCGCCTATTACCTCATCTAGGTGTATACGGAAGCGTGTCTCCTATCCCTGTTTAACCTCTACTGCCAGGGAGGGAAGGTCACACTGCTCCATGAGTGAGGAAAGCTTGCAATACTGCTGCCATGTGTACATGTTAAGTGCATGTATGACGCTGTGCACTACTGCTGCCGTGCTACACTTGGGACATGGGTAGTATGGAGCGAAGCTCGCGCTGCTGGTCTGTGCGAAGTCTGCTCTGCGAGAGTGTGACTCGCGCTGCACTTCTTATGGTCTTCTTGGAGTACATAAACTTGTATTTCTGCCGCCCACTTGTAATTGAAACGTCATAAAAAATCATTTTCTGTATACAAAAGACAAACAAACGATGGGTTTGTCACAGCTCGTTAAAATTGTTTCTGTAATCCTACCTTGTTTACTGAGACATGAGGCTGAGCCAAGTCCAGGGATGGCAAACATCCAATAAAGGGCCAGGAAAAGGGTCCCTGTGGGTAATTCTTCGGCGCCCTCCTTTTAACATAATCGCCAACCAAGAGGAAGATTGCTAAAAACAGCAGGACGTTTGCCACCGTCGCCTGTTGCAGAAGGAAAGTTACCGCAGACATCACCGACAGCTCCATAGCAAACAAGGGAAGGGTTTATGAGTCCAGGTTACAATCGCTGGCGATATAAAACACCGGCAGAGACGTTTTAATGCATGGGCAAAGTGGGCTCTGGCCCAGGGCCCCAGCCTTTCAGGGGGCCCCCTGACAAAGTCAGCTCCGTTCTCCAGAGTTTTGCCCTAATGACCTTGAATATTTCTTAAACAGATTGTTTTAAATACTGTTTTCCTTTAATCTATTTTTATGTACCTGATGTGTAAGTCTAGTACAGGCATTTTGCAGAGAAATGTTGTTTTTATGTTTCATGCAATATACATAAAAAAGTTTCTTTTACATCAAAAAAAGGCCTAACATATAAGTAATGGGAGGGCGTCACAGAGAATATTTGCAGTAATATTGGTGAGCTAATGCTGTGTTACAATGTTGAAAATACACATAACCATCCCTGAATATTAGATGTAAACGCATTTAGGTCCTTATTTATGAGAAGTGATGCATCGCTGTGTGAAAGCAGGATGCATCACTTCTTAGTGCGCCCACCTTGCGACATGATGGATGCGTAATATTTACTGTATGACGCATCATGTCGCAAGGAGTTGCAGATACGTCAGTATTTCTGATGTATTTGTAGGCGCAAAAGAGATGCATTGCTGGGATGTGTCTGAAAATAGACGCAACTCCAGCAATGTGTCCTTTCACATGGGGCAAGCCCCATGTGAAAGGTCCTGCATTAGTCTTACGCCTGCTGTGAGGCAGGTGTAAGATATTGTTGCAATGGCGTCCTAGAATTGGCGCACTGAGTTCCCCTAGATTTCAATGCGCCACTTCTATGAGGCTTTTTGCGGGGGAACACCCAACCTGCATACATTATACCTGGCACAGGTATAATGTGGTGCTGGGGTTTACAAAGTGACGCATCTACCTAGATGCGTCACTTTGTAAATATGGCGCAACATGGCACATTTTTAGGTCTCGCCTGAGCCAGCGCAAGCGCTGCTCTGGCGATACATTTAGTAGCTGCTTCAAAAGTGCTACCTTGCCGGCCACCAGCTTGCTATTACGCACACAAGCAAGCGCGACGTGCACAGCACTTATTCCCGTCGCGCGTGCGCACCACACGCGTCACCACTCGCGTTTTTTAAATTTCATTTTTGCAAGCACAGAGCGCGTCATCGCGATGACTTTCGCTTTCACCGTGATCGCGATGACTTCACGGCCGCGCGACGTTACTTTTACAGCCGCGCGGCCAATGCTTGTTTAGCTTTGACGCCTTGTGCAGAGAATACATAGACTCTGATTTAACTTTATCCTTGTGATCGTTTCTTAATAGTTAAGTTCATCCTGATTGCTGGCACCTTCCTTTTACTCTTCTCACTGTTTACAGTTTTCAAGCGGTTCCCCAAGCGGCTGTGGAGGAGGAGGTAACATCTCCATTGGCTCAGCTCCAGCCACTCACAAACTCTAGTAATGGCAGTGGACCAGGCAAACTTTTATCTTCAAAACTGTTTTCACTGACATGACAGGAGCAGTTTCAGCAATAACCGAGTGCCGGCTGGTCCACTATACCATTGCAGCAAGATGGACCCGGCACTGTTTTTTAAATTTTCCATTGTCAAACTCTCAAAGCGGAGGATTGTCTTTGGAAAATGAAAAATCATTGTCACTGGTGCTAAGAGATAAAATACAGCGCATAGGGAACATTGCTGTATTTTTTACTGCCCTGTACATTTGCTGTGTTTGGCTCTCCAGACAGGAAGTACAAAGGCAGACATACCACCCCACTTTCAGTATCCACACAGTCTGAGATACACATTTTCATGGATTTACCAATGTTGTAAATATATTTTTTGTGGGTGCTCTATGTTGTTTCTGAAGACGTCACTGAATGGTGGCATACAAATGGTATACAAAGAGGAAAATAAATATTTCTTTCATGAACAAAAGAAAAAACAACAAGCATTGGCATAGCCAATAGGTCTCGCCTTTGGGACCTTATAAGTGCTTAGCCATGCAACAGTTGATGTTGTTGCACCAAGGATATTGTGCTGCATAACTAAATATCCCAAAAGCGAGACCTATTGGCTATGCCAATGCTTGTTTACGCTGCCGGTGCTTCGCAAAAAGTGACACACCGTCGGCATAAAAGTGAAGCAAGGCCTCATAAATAAGGCCCTTAGAATTTGGACGAGTGTTCCTATGCACTGTCAGGGACCTAATGAAATGAAATAGTGTATTTAATAAAGCGCGCAGCTACTCAGACAAGAGTGTCCTGGCGCGTGACCGCGGGTGGAAAACGTTCGTAAAAGACCCATCAGTTATTAAAAAGGCAGATTTAAAGTTCTTCCTGAAAGTGAGTAGGTCTGTGGTTAGTCTCAGAAACTCAGGGAGTCTATTCCACAATTTTGCACCTAGAAAGCTGAGGGATCTGCCTCCAGTGCGGGCACAGCATATTTTAGGCACGATGGCCAGGTTGGCATTGGAAGATCCTAGGGTTTCTATATGTTGTGTAGCGATTAACCCGCTTATTTAGGTAGCCGGCTCCTAAGCCGTGGAAAGCTTCGAAGAAGATGGTCATTGCTTTGAAGTTTATCCGTTCTTTTATGCGGAGCCAGTGTAGAGACTTAAGAATAGGGGTCATACTAGATCTGGGTTTAGGTCTCAGGATGGCTCTGGCCGCCACGTTTTGTACCACTTGTAGGCGCTGGATAAGGGATTTGGGAAGACCGAGGTACAAGCTGTTGACATAGTCAAGCTTTGAAGTCACCAGAGACTGCATCACGATCTTTCTGCTCTCAAGCAGCAACAGTGGCAGGAATTTGTTTTGGATCCAGAGTATGCCAAAACAAGTGCCAGTTAAATTTTGGATTTGAAAGCGCATGGAGAGTGTCTTGTCTATGACAATTCCTAAGGTTTTGACTTTCTCCTTTTTCCCGGGCGGGGGCGGCAGATCTTTTGGCCACCAAGAGCTCCAGTCACGCGTTTCTGGATTACCAAAGAAAACAACTTCAGTTTTGTCAGGATTTAACTTCAGCTGATTGATCTTAAGCCAGTTAAAAACCTTTGTGAGGCAAGACCTAATCATTGCCCCGTCAAAGTTGGTTTCTTTTTCACATGAAAAAATCAGCTGAGTGTTATCAGCATAGGAAATTATTTTGGCGCCCTCTTCCCCTATCAGAAATGCAAGGGGGGATAGATATATATTAAAAAGAGTAGGACTGAGAATGGAGCCCTGAGGGACACCTACATTCATTCGCTGGAACTGGGGATGAGAAAGGGGGGAGCCAGATTTCCTGAGATCTATTTGCCAAGAAGGATGACATCCATGTTAAGGCTGCCCCACCCCCCCAGGCTGATGTTAGCGAGTCTCTCCAGGAGCCTCTCATGTGGGAATGTATCGAAGGCCACTGACAGATCAAGCAGTATCAGAACAGCCTTGCCTCCCTGGTCCAGCTTACCCTTGAGAAATTCAGTCTCTTCCAGTAGAGCGGACTCTGTACTGTAGTTAGCCCTAAAACCGGATTGGGACTCATGAAGGAGCTGCCCATCTTCAATGTGTTTTTGGAGGGCCTTGTTTACGTGCTTCTCTAATACTTTGGAGAGGGCCGTAAGACGGGAGATTGGCCTGTAGTTGGCAGGCTTTGCCAGTTTGGCTTTAGCCTTTTTTATCAGTGGAAGAATCTTGGCATTCTTCCATAATTTCGGCATACTGCCTGAGGAGGAGAGGGAAGCATTAAAGAGCTGGTTTACTGTGGGTTTATGGTGGGAGCTAATAGGTTCAGGATATTGGCTGGACATGGGTCGGTAGGAGAGCCAAACTTAATGCTTTGGAGAAGGGTCAGTGACTCTTCAAGCCGAAACTCAGGGAAAGTTAGTAAAGATGGAGGATCCAAGAGGTGAAATTTGCTATTATAACTAAGGTAGAAGATCAGTTTTTCCTCTGAGATGTTAGTAAAGGCTTGTTGGATCACAGAGATCTTTTTGTGGAAGAATTGAGCTATTTGCTTAGACCATTCTTCCGTGCATGGCCCTCCTTTGTGCTGGCTTTCGGGGCGGTAAAGGATTTAACTATGCTAAAGATTTCCTTACTCTTATTTAGGCATTTTCTATCTTGGTTTGAAAGAAGTTTTTCTTGGCTGCCTTCACGAGAATGTAATGAGTTTTTAAGGTGTCTTTATACAGCTTCCTATCCTCGGGCAGATAGGATTTACGCCATTTCAGTTCCATTTTTCTACAATTTCTTTTGCTAGATCTGAGGGAATCATTAAAGCATGGAGCTGGTGGGGCCAACCTCTTTGAGGAGCGGGAAACAACCGGTACAGCTGCACCAATGTTGGTTCAGAGCCATGAATCTATTGAGAGGGTGTCCAAGTCGGGGCAGCCAGACAGCTCCGGTGAGGAAAGACCGAGGGCATCTGCTAACATCAGGATGGATATTTTATGGAACGTTCTGTAATTAGGAACCCTCTGCCCTGCGTTAGCCCGAGGGGCTGTGTCAGAGTTGGGAATGATGAATTTTAATAGGTGGTGGTCAGACCAGGTAATGGGAAGAGGTAGGCTTACTGATATGTCAAAGTTGTGAAAGATTTGGTCTAGGGTATGGTGCTTCTTCTGGGTGGCCGAAAAATAGATGAAAACTTGTTGCAGGTCTGCTGCGTCTCCATCAAGGAAATTGTTTGAGGGTATTTTCCATTGTCCATATGTATATTGAAATCTCCCAGAAAAAGGCAGTTATTGTACTTTAAGTCCAGGGAGGTGGTGGCTGTATTAACCGTGGTACTAAAATTTCCATTTGCACCGGGAGGTCTGTAAATCAGAAAACTAACTATTCTATGATGGGGGATTAAGGTACAGCGGAAGCCTAAGGACTCTGCGCCCTCGAAGTTTTCCATCGGGTTGGGAGAGCAGTCTAGTTCTTGATTGTAAATTATTATGACACCGCCCCCCCTTCCCACTCGGTCGGTCCCTCCTAAGGATTTTTAATTCATAGTGATTGCCCAGGTGATAGTAGGGTTGAAGGCTTCAGACAGCCATTTCTCAGTAAGAAATGAAACATCAGGCTGTTCGTCTAAAAGTAGGTCATAAATGTGTGGTTCATGCTTTTGCATAGAGTGACAATTTAAAAGGGTGGCCTTTAAGTCCTCTGTTTTCTTATTGTTTTCTTATTGTTTTTACACTTAGTGTTGCGTGGGAGGTTCTTGGGTGCGAGTTTCCTGTGCTGGAGGAGAGACCAGTTGCACTTATTGCATCGAAAGTCTTCCTCCAAGCTCGGATCAGCAGCTGTACACTGACATAATGGTAGCCGCATAAGGCTAAGCAGTATTTCCCTATTGTAATATAGTGGAAGAAGCTCACCGGAGGGGAGCTGGGCAGCATGGCTGACGCCGGACGCTCACGGGACACTGACGGGAGCAGACAGGCTTGCCTTTGGCGCGCCAGAAGCGCAGCCGCTGGTCGCGTCCGTTTGCATCGGGAATATATAGGCTAATGCCTATGATGCAAACTGGATCGCTAACGCAGCTGAGGAAGCGGAAACTGCGTGGCTGATAGTAGCCCCAGCCCTCCACACAATCGGTGTATCAGCCGCGGCGGACCAGAACTGGAGGATAAGTGAGATGTGAATCGAAGCAGCTAAGGAGGTGTAGGCAAACAGAATAAAGTAAAGTGCAAGTGCGCATAGGTAGGAGAAATTGTTAATTCTCAGACTCCACGAACTGTTGGTGCGGTAGCTACTTGACCCTTTCCCCAAAGTGGCTGGACTCTAGGCAGTTGTCTCTTTTGTATGACGACTTCTATTTCCCCCCTCTCTTCTCCCCTGCCCCTGATCTCCCTCTTGCCCCCTCCCCATTGTCCTCCCTAGCAATATCGGATGCGAATGTCACCTAGCACACTTTACCAAGATATAATAAGGTTTCATCACAACGGCAACTGTTTTGTTGTTTTGAGTTCGGTTTCAAGGGGTGGATTGGAGTGGGTGGGTTAAAATGGGTATCAGACATAATACCCTTTAGGCATTCACCACATAAGTTCATTACCCAATGGAAATAAACTTGACTCCTTCTGGAGTTTGAATATGGATGGGGAAACCTTGCCTTTTGGACGACCAGAGCACTGTGTGGAGGCTCTTACCCTTCTTGACTTCGTCGCTGGATTTCTTCGCGGAAAACTCTACACCTTGCAGGACCCGCTGCGCGGGTCCCGCTGCGCCTGCACCTACTGAGAGGCTCGTGTGGGGAGCTGGAAACTTCCTGGACCATCTGCACTCCGGCAGGGCTGCGAGCAGCCTAGCAGGGACTCCATTGCCCAGGAGTCCCTGCGTGTCACACCTGTGGCCGCTCTCCCTGCCGGCCACGCCCCCCGGCTGAATAAAAGTGCACAAGATCCACTAGCCTGTGGGAAACCTTGCCTTTTGGACGACCAGAGCACTGTGTGGAGGCTCTTACCCTTCTTGACTTCGTCGCTGGATTTCTTCGCGGAAAACTCTACACCTTGCAGGACCCGCTGCGCGGGTCCCGCTGCACCTGCACCTACTGAGAGGCTCGTGTGGGGAGCTGGAAACTTCCTGGACCATCTGCACTCCGGCAGGGCTGCGAGCAGCCTAGCAGGGACTCCATTGCCCAGGAGTCCCTGCGTGTCACACCTGTGGCCGCTCTCCTTGCCGGCCACGCCCCCCGCCCTACCCCAGCTCTATATTAAAGATAGGAGTTATCGCTGCGCGGTAGCGAGCGGGAGCGACCGGGGCGAAGGCCGGGCAAAGAGCGGGCCGTTTGAGTACGTGAGAGTCCGGTCCGGGCCCCTCCTCTTTCATGTTCACATTTAGGCCGCTCAACCACCAGCGAAATGAGCACCAGGGAAACCGGAAGTAAAACATCTTCCCTAGCTGCGGCCGGAGCTGTCAAAGGACCTATTGACACCTACTTTGCTAAAGCTGGCTCTCTTCTGATCGAGGAAATCGAGGTGCTGGAGCGAAGAATCTCCCAAGAAATAGACTGGGTAAGGAGATCTTCAATGGGCCCAATGGCCCAAGCCAGAACCCCAGAAGTTAGATCCTGCCTATCAACTAGCAGTAGAATTGATCAAGCACCATGCTCACTCCCTGGCACCTCAACTACTAATCCAGAGTTCACTATTGAGGTGCCAAGTGACCTTGAGGACATGAGCCTAATGGCCCTACCTAGCACCCAAATTACCCTACCAACACTAACCGAGAACACTGAGGCAGTTAAAGCTATAGAACCTAACACAGATAGAGATAGGGGGGTGAGAGAAGGGGCAATACAAAAAAAGAAGAGGGGGCCCCAAAACAAAGAAAATAATAGGACAAAATCCCCCAAATCCAAACAACCGAGAGGCAAACGGGGGAAAGGAGCCACCTCTGTCTCTATGCTAGAGAAGTCGGGAATGACAACTCCCCCTAGAA
Organism: Triturus cristatus; assembly: GCF_964204655.1. NCBI lineage: Eukaryota > Metazoa > Chordata > Amphibia > Caudata > Salamandridae > Triturus > Triturus cristatus. The sequence continues at coordinate 668,457,759 of NC_140586.1, read as the reverse complement.
TTCATAATACAATTCCATTACCACAGTCCACCAATACCGTGCCAGTGGATATTACCTCTGATGATATCACACTGGAGGACATAGGCACACTCCTAAGCTCCCTATTGAGTCCCCTTGAAGCTAGACTGATTAAAATCGAAGCTAGATTAGTTAGCATTGAGAAAGCCACTGTACAACTTGTTGACGCAAGGAAACTTGACAATAGTGGAATTAAAACTACAATGGAGGGTCTAGGACCAAAGCCCACTAAGGGTAATGGACCACCTATTGCCACAAATAATAAGCCTCCACTCACAAACCCCAAAACTCCACAAGTTGTACTAAATAAGACCTTGCAACCCTTAAATGATAACAAGGACCCAACTCCAACCCAGCCTATAGTAACTGTCACTCCAAAAATAACCCCCCCGCTTAAAGCTACTGCTATACCCGCAACCAATAACAAGGGTGATTCGCCACCTATTGGCGAGAAACCATACCCTAACCGCAGACAAAAGCCTGTAAACCTCCCCCCAGAAGCAGCACCCTACACCTTAGTTCTGGTAGGGGTCCCGGAATTAAAATCCTCTACATTCGAATCCACTACCTCTCTTAGGAATAAAGTTATCAACTGGCTCTCTATTAATAGACCCCTTCAGAGAGGAACAACCAGTGATATCTCCATGGCCAGGAGGGCAACGTGGGTGGGTTACACCAGGAAATCTATTAGTGTCATGGGCGTTCAGGTCCTGGTTCATGCTAAACTCTCTGGTTGACCAGCGTTATGTATTTCTGTTATTGGCATGTATCATTATGTTGAGCAGCGACAAGTATTCTGCTACTAGCATTGTATCACCAGTAATCAGTAATATGATTGTCCAGCATAACATTTGTAAATAGGTAATCAGTAATATGATTGTCCAGCATAACATTTGTAAACAGGTATACGAAGAAGCAAGGTGCGTAACGTTTGCTTAGATTGTATTCAGGAAATACGTTTCTTTTGTTTCAATATTTACACGTGCAGATTGTGCTGTAAGAACAGTGCAGTTCACGTTTCACGCGTCGTTTAACAAACACGTGGAAGTGAACATCAGTACAAGCTACGGAAGACACGTTTCACGTGTCAACTGGCAAACACGTGGAATAACCGAGCATGCATTCCCCAACGTGAGCCACCGAGGGTATTTAAACCGCTCGCATCAGCTCACACGCGCTTGGTCTCGTTAGTCCAGGAGACGACGCGCTTACCTGCATCCTTTCCAGAACTCGGCTTTTCCGCTCAAGTTCATTCCCGTGTTCTCCCTCAGCCTTGCCGAAGCACTTCCAGCCTGTTTCCTAATCATCTTGACCCCGGGGTATCGACGGTGCTTCATCCTCCTCTGCTCTTCCGGCGATATCGGTGTTACATCCACTTCAGTCCTTCCGGTGACATCGGTGCTTCATTTGCTTCTGCCCTTCCGGGGACTACGGCTCAATCATCCGCATCAGCGCTTCAGGTGACATCATCTTCAAGCCTAAAAGAAAAGAAAAAAGCACAGATAAGTCCAAGAAAAACAATAGCCTATGGGTGAGTTTCTTATTATTTAATCTACATTGCGGCACCTGCATATAACTACTTACGAACTCTCAAGACTTTGTGAACTGAACAGAGACAATTTGAACTGACTATAATTATCGTATTGTTTGTTTACTCTGGAGAAGTTATCCGGAAGGACTTGTGCATTTTCAGACAAGGCTAATTGAACTGGTTAAGGCCTGAAAGACTCTGAGACATTGTTAACGAATATTTTTACTGCATGTCTGTTAAAATCTAGAGGTAATTATTAAGGGAAGAGTGGTCACCCTTATTCAACAAGCATTGGTAATTGTGTATATGTTATATCTTACTTTCTTTTGCAGACAAATCTAAGAAGAAACTAAAACAACAACAAATTTCGTATAATGCACTAAATTAAGAGAGTTGCAAAGAGAGTGTCCAAACTAGGTATTTACAAGAATAACTGTTTATTTGATGCAATTGTTAATCCTAGTCAAGTGTATACATTATTTCTTTTCTGTATTCTTCAGATTATAGAATTCCGGTTATCAGTGAGTCCTCCTGTATGCGCAACTGTCAAAGCAGTCCCAGAACCCTGAAAGTCAGAATCCGGACATCAGGAGATCTCTCTTTTTCTCTCTTTTCCTCCCATTCCCCCTTTCCCTTCGGAGACTTCTTGGGTGACAGAGTTTAATTAAATCTGGACCCTGAGTAGTTTTCGGGTGGATTGGAGATCACTCGTCGTCATAAAGAGCAAGAGATACAGGTGAGCGTCTTCTCTGACAGAAGACCAAGCCACACAAAAAGGCTCTTTTTGACGACGACCAACAATGGACTGCCTTAGTGAGGAATCACAGCTTTCACAGCTTACTGAAATAATTAGAGGGTTACAAGAGGAAATGCAACAAGTAAAGCAAGAAAATCAGATGCTAAAGGAAGAACTATCGAAAAGTCGATCAGGGTTTACTCAATGGAGGGAGCCGAAGTTTTCAGGTACACGTCCCGTTTTGGCTCCTCCGAAGTTCCTTCCACAGAATCCCCCTCTTAGTACGCAACAACCTGGGCACAATTTGCAGGTGACCGTGGTTTCTCCCACTCCTGTCCCATTGGCTAATCCTGAACGTTTCAATGGGGACAACACTAGATTTGCGGCATTTATGAGTCAATGCCAGCTGCATTTCCTTTGTAAACCACAAATTTTTAATACCGATTCTGCTAAGACAGCATTTGTAATTTCCTATTTAGGTGGGGTGGCAGCTAACTGGGCTATTCCATTAATAGAAACCAACGATCCCCTTTTGCAGGATTTTACTACTTTTAAGGAAACCATGACACGGATGTTTGCACAACACGTTTTTCAACAATCTAGTGATACTGAGCTTCTAAACCTCCGCCAGGGTACTAAAGATCTCCTTACATACATAACCACATTCAACAGACTCCTGGTTGAAACACGCTGGCCTGAAGGTAAACGCACCTCTTTGTTTTATAGAGGTTTAAGAGATGACCTCAAAGACTCCCTGGCACACATTGTAGACTTACCCGAAGATTATACAGAGTTTGTAGACTTAGTCGTTAAGCTTGATCATAGATTAAGCGAAAGGAAGGGAGAAAGAAGCAAGTCTGATTTCCGAGCACTTATGTTTAAGGTAGAAAGAAAAGACAAGGAACCAAAGAATAGTGAACCAGAACCCATGCAAATTGGAGGTCTTCGAAGTCCTTTGTCGCAAGAAGAAAAGGATAGGAGACGTAAAGAAAAATTATGTCTTTATTGTGGTAAAGCAGGGCATTTTGCCAGAGAATGCACAGCAAAACCACAAACTAAGAAAAAGATCGCAGTTGTTCAATCAGATAACCTAGAATCGGAAAACTAATTGTCTCGGAGAGAATAGAGATCGCCTCTCCGAGAAAAAAGAATAACAAGGTCTCAAAGCTTATTAACAATATCGTCAAAAATACCCCAAGACACATGATGTTGTTAATGACAATTATTGTTACTGTACAACAAAGACATATTTTGCCCGTTCTCCTTGACTCAGGAGCGACAGGAAATTTCTTTGACATTCAGCTAGCACAAAGATTAGGAGTATCTCAATTGCCTAAATCAGAACCAGAACCAGTACGGGCCGTTGATGGATCTGCTTTATCTTCTGGCATGATTCGCTTTCATACTACTCCTTTGACCATAGTTGGTGAAAATGGACATACGGAACAAATAATGTTCGATTTAATTGACACACCAACTTTTGGGATAATTTTAGGAATTCCGTGGCTAGAAAAGCATAATCCGAGTATTGATTGGGTTCAGAGAACTGTGAGATTGGATTCCGCCTTTTGTCGGAATAGCTGTTACCAAGAGGCTCAAGATCCTATTCATCCTTTACATTGTGCTAGCATCACTGCTGACCTTGCTTTAATTCCAAGTGACTATAATGAGTTCCTAGATGTTTTTGATCCCGTGCAAGCTTCGAAACTTCCACCTCACAGAATTTACGACTGTAGGATAGATTTAATACCTGGAGCTCCTTTACCTTGCAGTCGTATTTACGCTCTTACTGAACCAGAAAACCAATACCTACGACAGTATCTTGATGAGCTCTTAGAAAAAGGGTTTATTCGACATTCCACTTCACCTGTATCTTCACCACTTTTCTTCGTGGCGAAGAAATCCGGAGATTTGAGGGCTTGCATTGACTATCGTGCAGTGAACAAGGCCACTATCAAGAATAGATATCCTCTCCCCTTGATTCCTGTCCTTTTGGAACAAGTAAAGGGGTCGACTATTTACACCAAACTGGATCTTCGTGGCGCGTATCATTTGATACGCGTCAAAGAAGGTGATGAATGGAAGACGGCCTTTCGTACAAAGTTTGGCCTTTTTGAATATACTGTTATGCCGTTCGGGCTATGTAATGCCCCGGCGGCATTCCAGTATTTCATAAACGAGGTATTTCATGATCTCCTAGATGTTTGTGTAATAGTTTACATCGACGATATTTTGATTTTTTCAAAAAATCTTGAGGAACATGTGAAACACGTTAGACTAGTGTTACAAAGACTGCGAGACAATTCTCTCTATGCCAAGCCTGAGAAATGTGTGTTCCATGCTCGATCTGTGGAATTCTTAGGTTACATTCTTTCACCTACTGGCATCACTATGGATCCCAAGAAAGTTGCTGCCATATTAAACTGGCCCGTTCCAAATTCAGTAAAAGACGTACAAAAGGTATTAGGGTTTGCTAATTTTTACCGCCGTTTCATTGCAAACTTTTCTAGAATAGTTACTCCCATTACTCAATTATTAAAAAAGGGGCAAACTTTTCAGTGGACTGATGACGCTAACATAGCATTTCAAACCCTAAAAAAGGCCTTTACTTCAGCACCAGTTTTGATACACTCCAATCCAGATCAACCATTTTTTATTGAGGCGGATGCCTCTCAAACAGCAGTAGGTGGAGTCTTAATGCAAAAAGACCCAAAGACCGGTCATCTTCACCCTTTGGCATTTTATTCACGAAAACTCCTACCAGCTGAACAAAACTACACAATAGCTGAAAGGGAGCTGCTGGCTATTAAAAATGTTTTTTCTGAATGGCGGCACCATTTATTAGGAGCAAAACACACCATCATCATTTATTCCGACCACAAGAATCTGCAGTTTTTTACTTCTGTGAAAGCATTGACACCTAGACAAATGAGGTGGCTTCATTTTTTTAGTGAGTTTGATTTCCTCATCACTTATCGACCTGGACAGAAACAGGTGTTATCTGATACCTTATCTAGGTTAAATGAAAAGGATTCTAAACAACCTGATGATGCTATTCGAACAATTATACCAATTGAACGTATAATAGCCATAACCCAGTCAGACACATTCTTGGATATAGTTAAGAAAGAGTCTCAGAAACTCGATCAGGATGATTGGAAGAAACGGAAACATAATTCCATACAGGACGGTTTCCTTTTGCATAAAGGAAAATTGTTTATTCCATTAAAAGAACAAAGAGACCAAATTTTAGCATGGCATCATGACTCAGGATTAGCTGGGCATCCAGGCATACACAAAACCCAAGAGTTATGTGAAAGAAACTTCTGGTGGGACACTATAAGGGTAGATGTTCAAAATTATGTCAAAAGATGTCCAATTTGTGCTCGAAATAAATCCTTGAACATTGCTCCAGCTGGTCTTTTGCACCCACTACCTATTCCTAGAACTCCTTGGCACACCATTAGTGTAGATTTTATCACCAATCTCCCGGCTTCCAATAATTGCACCACAATTGTAGTGTTTGTAGACTTGTTATCTAAAATGGGTCATTTCGTCCCTCTAAAAGAAATACCAACAGCAAGTGAATTCTGTGACATCTTTATTCAACACATAGTTAGATTACACGGCTTGCCCAGCAAGATTATTTCGGACAGAGGCCCCCAATTCATTTCCAAATTTTGGAGAAAAGTTTGTGACCAACTAGGAATAGAAGTCGCCTTGTCATCTGCTTTTCACCCTCAAACGGATGGACAGACTGAAAAGGTGAATCAATATCTAGAACAAACTCTACGATGTTTCACCATGGCATTAACCTCTCAATGGGATAGAGCTTTATCTTTAGCGGAATTCTCTTATAATAATTCCATTCATTCCGCCTTGGGGTGTTCTCCCTTTTATTTCACTACCGGACATCATCCCCGTAGTATTCCAACTCAAAAACCAGAGGGTGAACTTTTGTTACCATCAGTATCCGAAAAACTAACAAACTTACAGACGATTCAGGAGAAAGCCAGACAATGTTTAGCCCAAAACAAAATTCACATTAAAAAACAAGCTGATAAGCACCGCTCTCCTGAACCTTCTTATCAAGTTGGGGATATGGTTTGGTTATCCACCCGCAATATTCGATTAGAGGGTCCAAAGAAACTACAACCACGATTTATTGGCCCATTTAATATCAAAAAGGTAATAAACCCAGTAACAATGACATTAGATCTCCCACCAGAATATCCCTGTCATCCAACATTTCATGTTTCCCTTTTGAAGCCATTTGTTCCAGGTACTAGGAAAGATACACCCCCTCCTCCAATTGTCATAGGCGATCATCTTGAATATGAGGTTAATAAAATAATGGATTCCAAAAGAATTAATAAGAAATTATATTACCTCATAGATTGGAAAGGTTACGATGTAACAGAACGGTCCTGGGAACCTGCTGCTAATGTACATGCCCCTCGTCTAATTAGACAATTTCATACATTACATCCTTCTAAACCAAGACCTGTAGGACGGCCTTTGCGGGGGAGAACTGTCATGGGCGTTCAGGTCCTGGTTCATGCTAAACTCTCTGGTTGACCAGCGTTATGTATTTCTGTTATTGGCATGTATCATTATGTTGAGCAGCGACAAGTATTCTGCTACTAGCATTGTATCACCAGTAATCAGTAATATGATTGTCCAGCATAACATTTGTAAATAGGTAATCAGTAATATGATTGTCCAGCATAACATTTGTAAACAGGTATACGAAGAAGCAAGGTGCGTAACGTTTGCTTAGATTGTATTCAGGAAATACGTTTCTTTTGTTTCAATATTTACACGTGCAGATTGTGCTGTAAGAACAGTGCAGTTCACGTTTCACGCGTCGTTTAACAAACACGTGGAAGTGAACATCAGTACAAGCTACGGAAGACACGTTTCACGTGTCAACTGGCAAACACGTGGAATAACCGAGCATGCATTCCCCAACGTGAGCCACCGAGGGTATTTAAACCGCTCGCATCAGCTCACACGCGCTTGGTCTCGTTAGTCCAGGAGACGACGCGCTTACCTGCATCCTTTCCAGAACTCGGCTTTTCCGCTCAAGTTCATTCCCGTGTTCTCCCTCAGCCTTGCCGAAGCACTTCCAGCCTGTTTCCTAATCATCTTGACCCCGGGGTATCGACGGTGCTTCATCCTCCTCTGCTCTTCCGGCGATATCGGTGTTACATCCACTTCAGTCCTTCCGGTGACATCGGTGCTTCATTTGCTTCTGCCCTTCCGGGGACTACGGCTCAATCATCCGCATCAGCGCTTCAGGTGACATCATCTTCAAGCCTAAAAGAAAAGAAAAAAGCACAGATAAGTCCAAGAAAAACAATAGCCTATGGGTGAGTTTCTTATTATTTAATCTACATTGCGGCACCTGCATATAACTACTTACGAACTCTCAAGACTTTGTGAACTGAACAGAGACAATTTGAACTGACTATAATTATCGTATTGTTTGTTTACTCTGGAGAAGTTATCCGGAAGGACTTGTGCATTTTCAGACAAGGCTAATTGAACTGGTTAAGGCCTGAAAGACTCTGAGACATTGTTAACGAATATTTTTACTGCATGTCTGTTAAAATCTAGAGGTAATTATTAAGGGAAGAGTGGTCACCCTTATTCAACAAGCATTGGTAATTGTGGATATGTTATATCTTACTTTCTTTTGCAGACAAATCTAAGAAGAAACTAAAACAACAACAAATTTCGTATAATGCACTAAATTAAGAGAGTTGCAAAGAGAGTGTCCAAACTAGGTATTTACAAGAATAACTGTTTATTTGATGCAATTGTTAATCCTAGTCAAGTGTATACATTATTTCTTTTCTGTATTCTTCAGATTATAGAATTCCGGTTATCAGTGAGTCCTCCTGTATGCACAACTGTCAAAGCAGTCCCAGAACCCTGAAAGTCAGAATCCGGACATCAGGAGATCTCTCTTTTTCTCTCTTTTCCTCCCATTCCCCCTTTCCCTTCGGAGACTTCTTGGGTGACAGAGTTTAATTAAATCTGGACCCTGAGTAGTTTTCGGGTGGATTGGAGATCACTCGTCGTCATAAAGAGCAAGAGATACAGGTGAGCGTCTTCTCTGACAATTAATGGGGACTGCATTCTGGTCACCTTTAGAGACCCGAATACAGTCGCATATATCTGCACGTGGGTTTCTGACGAGGACTTTGGCAGTAACATTCAATCACTTCCTCTTTCATTTTTCTACCCTTCGAGCCTCTATAATTCAGAGGACCAGAGATGGGGGCACCATCAAGAGTTGCTGGAGGATTGGGAAAACTGCCCCAGGGAGAGCAATGTGCCCCAATACCATAGGGGAAGACCTATACATCATTTCCACCAGTATGGGGGGGAGGCTGGTTGGGAAACGGTTACACGGAGGAGGGGCGGGGGTGGAGGATATAGGAGAGGAATCCCAGGGCCACACAGAACACATTATCCAGCCTATTTACCCACCCACAATAGATACAGCAGTCTGGAAATGGTAGACTGACAGGTGGATGAAGTGGGGAGTTCTCTAACAGTATCTCCCAGGATGGAGATTAGTATACCCCCAGTCCCGGATATACATACTAGGGCAATTGACATAGTCGAACACAAGCCGGCTCTCGTATTAGGCATGACGGATTTCATCCTGTCTCCCATTAATATAACCTCTATCACAAATTATTCCCCCACTAGCCAAATGGCGCCCACTGAGCTTAACTCTAATAACTTTGTCTCCGCAGGCCTAGACACCACCCAACCGGCGCATATAACTGTGATCTCTTGGAATGTGGCAGGCCTAGCCAATAAAATAGACTCCATAGAGTGGGGCTCGTACATTAGCTCCAAAAATATACTTCTTTTCCAGGAGACTTGGGCACGTGAGGAAATATTATTTCCGGGCTTTGCCTCCTTCTCTAAACCCGCAAAGTGGGGGGGAAGGGGCAGGCCGTCGGGGGGACTTACGACCTGGGTAGCAACTGACCTAGGTTGTCACGCCACTTGCCTAGAGACCGCCTCGGATGACATATTGGCTGTCTTACTCGAGTGGTCAGACTCCACTAAGCTGTTAGTCATTAACATATATTCAAGGCCTGTTCCTATGCTAAAAGAATCTTGCACTATAGATGAATTATCCGGGTTCCTAGAAGGCATTCCTTGCGAATTTGCCTGCTTGGTGGGAGGTGACTTTAATTCACAGTACGAACCACTTTCTGGACTACGTGACGGCCCTTCCTATGAGGAAGATTCATGTTGGTTTGTTCCAGAAACGGTGGCCCCACCACTTAGGGCCTGGACTCCCTTGGCCTTGCAGATAACTGCCCTCACTCTTAATCAAGGCCTAAGGGCTTGCAATGGCCGCTGCAAATCGGACATCCCTAGCATGTATACCTATAATAAAACAGGTAGCGAATCCAGACTGGACTATATTTTGGTCAAATTGTTCATGTGGCCATTAATAGTCGATTTCAAAGTCACTGAAAGAATGGACAGTGACCATAACGCTTTGGAATTGACTTATTCCCTGCCAGGGGGCGAGGACACATCCTACGGACCGGATAAAGATAAAGCAGGGCTCTTACTTGAAAACAATCGGCGGAGAGTCAAGTGGGAGAAATTGGTCAATAGTCCAGATAGAATACCGCAGTTATATGCAAGGATCATCCCACTGCTGGAGAGGGCCTTTCAGATTGGAAAGGAGGTGCAAGATGATCCCAATAGAGGAAAGCTTGCACAAATTCATGCAGACATAATCATCACCTTAGAGCAGGATCTGTTTTCATCCTCAGGGAAAAGGAAAGGCCCCCTGTCCAAAACATCCTGGTATAACGCCACTTGCAGGGAATCCAAGGCCCATCTGTTACTTGCTATAAAAGGACGCTATGGCAAGGAAGAAATCCAAGCTAGGAGAAGATCCTACAAAAGGCTCCTGGAAAATGCGCGGGCGGAATGGGACCAGGATTATTGGGAAAACCTTGTTAAAACACTAACTAACAGAGACTCGCGCAAATTTTGGCGCATAGTCGCCAATGGTACTGAGGATTTATCCTCGGCAATAGAGCCCAACATAGCGCCCATGATATGGCAGCGCCACTTTGAGACGTTTTATGCTGAGGAAGGGGGGGAACAAAATACAGTTGGTGGCATAAAGACATCTAGTCATACGGGAGCTCCCTTTACTGAAAAAGAGGTGAGGGAGGCCATCAAGGGTCTAGCTGCGGGAAAAGCCCCGGGACTCGATGGGGTGCCTGGGGACTTGTTCAAACAGGAACCAGGGATATGGGTCCCATATCTTACACTAATATTTAATGCCATTCTGGGGGGAATGGAGGTCCCTGATACTTGGCTGGGAGCAGAGGTGGTTCCAATTTTCAAAAAGGGTTCCCCTCTGCTCCCAGCCAACTATCGTCCTATCAGTCTCATCGACATACCCCAAAAACTTTTCAGAAGACTGATTTTGGACAGGCTTCTGGCCTGGATAGAGGAGATGGATATCCTGTCCCCCTATCAGGCGGGCTTCAGACAGGGTGTATCGACAGTAGATCAAATTTTCCGGCTGAATCTCCTTTATTGGAGAACAGCCGTAATCGAGGGCGGTACTTTGTATACTATTTTTGTAGACTTACGTGCCGCCTTCGATTTGGTACCTAGGGCACGGCAGTGGAGAGTCATGGAAGAGCTAAACGTCCCTGGTGATATTCTGGCAATCCTGATGAGACTTCATTATAACAACTACTCCCACGTAAGGTGCGGCAAAGATGGCAAGTTAACCGATAGTTTCCCCGTTCGCAGAGGGGTTAGACAGGGTTGTGTCCTTGCACCGACCCTGTTTTGCCTCTTTGTGAACGGGGTAGTTGCCCACCTGAACAGGATTGCCAACACCGATGCCCCCAAGTTGACAGGCAGCAGGGTGCCTGCAATCATGTTTGCAGATGACACCCTGCTGTTGTCTAAATCCCCTATGGGGATCCAACGCATCTTAGACGGTTTTTTAGAGTTCTGCTCTGAGCGTGGATTGGAAATTAATCCTCAAAAAACTAAATTTATGATTTGAATCCTAATACCCATAACCGAGCTCCACCTAGGTTAGGCACAGTCCAATTAGAACGTGTGCATAACATCGAATACTTGGGGATTACTATAAACGAACATCTAACGTGGACGTCACACCAGACTAAAGTGACTATCAAACTGGCTCAGTTGGCGGGTGGCACTATGCGTCTGGCGAACAAATCTTCCTATCGCCCACTAACCCCAATCATTCATATTTACAAAACTCAAGCCCGCGCGGGTGTCACATACGGGGGTGAGCTGTGGGGACACACCAATCTGTCTAAACTACAGTCAACGGAAAATAAATTTCTGAGACAGATCGTTGCCCTACCGCAGAGCACTCCACTACTGCCCCTAAGATTGGACATGGGAATTCGATCGATAACTGAGGAGCTAGGTCTTAAACCCTTGACATTTTGGAGACGCTTGTGGTGCAGCCCAGATCTCACAAACTACAGAGAGGAGTTACAGGAATTCCTGCACCTACGGAACGCCAAGCAAATTCCATGGATGATTTATGTTAAGGGAATGCTAGAGGAGATTGGTTATCCGGAACTATGGACGGATCCTACAAACGCCTGTCTAAAGACTCCAAAAAAGGTTCTTGTGAGAGCATACCAAGAACTAATGCTTACCAGAGCTATCGATGCCACACGAGAAGGATCTTTGACCCATTTGTTCCTAAAAGTAAAAGATTCTTACCATCTAAAAGTACTCTAGATGCCATGTCTCCTGTACTAACGAGGAAATTATTCTTACAATGGAGATACGGAACACTTCCCTTAGCATCGTTCACAGCGTCCTGGACATGCCGCTCCTCCATAGAAACATGCCCAGTGTGCGCACATCCAAAGGAGAATGACGTTCACGTTGTTTTCTTCTGCAAGGGCTATGAGAGGAGCAGGAAATATTGGTTAGTCCCCCTACTTAAGAACTTGGGTTTTAGATCCTTTCAACCTGCTTATAGAGTTTTAAAGACAGACCTCTCCCCCACTGTAGTCTTTGCCCTCTCGAAATTTTTAACTTCCATGTGGTACACCCGAAGCCGATGGGTAAAAAGACTCGTATAAAAAGACTCCTTGATAGCTACAGACTGATTTCATGCACCCTCTTTTAACACTGTTTTAACTACTGGATCACACTGTTGTTTAATTCGTTTTTAAATTTTTTTGTACTAATGTTATGCACCTTTTATGATCTGTGATCGAAATAAAGATTTCTGAAATGAAATGGATACTATGTAAAGTTTGAACATACGCAATCATCAACATCAGATTATGCACTGTCACAGCTGTACCTCGGACATCACTTCTTATCTAATTAGTAATTACCACCTGTTTAAATATGCAATTATCCATGTAATGTTTTATCTGAAATGCCTAATAAAATTTGTGTTAAAAAAATGGTAGGAGAAATTGTTAAAAAGTACAGAGTAATTCAGCCACACGTATACTATTTAAAAAGTATTAAAAACATAGTAGCAGGGCAGGAAACACTAAATCCTACCGCAGTCAGCTGCGTGAGTCCGTTTACATCGGGAATATATAGGCTAATGCCTATGATGTGAACTGGATCGCTAACGCAGCTGAGGAAGCGGAAACGGCGTGGAAAACAGGAGCACAAATTGGACCATAAATTCAAAGCTGTTCTGAACAGGGGCCCCCAAAATATTTTTGGCCCAGGGCCCCCAAAATCCTTAAGATGTCCCTGAACACCGGAGCGTCCGAGGGCCCCGCCTCCTCTTGGACTTACGTGACCTGGGCGTCATGGAGTTTAACGCTTTACCGCCCATCAATTGTAGCGCGTTGAAAAGCATCTCTAGCGTTCTGTGTCCCAACAATCGGAAAAGTGTGAACGAAGTCTTCCTGGTTTCACTTCATTACTCAGACAAGTTGCCCTGCACATTTACATTCCGTTACTTATGTAGGACGGCAGATTTTCAAACAGCAGTTCAGGTGTAGACGTGCAAGGCAACAATGGCAGCATTACCAAAGAGGACTACACCGGCAAGCACCGGCAGAAGACAAGGCAGATGTAAGAGTCTTTTGTCTTCATCATGATCAGTGACATCCGTGTCTTACAGTGAGACACGGATGTCACTGATCATGATGATGTCAGATGTAAGGTGGTGCAAACTTTGATGAATCCCAGTGCGGTTTCACTAGCTCGATTTTTTTTTTCTACCTCAAGGAAAATATTCTTCAATTTAATTTCATGACAACACTGCTAGTGCGGCTCGCGCTAAACCAGACGCATAAAACCAGCAATAAACCTATTACTTTATTGGTAATCTTCATTACTCCAACATAAGTCATCCACCTCACAACCTTAACAACTTGGTGACTTACCCCAAAACACTATTATGAGATGCTAAGATTGTTTTATTCAACAACGACTTCATTGCAGATTTCAGTACAAAAATGCTCAAATTATCACACTCATTCGAAAACAAATCCAACTAATAATGAGACAAAAAATATACAGCAAAGATCACATCACTTCCCTACATATTTACTGTTATGAAACTCCAGGTGTTTTTGCCCATCTAATGTCTATAGACCTTGTGACTTTTCTTGCAATATTCCCAGAGCTTCTTGACCAACGGACACATAAGCTTTAGTCAAGGGAGTGGCCAGAGAAGTAAAATACCCACCACTTTAAATCAAAGGTCGTATGGCACCAAGCAAGCGAAGCAAGCAATCCCGACCTTTCCCAGAAAAGGTTATCTCTTCCATACAAGCATCTATCCATTCATCCTTTCATCCTTCCATCCACTCACTGATATGCACCATTTCACCTTTACAACCTGTCATCTATTCAGCCTTTCATCCAACATTCGGTCTGTCACCATTACATACGTTCGTCCTCCCATCCATATACAAACCTATTCATCCATCTTTAAACTTATCCATCCATCCATCTTTTCACTTATCCATTCCCCTTTCATCCATCCTTTTGCTCATCCATCCACCCTTTTGCTCATCCATTGACCCTTTCACCATCCATCCATCCTCCCTTTCACTCATCAATCAACCCATTTACTCAGTCATCCATCCTTTCACTCCTCATCCACCCTTCGAACTATCCATCCATTTACCCTTTCACTCATCCATCCCGTCACTCACCCATCCATCCGCCCTTTCACTCATCCATCCATTCACCCTTTTACTTATCCATTCATCCACCCTTTCTCCAGCCACCCACCTACCCTCCCTTTCACTTATTCATCCATCCTTTCACTCATCCATCCATCGCCCTTCATACATCCATCCTTTCACTTATCCATCCATCCACCTTTCACTCAATTTGTGCATCCAGCCTTTCACTCCATCCATCTATCCATTCCTCATCAATACATCCATTTACACTTTCACTCATCCATCCATCCTTCCTTTCACACACTCACTCATCCATCCGTTCTTTCTCTCATTCTCCTTCCATCCACCCTTTCGCTCATCCATTAATCCATCCATCCACCCCTTCAACACCCATCCATCCATCCATCCATCCATCATCATCCATCCATCCATCCATCCTCCGTTTTACTAATCGATCATTACATCCATCCTTTTACTCACCCATCCATCCTTTCACTCACACATTCATCCATCCATCCATTTACTTTTCCACTCATCCATCCTTTCACTCACTCATCCATCCATACTTTCACACATCCATCTGTCCACCCTTTCATCCAGCCATCCATCTAACTTCCCTTTCACTCATCGATCCAGTCTTTCACTCATCCATCCTTACATCCACCCTTCAGTCCATCCTTTCACCATTTCACCCATCCACCCTTTCACTCACCCATCCATACACAAGTTCGATGACACATCCACCCATCCATCCATTTACTTTTCCACTCACACATCCATCAACCATTTCACTCACTCATCCATCCACCCTTTCACTCATCTGTTTATCCATTCACCCTTTTGACTCTTCCATCTGTCCACCCTTTCAGCCAGCCATCCATCTACCCTACCTTTCACTCATCCATCCTTACACCCATCCTTTCACTCATCCATCCATCAATCCTTTAACTCATCCATCCATCCATCCTTTCAACCCATCCACCCTTCCACTTATCCATCCACCCATCCATCCTTTCTCTGACTCACACTCCTACCTTTCACATTAATTACGAGCCACTGTCTGCCGAGTTGCAGGCTGAAGAAGTCCATCAAGAACCTCACCCCGCTGTAGCTGCTAAAGCGCCCCTGGCTTTAGCTATTGCTTGCCTTACCTATTCGCTGAGGTTTGTTGTCAATGTGTTTTTTACCTTTGTTGGCTGGACTATAAGCCACAAATCTCCTACCTCACTCCTAAAGCCTGGAGCGAACTGCCCCAGCACATCCATACCGCCTCCTCAGTTCTTGAATCATCAAGTGATTATAATAGGGGATTTTAAAATGAGGGACCTTGATAAAATAAAAACAAAACCTACGTGCAGGGGTCGGGCAGAACCCCTCTTCACTCTTTTAAAGAATCACAACCTAAGCTCAACCCAATCACTAAAGGAATCTTGCTCTCCAACCTGGTGCCCAAAACCGGAATGTTTCGACAATTGACTACATTCTATTCAGTGAAATCATCTCAGCTAAGCTGATAGATTTTGAAGTCGATGTCAGGGATGAAAGTAATCAGAGGCCCTTGAGGGCCACGATACAACTCGCAGTAAAGCAATCACCTTCCACACAATAGGCGAATCCACAGGAGAACAGAGGCACAAGGTTCTCCAAAGGATAAAATGGTCCACAAATATTGGAGATAAATTGCTAGCATAGGTGGAGAAATATCAGCATGGTATAAACCCTCCAAATCATGTATTAGTAATAAACAACTGGGAGAACATCATAGGAGAACTCCAATTAAACCTGGGGAACGCACAACATCAGTGCTTGAGCAATAAACACATACAACCCCCGGAGCTCCACGCCACTCAAAGGATATAATTAAGTGCAAACACGCTTTACTAAGGGCCTTCAAAACCAAGAAAAGAGGGGATAATCCAACTGATGGTCCTTCAATCACAGCCTTGAAAACAGCTTCCAAGAAGAAAGTTTAGGTGATCAAAAGGGAACACACACAAAAAATATGGCTCAAAGTGTTCTCCCTGTTGAAAGAGAAGAATCACACCAGGCTGTGGAGGCACATTAATCAGTTGAGCAACCGAGAACGCGAGAAGCGTCAAGGGAGAACGGAGTAGCGGAACAAGACTGGTCAAATTATGTAAAACAACTGTACTCAACAGACTCTCTCGACAAAGGAACCAAAAAATCTAACAGCTTGGAAGCGGGCTACTGCAGCCCCTGGTCACATCAATAAAAGCAGACGCAGTTATCAAAACCATCATGAAAATGAGGACCAATGAAGCACTAGGGCCAAACGGGATCCCAGCACGGTATTCAAAATAGCACCGGATTTTTGGGCAGCGTTTCTAACTCCGCTTTTTAATTACACTTTTTTAACAGCAAGGACGCCGGGCTCCAGGAGGTTCTCCATACTTTTACCCATTTTCAAGAAAGACGACCACTCCAAGCCTTCAAACTATAGGCTTGTCACCCTTCTCGACCTAGAAGCAAAGGCCTACGCTTGAATACTCTTGAAGGACCTGGAGTCATGGGCACAAGAAAAAGGCATTATTCCTTTTTATCAATCAGGTTTTAGGTTACTCTCTTCAACTAAGGACAACATTATAGTCTTGGCCTATATGTCAACACAGCCGGTCAAGAAGAAGAGCCCTCCATTGTTCTTCCGCTCTATTGATTATAGCACCGCTTTTGATAATGTGGACCGTAGAAGACTATGGGGGAAGTTAACCACCTGGGGGATTCCACACAGTTAAAGGCAATAACATCCCTTTATGAAGGTTTAGGTGAAAACAAGCCACAATACAGTGACCTCCAAAATTCCAACAGAAAATGGGCTCAAACAGGGCTACGTATTGGCCCCTCTCCTCTTTAATCTCTACACCGCAGACCTGGGGGCAGCTCTGCAAGGTGCAAGCTTAATATCACCAAGGCTAAGTAGGGTGAGACTCCCGGTCCTGCAATACGCGGATAATACAGTAATAATGGACACACTAGAGTGGGTCTCCAGAGAGTCCTACATGCATTGAATCGTTTTAACCCGAACAATCACCTACTGGTTAATCAGGGTAAGACAAATGTAGTTGCATCTGGGAGAACTGCATATTGGTACAGTGACAGCCTACAACTATCTTGGGGTCTGGGTTTAAGAAAGGGCTAATTCAAACATCCACGAAAACATCGTAGCCCTAAGGCCAAAAGCGTTATCCATTTATTGAAACAACTGAGCCATCACCTGTTATGTTACTCTGCTGAGCCAATACTGAGAGTGCTAAAAGCAAAATTTATACCGGCCATCTGTTATGGCTACTTGGCTTTCCCAGGAGCATTGGATAGGTTCTTAATTGCAACCCAGGCCAAGGCATATGAATCAGTGATTCTCGTACCGCAAGCCAGAAAATCAAGGCTGAGACTGGAGCTCGGCCTTGGGAAGCAGGATCTGGCATGCCTGGGGGATCTAATCGAGCTCTACATTAGGATCCTGAGGGCATCAGTAGACTCACTCAGACATCAACTAAGGTTCGCTTTTGAGGAGATAGGCTCAGCCTGGCACGCTAGCCTTGACCAGGCAATTGTCACCCTGAGGATAGACGCAGTTACTCTTCAACTACCTGACATTCCTCTAGCCGCTTGGAAAAAAGCGTTGAACGTGCAGGTACGGGAAACATTGTTTGCAAAACATGTTGAAACCCTCCGTCCTAGCTCGATCACAGAGTCACTGGATAAAACATACATCCCGGGGAAGGCCCAACCCTATTTACGAGAGGCTTTGACAACACAGGTCCGTAGGAAAATACTTTACATAAGACTTACCATGTTACGCATTTCAGATTTTAACCCAACTTGGGCATGAAAGGGGGAAATGCTGCATGCAGTCTATGTTCCAACCTCAAAGAATCTTTGCTTTACCACCTGTGCTGCTGCCCTAAACTGAACAATGAGCGCCGGCGCCATCTACGACTGACACTTATCGCAAAGGGGGGGTCAGGACCTGCAGGGAGGCTTTGGTCCTGTGCCTCCCCGAATCTACGACAAGGAACCTAGAAAGACTGGGGACATTTACACACTCAATCAGGACTGCAATTAATGAGGCATTACAATTTAATGCTATCCCCCTGACAAGTTAACCACTATCCATATTTATCAGCACGGTGCACTTTATTCCACGAAGAGGGCTGCAGGGTGGGTCCCTGCAAGGCTTTATGGTTTTATAGGGGACCATCTTCTTTAAATGAAAGTTTAACTCATCAAATCTGACTTTTATGCTTTAACATCCATTTTCCCAGCATGCAAGTAATTGTAATCAATTTTGAGAATTTGTACAAGTGAGATAGGGGACTATCGTTGATCTAAGGATTGGGCAGTAGGTAATTGTTTTAAATAGCTCTTTTTATTGTAACATTTTAATTAATTGAACAGTTAACAAAAATTAAGTTCAATTCAATATTCAGTGGAGGAGGGTTCGGATGTCATTGGTGGCTGCAATCAGGTCGGTCTCAGTGCTGTGATTGCTGTGGAAACCAGATTGGGAGGAGTTGAGTAGCTGCTTCTGCTCCAGGTGTGATGTGATTTGCCGGTTGATAGTGTTTTCCAGTACCTTGGCAGGCTATGAGAGCAAGGAGATTGGCCTTTAGCTTTTGAGTTCGCTGGGGTCGGCGGAGGGTTTTTTGAGCAGTGGTCTGACTTCAGCGTGTTTCCAGGCATCAGGAAATATTGTGGTGGTGACCAAGGTGTTGAGCAGGGTGGTGTTGGTTTTTGTTGCCCCTTGTCGCTCCAGTTCTCCCCTGCACCTCGGTGCTGCTGCCCCACCCCGCTCCCTGCCGCTTCTCCCCCGCGGCCCCACCCCCGCTCCCTCTAGCATCACCGCATCGTTCCCCCCCACTCGCCACCCCGCTCCCGCCTCCCAGCTGCTCCTCCCTCACCCCGCCCCCCCACTCTCCATTTATGGCAGAGTGCATGCGTACGTGCAGCGTTGACGCGCAGCGAGCGCGCCGATTGTGCGCCGAAGGCGCGCCAAATGTAAGCCCATCTGCGCCCGTCCGCGCCTGGACCGTGCCCAGCGCCAGAACCCCTGGCCCCCGAAGAGGCCAGCCCGCCCGCCGGACTTACGACACCGCCACCCTCAACGCACTCAACACCGGCCGAATGCCCGGCTGCCACCGAGCCACCCCAGGACGCACCCACGGACCCTTCACCTGCCAATCCTGCAAGTTCTCCTGCATCCGGACATGCACCGCACCCGCCAAGCCGACCCCCAGCAGCAACCACCTGAAGTGCATCCTGCTCAACACCCGCTCCGTCCACAGACACGCCATGGAGCTCTGGAACCTCCTCGACTCCACATCTCCAGACGTCGCCTTCCTCACGGAAACATGGATGAACGTCTCCTCAGTGCCCGACATCGCCATCGCCATCCTGGACGGATACAAGATCACCAGGAAGGACCGCGTCAACCAGACAGGAGGAGGCATCGCCATCGTCCACAAGAACACCATCCGCATCTCGACCAACTCCGACGACACCCTCACAGCCGCCGAACACCTGCACTTCCAGATACACACCGACCCCAAGACCACCCTCAGAGGCACCCTCATCTACAGACCCCTGGGACCGCGCACACAATTCAGCGAAGACATCGCCGACTTCATCAGCCCGCACGCCCTCCCCTCTGCTGACTACATCCTCCTAGGGGACCTCAACTTCCACCTAGAGAACAACAACGACAGCAACACCACCACCCTGCTGGACAACCTCGCCAACCTCGGACTCAAGCAACTGGTGACCACCCCCACCCACTACGCCGGCCACATGCTTGACCCCGTCTTCTCCTCCAGCAAGGACATCTCCTTCAGCCACGCCACCGGACTCCACTGGACAGACCACAGCTGCGTCCTCTTCAGCTTCAGAAGGACCACGCTCCACCACCACCCGCAACAGATTCCCCGCAGAAGCTGGAACAAGATCACCACCGACCAGATAGCCACATCCCTGAGCCAGAACCCTCCCACCAGCTCAGCGAACCCCAACCAAGCCGCCAACAACCTCACAAGATGGATCACCAACTGCGCAGATGACATCGCTCCACTGAAGACCCCCCACGTCAGACCCGGCAACAAGAAAGCATCCTGGTTCCCCGACAAACTCAAGAGCTCCAAGAAGAACTGCCGTGCCTTCGAGAAAGCCTGGCGCAGAGACCCGACAACAGACAACATGACCACCCTCAAGCACGCCACCCGAAAACACCACCAGCTGATCCACACCACCAAGAAAACCGCATTTAAGGAACGAATAGACAACAACACCCACAACACCAAGGAACTCTTCAACATCGTCAAAGAGCTCTCAAACCCTAGCGCCGGAAACAACGACATCACCCCATCACAAGACCTCTGCAACTCGCTCGCCTCGTTCTTCCACAAAAAGATCGCAGATATACACAACAGTTTCAGCACACAGCCGACGCACCCCACGACCGCACCAACGCCCCCCACCACCACCCTCCGCGCCTGGACCCAGATCAACACCGAAGACACCATCCGCATGATGAACTCCATCCACTCCGGATCACCAACCGACCCCTGCCCGCACCACGTCTTCAACAAGGCCGACTCCATCATTGCACCCCATCTCCGAGACATCATCAACGCCTCCTTCGACACCGCCACCTTCCCAGAGAGCTGGAAGCACGCCAAACTCAGCGCCCTACTGAAGAAACCCTCAGCGGACCCCACCGAACTCAAAAACTACCGCCCCATCTCGCTTCTTCCTTTTTCTGCCAAAGTCATCGAGAAGACCGTCAACAGACAGCTGGTCGCCTTCCTCGAGACGAATGGATCCCTTGACCACTCGCAGTCCAGTTTCAGAGCCAACCACAGCACCGAGACCGCCCTCATCGCAGCCACCGACGACATCCGAGCCCTGCTCGACAACGGGGAAACAGCGGCCCTCATCCTCCTGGACCTCTCCGCAGCGTTCGACACGGTCTGCCACCGCACCCTAGTGCAGCGCCTCTGCAACGTCGGAATCCAAGAGAAGGCTCTGGAGTGGATCATCTCCTTCCTCGCCGGAAGAACACAAAGAGTCTGCCTCCCCCTGTTCAGATAAGAGGCCACCGAAGTCATCTGCGGCGTACCACAAGGATCATCGCTCAGCCCCACGCTGTTCAACATCTACATGAGCCCCCTCGCGGCCATTGCACGCCAACACAACCTCAACATCATCTCCTACGCCGACGACACCCAGCTGATCCTCTCCCTCACCAACGACCCCGCCACCGCCAGAACCAACCTACACGAAGGGATGAAAGACGTAGCCGAGTGGATGAAGAACAGCCGCCTGAAACTGAACTCAGATAAGACGGAAGTCCTCATCCTGGGATCATCACCCTCCGCCTGGGAAGACTCCTGGTGGCCACCTGCCCTGGGCAGCGCACCCAAACCGACGGACCACGCACGCAACCTGGGCTTCATCCTGGACTCCTCCCTCTTGATGACCAGACAAGTCAACGCCGTCTCCTCTTCATGCTTCAACATCCTACGCATGCTACGGAAGATCTTCCGGTGGATCCCCACCGAAACCAGGAAGACGGTCACCCAGGCGCTCGTCACCAGCCGACTGGACTACGGCAACGCCCTCTACGCTGGAACCACAGCCAAACTTCAGAAAAGGCTCCAGCGCATTCAAAACGCCTCAGCACGACTCATCCTGGACATCCCCCGACGCAGCCACATCTCCGGACACCTGAGAGACCTGCACTGGCTCCCAGTCAGCAAGAGAATCACGTTCCGACTCCTCACCCACGCACACAAAGCTCTCCACAACCAAGGCCCCAGATACCTCAACGACCGCCTTACCTTCTACACTCCCGCACGCCAGCTGCGAGCGACCAGCCACACCCTCGCCACCGTTCCCCGCATTCGAAGAGCCACAACGGGAGGAAGATCCTTCTCCTACCTGGCTGCCAAGACGTGGAACTCCCTCCCCATCCACCTCCGCCTGACCCAACACCACCTCTCCTTCAGGAAGCAACTCAAGACCTGGCTGTTCGAGCAGTAGCGGACCCCCTCCCCCCCCCCCCAAGCGCCTTGAGACCCTCCGGGTGAGTAGCGCGCTATACAAATGATTGATTGATTGATTGATTGAGTTCGTGGCCTATTTTTTGGCTTCCGAGGTTGAAGATGTTGTGTGGGCATGGATCTGTGAAAGCTCCAGAGTGGATGGATATCATGATGGAGGTGGTATCTTGGGTGGAGAGCTGATTCCAGGTGGTCAGTCTGTGGTTTGTGTCAGTTGCGGTGAATGTGTGTCGTCTGATGCAGTCAGTGGGTGAAGGTTGGGGTTTGAAGTTTCTTCATATGATTGCGCACAGTTCCTGCGGGGGTGTGATGTGTTTTAGCTGCCAGCTGGGTTGTAGAACTCCTTAACAATATTGAAAGTTCCTTTCTGTCGTTGGCACTGGTTTTGATGCATGCAGCTAGAGCAGTCTTCTTTGTTGTCCTCAGCAGGCAGTGGTAGAGGTTGAGGGAGGTCTTGAAGATTACCCTGTTAGAGGTGTCCTTGCTTGCGCACCATCTCTTTTCCAACTGTTTACTGTCACATTTCACTGTTTTGAGTTCTTCGATGTAAAAGCTGGCATTTTTGGAGGATCTTTTGTGATTGTTGCTTCTGCTGGGGTAGATGCTGTCGGTGCAGTTGGTGATCCAGGCATTGAAGTTCTTGATTCCCTGTTCCAGGTTGGTGGCGGTGGCTGCGTTGGAGGTGTTAAGGGCGACCGTCCAGCTGTGGTGGGGGAGGGGGGAGATAGGCTGATCAACTTGGGGGTGGCGGTGCGCGGGCTGGTGATGCTGAAGTGGACAATGGAGTGGTCGAACCATGTGAGTTTTGTGACGTGGCTGTACATGATGCGGTTGCTGGAGATAAAGATGGGGTCCAGCATGTGTCCTGCAATGTGGCTCATAAGCTAGTTAATGGTAACACAGAAGAGAAAAATTGCAGGGTTTCGGAGCTGTATGATATTAGTTGCAGCGTAGGTGTCAGATAACGCTATTTAGCTCAAATTAAACAAAACAGAGGTTTTAGTCTTGGGTGGGCGTCCTCCGTGTTTGGATATCAGCATAGTGGCCTGCAGTCTTAGGTACTACTCATACCTCAGCCACAAAAAAACTACTGCAATGCCACCTGGCATTCTCCTCAAGGGATTGCTTTAAACGTAGGGCTCTATGAATACGTGATTTCCTGACTCCAGTTGATACAGGATGCTGCAGTATTAACTGTTTCTTGGTCTTAGTTGCAGTGTGATTCATGGCACAAGCCTCTTTTCTACAATATACTTATGTCCACCTCTCCTTGTTTAAGATTTACTTCCCTGACACTTTTGAAAATCCTGGAAATGAAGTGTCAATGATTGAGCAGGCGGGATAGAGAGGGAGAGAGAGAGCGTGTGTGTGTGTTTGTGTTTGTGTGTGGGTATGTATAACCTACGATATGGGGACCAATTCGATACTCATAGCGTGGGTTAACCTTGTCAGAACCTGATAAACAGTATCTTTGTGAGGACCGGCCCCAGTAGTGTGTTTAGCTACTTTTGAGCACTTTATAACCTTCCCTGCTACACACTTTATTACCATCAATGGTCGTATTGGGAGTGGGGGTATATGTATGTGTGTGTGTGTGTGTTACAAAGTGCATGTAGGATGCCATTGTTCCCAAAAAATTCACTATTGTTTTCTCAGTCAGACACCGATAAACTAAGATGTCAGAATGTCTTTCATTACTTTTGCATCTAGGCCAGGAGAATAGCTTAGTGAGCTGAACATTTGCGCTGACAAATGTAGTGTTGTCGGAAGTCAAGAGTTTGAATCCAGTCAAGGCAGGCTAGGCCTTCAATACTTCCAATGGTTAGTACATTTAAGACCACAAATTAGGTGATGGCATCAGTTTAATAGGTTGAAGAGTTGTATTATGCTGATTGTTATATAATTGCAGACAAATAATTCCCTTTCACCAGCTAGCCCTTCAGGTATGGATTCACTTGAATTGAAACAAAGATTGTGCTATTGCTGCAGACCCACATTTTCTAACTACTGAAGGAGCCAACTGATCTCAAATGGTTTTAATCTTTTTAGCACAGGTATTTATTGTGTTTTGTTGCATAAGGATGTGAAGTTACACATCTCAAACGTGATGGCATAAGCTTTCTGAACATGCTATCAACAGTGTGGCGAATAGTGGGTTTTGAGTAAAGGTCATGGTGAGAATGAGAGATTTCTTAAGATCAACACAATTTTAGGTAATGCCCAGATATTAACTTCGAACGAAAACCAATATGCTATGTCAAGCCTGAATAGTAGGCAACATTATTAGACAGACACCTTCTCAATCTATTTTAGGTTCATGATATAAAATGAATGTTGAAAAATATGCTGATGCTTCAGGCTTCTTATTTAGTACTGTCACAGACCTGGCAAGTAATTCTCACATTTTTCATTCTCTGCACTGTGAGAAAGCGGCTTATTAATTGGGGCGGATTGGTGTCCATCACAAGTAAGAAAGTCACGATCCTGTTATGTCCAGTTAAAGGTTTCAATAACTTAAACCTGAGCTCAACCCCTGGTAATTAAGGCACAAAGCAGACAGGCTTAACTTAGCGAACATGTGTAAAGCAATTAGAAGTACCAAAACAGTTAAAAAGTCAAAAAACACAACACAATAAAAATGCCATACCAATTTATAGAAAGCGGAAAAAGAATATATTAAGCAAAATTACACATAATGGCAAAAATGCAAAAGGGGAATGGGATATATGTATTTTTAAAAATATAAGTAGAAAAAGCTCCAGGAAGGGCAAAGGTATTCAATGATTGCAGTACGCCGGGACTGGGCACGATTTGAGGCCAACCACGATGGAGTGCAGGTTGGATGCACCAAATCTTTTGGTCCCACAAGGGCCTGGAAAAAGTTTCTAAGTCCCAATTTGAAAAGGGACTTTTTGCTTTTACTGACGAAATACACTTTGCCACTTGGGACACACCTGAAACTCACTCTGATGCTATGGAACATCCGGTCGGCAACTTGTCAAAGTCGGTCCTCTAGAAACTCTGGAGCAAAAGTTTTGAGAAGTTCCCAAACTGATTCTGGTGCCCACATAACCACAGGAGTACACTTCCAAGGCCTCCAGGACCCCACGGGGAGCACTTAGAGACTTTCAGGGTGTCCGGCACAGGGCACATCAAAGTCCAGTTGCCACTGGTGAGCTGGGATTCTTCATAGGAATGTCCTCTTCAGCTTTATGTTCCTGGAGCCACCCAGGGGATCAGCCTTATGATCCTCGGAGATCTTTCTTTCTTTGGATTTTAATTGGAAGGGCACTCAACCTCCTCAGGTCCTTCCCAATGGTCACTGGTACAGCAGGTTTGATCCACCTGGTATCCTTTCGCAGGACCAGCAGTCTGCTGAGGAAGGCTGGATGAGGGTTCAACTTTGTAGGTTTCAGCAGCCTGTGGATGGTGAACTCCCTAAGACACTCCTAGTCCCTCTGTGGTCAATGGAGTAAATGTTGCAAGGCACTGTCCTACCTACATTTTCAGTAGCTCCTCTTTACTTTACTGCAAACAGGCTAAACATGCCACCTGCCAGGGCATTTTCAAGATGGCAAAATACTTCTGCCACATCAAACTTGGGCCCTGAGAGCTCCAGGTGTATAGATGAGTGGACAATGGAAATCACCAGTGTCGACCCACAACACTAAAATCCAATCAGGAAACAGAAGTTTAGTAGGACAAAAGCAGGGGCCTTTAGTAATCGGAGAGGGAATGTACAAGAATTGTCCCAGCATTCTGCTGGCTCCCTTTGAAGGGTGCAAACGTTTTAGATATGTCTCAGACAGGTCTGCCTTGCAGGATCTGAGACTGTGTCAACAGAAGAGGCACAGATCTCACCCTTCTGCTGAGCTCAAAGATGTTATCCCTGCCCATACAGGTCAATTTATCATTCACAATGACCTATTGTGTAGCTCCAAGGTGGAATTTCATACCTCATCTGCACCATATTCAGGCCAAGTACGACCCGGAGAAGCTGGAGAGTTAATGCAAATTAGCCTTCAGGAACGTCAAGCAGGTAAAATTTCGTTTTCCTAAAATGTACTTTTCCATAATATTCATTACAATTCTGACTTCACCATTGAATTAGTGTAAGAAATTGGATTATTGGTTGAGGGGGGAGGAAGCCCCACTCAGGCAACAACCACAATTCTTGACAGGGTGAACCACAAAAAAGTCACTAAATTAGCCTGTTCTTAACCCTCTCGCAGCGTGCCACAGTGGCAGTCAGGCTTAACTTAGGGGCAATGTGTAAGG